>NC_071262.1:13827801-14160301 GCF_023375685.1 Ictalurus furcatus
TGACATAACAGTCATTGATCTGATTACATACAATGATGAGACTGCATACAGGGATGAGGTATGAAACCTGTCATCCCTAACACCAGGAAGACAAAGTAGATGGAAGAAAAGGAGAACTGACCGTAATCCTGTGCTCATAAATGGTGAGGCTGTGGAGAGAGTCCCCAATTTCAAATTCTTGAGGGTGAACATCACAGGGGACTCCTGGGCCACACACACCTCCACTGTCATTGGAAAGGCACAACAACACCTCTACTTCTTGAGAAGACTGAGGAGAGTGAGACTGCCACAGGATCTTCTCGTGAACCTCTACTGTATCAATGTACAGTGAAGAGTGTACTGATTTTCTGAATTACAGAATGGTACACCACAAGGGAAGACCAGAAGCCTCTGTAATGGGTCATCAGGATGGCTCAAATCATCTCTCACTCAAGTCGCTCAGTTCCCTACACTTGCCTATATTTTTTTTCTTCCCAACACATCAAATTTGAGAACTGACTGTTCACTTGCTGCCGAATCGATCCCATCCCTTGACAGGTGCCACTGTAGGAAGACAATCAATGTTATTCACTCCACCTGTCAGTGGTTTTAATGTTATGGCTGGTCGGTGTATATATATATTTTTCTAATCAACCTGTAGGACAATATAATGCCAGATTCAAATGTCTGATTTAACAAACACAAACGGCTATGGGTATATTGATATAAGTAAACAACAAAATCCCCAGTGTCTTACTAATACCAAGTGTTTATCTAGCAAATTAGTCCCGGCCCCCCCCCCCCGTCACACACACACACACACACACACACACACACACACACACGCACACACACACACACACACAATACACAGTTCCATGTTCATAGTTTATAAGGCCTCTTGCATTTCCAAGGTGAGGTGTTTGCAGGACACTGAGCTCTTATAAGCCCCAGTTATCTCATAAAAATGAATATAGAAAAGAAAACCTGTGAGAAGTTGTAAAATAAGTGACCTGTTTGGCTTATTAATGAGTTCATGGAGGTGAGAAAGATGAGTTTGAATATCTCATGCTCCACCTATGATTCAGTCTTTTTTCATGTGGAAAAAACTGACACTGGTTTCTAAATCAATCCCAGACACATGCAAACAAAACCAGGAAAAAATTAATAAATAATGAAATAGCAATGAATTATTATGATGCTTTACCTCAGGCGACTGAGTGTACATTAGCACCATTTGTACACTGTGACTTTTGTTTTGGAAAGCAAATCCTTGACAAATGAACAAAATATCCTGGCTTGTTTTCTGGCGCCAAAGCTGATTCTATAATTGACTCGAGCGTCTTAGATGTGAATAGCGACGGCTTTCTATTCCACTGGGGTTTGTTTGCAAATTGATCACACATACAATTGCACCTATAAAACAAACACAGGCTTGAAAATAATCCTGCTTTTCCAACTATCATTAGGCTATTTACTATGCCAAATAAAGCATATGCATAAGCTAATAAGCCATGTAAAGGTTTGGGGTTATTGTTAAGACAGGTGAGAAATGAATTCCAGTCAAGGTGCTGCATTTGAAATGGTTTAAAAGGAATATCTGTAATGTCTGTAATTTGCTGTTTTAACTGCTTCAAAGGTTATTAAACATCAGTTATCTTTTACATATATCACAATACACAAGCATTCTACACTTCTCTGTGTTCCCCTTCCATTATTGCGCGCACACACACACACGCAACATATAGTAGAATTTGAGGTGTTAAAGAGCACTGAAATATAAGGTTAGACACAACATAACAGCACAACATCACCACATTTTTAGCATATGCTATTAAAGCACTTGTTTTGTATAAAGCTGGCTCACTATACACTTTATACTGTCAAAAAATAAACAAGAAAGACAAAGTTTTGTTGAATTTCTCATGGTTATGATAGTGTGAAAGTGTAAATAAAGCAATTGGGAATCATAGAGTGGAAGTAAGACCTTTTTTTCTCTCTTTAATTTGGTTGAACGCTACTAAATGCAGTTTTTTTTAATTCATCCAACACGTCCCTACAGCAGTAAATGTTGGGTTGGTGATAGGTTAAAGAACATCACACCCTAACATCAGGTATGAAATAAGTCTGCCTACACAGTGACTGGCAGGAGAGAGAGAGAGAGAGAGAGAGAGAGAGAGAGAGAGAGAGATGTAAATAAAGCAAACGTGAGTGAGAGAATGGAATATTCTGATATTTTTACACACAACTTCTCACAGGAATAATAATTAAAAAAAAATACCACACAAAGGAGGAAATTAGCATAAGAATCATTAAGCACAAAACAAATATTATTTCAATATGATCATATTTCATGTGTGTCATGGTGGAGTTTTCCTTTAACTCTAACCATGGGAGTAGGAGCCATTATACAAGGGGGAACCCCCCACATTTCAAAATGTACGTTTTGTCCTGATCCCCCCCACACACACTTTTTCCTAATCTCAAATTTTATTTCACATTGCCTGTCGGTCTCCGAGGATGTCTGAGTTGGATAGTCTCCAAATGAATACATTCAGCAACTTTTAGAAACGTAATTCAATTTTTTTTTAAAAAAAGAACTTTCGCTATAATAAGTGCAGGGGTCAGACTCTAGTAGCTATAGGATTCGCTGAACTGTTTGCCTGTTGCCAAGCTTGATGAGAGCAAAGTGTCTGTCACTGCAACGTAACAAGCAAAACCTGGTATGGATTTTCAGAGAGGTGTCTGCTCTTACACAATAAAAGCGGAATGGATTAATTTGGAGACACTCTTGAGCACACTAACGTATAGATGAAAGATTTACCACTTTGTATTTGAGGTAGGATATCATAGCTATTTCAGCCCATGAAATTGCTGATTGTTTGCTGGTATTGATCAACAATATTGTTGTCAAAATAATTATTTAGTCAATTAAACTGTAAAATATGCACAAGTTTGCAAGCAAGCTAACACACCAAAATTGTGTGTACATTATGTGCCATTGCTACGTGTCCATAAACGATTTAATGGTAATGTTAGTCAAAATGTTCACACAGAGATGAGCATCCTACAATATTTAAAGAGGAAGAGAACAGAGGAGGATGAACAGCAGGTCATAGGAGTAGAAAAGACTGAGGAGGACGAACTTGCAAGTTGTACGGATAGCTACCAGTTAGCCAGCTAGTTCATGTCACACCGTGTTGGATGTTTGGGACGGGGGCACCATCATGTGAGGATCTCTCCCACTGTTGGTGAGCTGGAGCTATGAGTGGAGACTGAGTGTTTTCAGTTGTGATTCTTGAAAATGTCGCCATGGTAGGGCAGTGCTGCTGCATCAAGAACTGCCATAGTAGGTCACACTGTCATCCAGTGAGAAAACAGGACAATGGAATGTTTTTTCTATAGCAAAATAACCTCCAACTCATAATCATAGCTTCAATTCACCAACAGAACCAGCAATCCCCACAGGATGGTACCAACGTCTCAACATGTACTGTGGCTAGCTACATTAACTATCAGTTGCTCTTAATGATTATAGTATCTAGTTTATACCTTTTCCCTGTGTCATTCCACTTTATTACACATAACTTTATTTATGGACTTTAATGTTGTGAATTCTTTATATTTCCAGATTTCTTGAGTTAATACTGATGCCTGGTGAAAATTTCATGTGAATATCCTCATTGGAAATATATTTATTGAAAAAATGTTGACGCGTCTAATACTTATTTCCCCCACTGTATATAGCGGATGTCAGCGTTAATCTAATAAGCCATACAATTCTTCATAGTCAGGGTTCCCTTTAAAAAAAATCTTTTCGGGGGAGCATGCGCCCCAACCCCAGGTTCAAAATCACTCCTGTGCCCCTTACACATAAAGAGACAACAGGATATAACATGACTGTTTTGAATAATAAAACTAGAGATGCACTGAATGTTTGGCAACCGAAATTATTCGGCCGAAAATAGCAAAAAAAGAACTTTCAGTTTTCGGCCGAATAAGTGAAAAGGCCCAATAAATTTGACCGAACAATGACGTGTTTGATGACGCGACCAAATAGCCTAGCAACCAGAATGAGAGGCGTGAATGTCACGACCTCCGCTTCCGGCAGCGCGCTCGGAGAGATGAGGGGGCGCACGCATGCACGAGCTACGTGCACGAGTGGTCAGCGAGCGCATGCTCTTCAGATGTTGACAACCATGACATTGTTTACTGTGGACACGTGCGTTTTTTTTTGTTTCTGTTCTGGAGTATTCTGTCACGTCGCGAGACGTAAGGGAGTAGAGTACGGAGCAGGGAAAGACGTATTTATGTAAGGGCAGGCAGACAAATCCAAATCGTAATCCAAAAACGTAGTCAAGACAGGCAAAGGGTCGGGCGATCAGCAAACAGGCATAAATGGGGCAAAGCAGGAATCAAAGTCGCGGTCACAGAACACAGGGTCAAAACACAAAACAAGAAACATGAACTAGTACTATGGACTGGGAGTGGAAAAACCAGCGGGGACTAAATGAACTAATCTATAGTTTAAACTAACTAAATCTATCAAGGAACATAACATTAACAATGTATCTAACTATACTAAATCTACTATAATACTCCGAAAGGTGTACAGGGATGTGAGCGGTATACATCCCCAATATAATCAGTCGTATAGAACCGAATAGAACCATTTTTTGCACTCTTGTCAATGCTCTTTTTTGTTGTAGGCTACAGAGTGTTACATTCTTTCAGCAGTCAGTTATAGGCCTAACATAGGCTACTCAAGGGGGGTTCAAAGATGACCACATAAAAATATTTTTATTTTACTAATTTATTTATTTAAAGTTATATTGTGCCTTGTTGGTAGCCTATGCCGCACAGTGGCTTAGTGGCTTAGTTAGCACGTTCGCCTCACACCGCCAGGGTTGTGGATTCGATTCCCACGGCTCTGTGTGTGCGGAGTTTGCATGTTCTCCCCGTGCTGCGGGGGTTTTCTCCGGGTACTACGGTTTCCTCCCCCAGTCCAAAGACATGCATGGTAGGTTGATTGGCATGTCCAAAGTGTCCGTAGTGTATGAATGGGTGCGTGAGTGTGTATGTGATTGTGCCCTGCGATGGCCTGCACCCTGTCCAGGGTGTACCCCGCCTTGTGCCCGATGCTCCCTGGGATAGGCTCCAGGTTCCCCGTGACCCTGAAAAGGAGTAAGCGGTAGAAGATGGATGGATGGATGGATGGTAGCCTATGCCTGCTGGAATGAAAAAAAAATGTTCAGTGTTAAATAAATATTTTGAAATTGTAGTTTTTGTAATTTATTTTTTTCTTTGAAAAGCAAGAGGAAATAGTAAAAAGCATATTTTGACTATTTAATTTATGCAATGGTGAAAAAAAATGGTAAAATAAATGCAAAAAACGCGAAAAACGTGTTCGGTATTCGGCCTTCGGCCAAGTTTTTCATTATATTCGGTTTCGGGTTCGGCCAAGAATTTTCATTTCGGTGTATCCCTAAATAAAATCACATTAAACATTGAAAATAAAAATAAAAACGAACAGTGCTATAAAATACAGATCATCTTGGAACTGGGTTGACCATGCAATCATCTAATAAATTGGGGTTCATTCATCTTAGCAGATTTTTATTCATTATGTCAATAAAGCTAACAGAAATACAGCAAGGGCGCTTTCAGGTGGTATGCTATCTAAACAGGCTGAGAGCTCTGAATGAAGTACACACCTGCCTACACTTTGCGCTAAGTGAGTTAAGAGTTAAGACTCATATTGGCAGAGGATGGTTAGAGCCACTGTATTATATATGCAGTTCCATCCTTGTAAATCTGTAATCATTAATATCTGCTGTCATTCCTCATTGAACACTTTATATCCTGTGTGGTTTCCTTATCCCCCTTAACTACACCACCTCTACAAACTCGCTATGAAATGAGAGCTCTGGAGAGAGTGTCTTTGAAATACTTTCTCACTTATTCTGGGCCACTGTGTGGTGTCAGTATTGCTCTGTCTTCATACCTGTGAATATTTCATCAGCTTTTAACTGGGAGGCAATGTATATAATTTCTGTCTCTATGATATCTATAAATAATATATACAATTGTCTTCTTGCTATCGATCCAGAGAGGTCAAAAACAATGCTGAGGACAAAATGAGACTCTGTGGACTGTTGAAACAGCAAACTCATTAAGAAGGGAATTGACCTTGCTCTAATTTGAAATGTATGATACACAGAGTTGCACTTTAGAATGCATTAATTATAGAATTGACTTATTCAGGGAGGGAGTTTTTTGACTTTAGAGTGAGACACTTTTGTTTGGGCTTTCACAAATGTTCTTTTTGCAATTTCCTCAATTTAGGCCTCATTTTAGGTAGTAAATTCTATATACTGTATGCTGATCATACTGTAAACTAGAACTGTACACAGTTGCGGTCGGAAGTTTAAATACACTATTCTTTTTCTGGGTCAGAATGATTGTACAACATAAATCTTTGATAAAAAAAGAATTTGGTTCAGAAGTTTTAATTCATTTGGGGTTTTCTGTAATCAATACAGGACCAAAATTATATACACAGGGTCAAAAATATACATATAAACACTTATTAAATATTAATTCAATGGTGCTGAATGTTCCAAAATGTCCTTTAATTAGGAAAGACTAAGGCTTCATAATTTCCTGTTAGTGATCATGATTGGCTACAGCTGGCAGCTTCTCTGTACCAACATAAAAAGGGTTTGTTACACAGCACTCATTGGATTGACAAACACACAGTACTATGGAAGCACAGTGCAGAGGTGAAAAAGAGGATGGTGGATTTACACAAGTCAGGAATGTCATTTGGAGCCATTTCTAAACAACTGTAGATTCCAAGATCATAACTTCAAACAAGTATACGTAAGTACAAGTTATTGGGAAGTGTAGCCCCTTTGCCAAGGTCTGGAAGAAGACCCAAACTGTCTCCCTCAGCTGAGAGGAAATTGGTTCGGATGGTCAGGAAAAACCCAGGAACTGCAAAGGCACAGGCCTGCCATGAACTGGAAGCTGCTGGAACATCAGTGTCACTGTCTACAGTCAAGCGAGCTTTACATCGGACTGAAAGGCTGCCGTCCAAGAAAGAAGCCCCTGCTCCAAAATCGTCACTTTCAAGTCCATTTAAAGTTTGCGGCTGACCATATGAACAAAGAAAAAGCCTTCTGGAGGAAGGTTTTATGGTCAGATGAGACAAAGATCGAGTTGTTTGGCCACATTGACCAGAGGTATGTTTGGAGGAGTAAAGAACACTATAACAACTGTTAAGCATGGTGGTGGTAGCAGCATTATGCTCTGGGGCTGTTTTGATAATGAGTGTTTATTGGTCACAGTGAAATTGTTTTCTTTGCATACCCCAGCCTGTCAGGAAGCTGGGGTCAGAGAGCAGGGTCATGATAGAGCGCCCCTGGAGCAGAGAGGGTTAAGGGCCTTGCCAGCAGTGGCAGCTTGGAAGTGCTGGGGCTTGAACCACTGACCTTCCGATCAGTAACCCAGAGCCTTAACCACTAAGCCACCACTGCTGCCAGTGGAACTGGTGCTGGATGTGGATGGATAAATGAAGGACTACCTTAGAATTATTCAGCATAATCTCAAACCATCAGCCAGATGGATGGTCCGGCAGGACAATGACCCCAAACACACGTCAAAGCTGGTTTTGGAATGGATAAAGCAGGCTAACATTAAGCTTTTGGAATGGCCTTCTCAAAGTCCTGATCTCAACCCTATCGAAATATGTGGACTGTGCTTAAAAATTGAGTCAGGGCCAAGAAACCAACAAATGTCATTGAACTTTACCAATTCTGCCAAGAAGAGTGGGCAAATATCCAACCAGTAAATCATAAAAGTATACAAAGAGAACCCAATTAAACAAATTAGATAAAAATATTATACTTGGTAATTTATTTATTGAGGAAACTGATATATAAACAATATTACATATGTGGATAAATATTCTGTCCACTACACAGTTACAATTATAATTTGTTACAAAATTAAGTATACTTACTACCAATTGCCTGGGTGAAGAGTAAAGTACCACACGGAACCAGAGAGTGAGGAAAAGCAAAGGTCCAAGTTTATTGTTCCACCACACGAGATCCACACAGTTTGAGATGTCCCAAAAAGTGATCTAAAAAACCAGAGCTGAAGCTCTCCTATTTATACGGTTTTCTAAGGGTCAGGATGACCCAGACACCAATATGTTTAGAGTTTGCTGTCCCCAAAACACCATTACACCTGCATTACATCTGTGAGTGTATGAGAACCTCTAAAAAAAAACTTTAGCAAGTGAAAACATCTTGAATATGACCAAACATATCTTATAATTTTTATTAGATCATAGTAAATTGAATATAAGATTAGTCAGCCTTTTTTTTTTTTTAGATGCTTTTACTCATTTCAAGCTTCAAATTGTCTTATTCTATTGGGAAACTACTTTGCTTCTTTCTAGAAATTACTACTAAAATGAGAAAAAATATCTGCCAAAAGAACAAGACTATTTCAAGACTGAAAATAGTAAAACAATGACTACGTTTACATGCACATGAATAGTCCAATATTAATTTGAATTTGGCAATATTATAACTAGTATTGAGTCATGTAAATGCCACAATCCAATTGCCCGATTCAGATTAAGACAATATTCTGGTTCCCCAAATTCTGGAATGGAATATGCCTGTTTTAATCCTAAATTTGTTGCATATAAACACCTTAGTAAGAAAATCCACTGAATGGAGATATATGTGCATCCTCAGTATGCGTGGAATTGTGGGTGCTAACAAATGCTTAGCTGTAGGCTAGGTATTTAGGAATGACAACTCAGGAAAACTTACAACAATCATTTATACAGGAATATTCCGATGCCTGTACGCATATGAACATCGTATTCGGGACATGACGGAAACCCGAATATAGACCTTAAATGGAATTTGACGTGCATGTTAACGTAGTCAGTGTCTAGGCCTATGTTTAATAAGCATATATTTGGTTTATTGTGATCTTATAACAAGAAATACTGGGTACATTTGACCATATTCAAGATATTTTCACTTGTTTCACTTGTTCCTTTTCATTAATTACAGTGCACAAAAACGTTAGTTTTAAGCTTGATGCATCCCTTGGAATATGCTACACATTTTTAAAGATTTTAATAAGATTTGTATAGAATAAAACAATAACAACACATAGTCTGATAAGCTATTACAAACTAAACAAGAGTCATGCCTGTTGAAAAAACTAAATTAAACAGTTATACACTGTGTGTCTGGTGTCCTGGGAAAACCCTGACATTGGAGAATTTTTACATTGTCTACTATGAAAAAGGAAGAAAACTGCATTTAAAGATTCCGTTCCAGTTTCACTGAAAGATGCCCCACCTACCTCTACATTTTTAACCAAATCTACTTATACTATCATTATGATATCATTACTGCCTAAGTTTAAAGCATTATACATTTTCAATGGGAATTGAGGTCTCACTTTGATTATCAGCATCATCCACATCAGTCTGACTCATCACCTGAGATCAGTCACTCACAGCATTTAAACATGAGCCTCCTCGTCTCTTTGCTCGACTGATTTGTGTTTGCTCTTACATCGGTGGTGAAATAATTGTTGATTAATTCAATCAGTTCCGTTCTGTTGACTAAATTTCTTGATATCAGTGTCTTTTTATTAGGTCATTTAAAATGTTTAAAATGCTGTTTTCTGTTTTGGTGATGATGTGATGGCACAGGAGCCGCTCAGACACTTTGAGAGTCAGTATTTGATTACAAACAGAAATGATTAGGCTTATGTCGGTTTCACTATGGCAAGTAAATAGCCAACGAATTGTGAGAAAATTTACTTAGCAAGCAAAGTTTTAGACATCTTTAGGCAGGCTGACTGCATTTAATGCTGTGTTAGATTCCTAACTCAATATGATCTTTGAAGAAATATCTTTGAAGAAAGACAGTCAAGGCAAGCTTGCATAGCAACCCTAATAAAATCATTTCCATTTTTTTTTGTTCTTCTCATAAACAATTTTGTATCATTTTGTCTGTTTTTCAGAATTTAGCCACTGACATCCATCTATCCTTCCATTATCCGTGCTGCTTATCCTACACAAGGGGAGCCTGGAGCCTATCCCAGAGTACTCATGGCACAAGGTGGGGGCACCCTGAATGGGGTGCCAACCCATTGCAGGACACAATTGCACACACAATCAGACACCCATTCACACAATTTAGATATGCCAATCAGCCTGCAATGCATGTCTTTGGACTGGGGGAGGAAACCGGAGTACCTGGAGGAAACCCCGAGGCACAGGGAGAACATGCAAGCTCCGCACAGGGTGAAGGCGGGAAAGCGGGAATCAATCCCCCAAAGTTGGTGGTGTGAGGCAAACGTGCTAACCACTAAGCCACTGTGCACCCCCTTACCCCCCATCCGATTATGACATGTGACATGTTTCCCAAGACCACCACACATAGTAAAATTGTAATATTGTATTGTTATGATAACATCAGTTTCAATGTTTGACCCATAATATAAAACATTATATCTTAGAGCCACGCATATACTTTATGCATGTAGCATGGCAAGTACTACTTGTTTTCATAATAAAGTCACAGATGCATTTAAGGCTTAAAGAATAAAGAATGAATTGACTATTAGTTTGACAAACGCATGGAAGTCTCTACAAATCCCTTGTGTTTGTTTCACAGGATTTTTAAACAAAATATCATAAAGAATAGTTGCTGACAACATTTTAAGTTAAAACAAACACAAGGCTGTGCATGCTAATGTTTTCAGAACATGAGTTGACTCAATGTCTTAGTGTACAATTTTGGCATCTCTTCTCATTTAGGCCGATGCCAGCCTCAAAGCAAAATGCCATTTAGTTAGCCTAAATGGCTCCTTTTTTTTCTTTTCTCAGACAATCAAGGCTGTAACTAGAATATTATTTACTGGATTGGCAGTGTTAAAATTAATGTTGCAAAACTTTTCAGCCTTAATGAATGGCTGTGCTCAAGCAACTGCAAAAGAGCACGTCCACATCCTGTTATATCTCAGCACAAATGAAACGTGAAAGCCCAAAGATGATATTTCTTTCACACTGAACAACACAGTCGTTATGCCAGAATTAAGGGCTTCAGAGTGTATTTGCATGTTCTTTTGGAGTGTGGAAGCGTCTCCACTACCTAAGCTCTTAGAGCGCTTTTAATTTATTGATTTCATTGTTCTTTTCTCCGCTGCAGCCATCCTTGTATTTGCATTAGACAAAGCCAGGTCTGATTTAGCAAAAAGCAAAACTCTGTAGGAGAGTACATTTGGTTCCGTGGGCACTGTGTTCCAGCGTTGTGAAAACCACCTGGCAGAGTGAATTTTAGTTTTATTAACCTTATTTTCTAAAGAGTTGATAAGTTTTATGACCCTTATTTTATCAACGTGCTGCTGGATGAAAATGTGTTATTAATACTCCTTGATATGCCTCTGTTAATGTTAAAGTAATATTAATATTTTTATTTTAACCGCAAAATGCACATCAAGTGGGCCTGTGCACATGATTACACAGCCACTATCTAAGCCATTTTGTTATTTATTCAGTTTTAGTTTGTAATGGCTGTCACGTCTCCATTTGTCGCAGGCTTGCTGGGATTCTGATGATTGCTTAGGTAAGGCCCCATGGCATCAACTGAAAGTCTGTTATCTGCATGCTACATTCAGTGCAATTGACAGGGATGCAATCAGAGACATGCTCAAGATGATTGCTTCTGCTTTTTACAAATATATACTTTTTTAACAGGGGGAAACGGGTAGAATTTATATTCATGGGAGTGTATAAACATTAAGTAAAGACAAGCTGGACATGCTGGTTCGGACCAGTATATACAGCACATATAAGCAGCCTACTGTCCAAATGTGCAGAGTCTGACCTAGCATCAGCGAGAACAACATTTATAAATCATATTTGACAATATCGCAATGCCATGGTGCAATTATCCTTGTTATTTGCTTGCAGTTACTGGAGCTAAGCTTTTAGTCCTGGCAGTTGATAATTGTGAGTCATTATCCAGGCATCAGTATCTTGAGAGTTACCTAGATGTATTTCACCACCAGTCTGGCTTGGATTCTCCCTTTTTAGAGCTGAAGCATTGTTAAAATTGTTGTTGAGATTGAGTGCCCAAATGCAAACATTTGAACATCCTTAGAAATTGCACTTCCTCATGCATTTATTTTGCCAGAACAGACTTTAGCCTAATTGCCTCTTTCTTTTATAGCTAAGGCTTTAAAGGAAAATTTTACCCTGAAACATACTCGTCATGTGCTTAGTGATTCTGGTGTTTTGGAGATGAAGCAAGAGCTAAATCCCACTGGCACCACTATTTGCAGGTAGTCAAATGGCATTGAAATGTAGCAAACCATTCACCAGAGAGAAAATAGACCAACATGTTGATTAAAGAAGTTTAAACTAAAAAAGTCATTGCAAGTTTATTATAAAGATTAATGTGCAAGTTGTTTATGGTGATTTTTGTAGGGTTTATATCATTAATTTGGTGGGTTTATGTGAGTAATTTAGTGGGTTATGTCATTAATTTGGAGGGTATGTCCCAGCTCCAATTTAGCACTGTCCCTCAATACTCATTTATTTTGCTATTTTTTAAATATAATCATCAGAAACAGATTCCAATGTCCTCAGTTCCATAGCAATACATAACAGAGCAGTATGGGTCAGTATGCAATAAACAATTTTATGCACAGAAATCCTAATTATTCAAAAAAATGTATTGAACTTTAATGAAGATAAGCCCTTAAGCCCTGCAATGCAAACTACCATGCACTTAATAAAATTAATAAACTTGATAAAGTATAGTCATGATGAAATGCGTGCTATTATCCATTACTGTATAATACCGTGATGTTCTGGACAACATTTATAACAAATAATAACTGTTTATAAATGATGTAAATTATAAAGCAACTGTCATATTTATTAAAATTTCTACCACAGAGCTGTTCAATTTTCAAATCATGGTAAGGGTTAAAATGAACAACCCAACTTGATGCGTTATTTTAGCCCAAAATGTGTTCTGTCCTATATTTACACAGCCGTTGGGCTAAAAATAACCCAGTTAGGGTTGTTTTTAATCAGTGTTGGGTAAATTACTCAAAAAGCGTAATCCAATACAGATTACTAATTACTTCTTGTAAAATTGTAATCTGATTACATTACTGTTTACTACATGTACAAAGTAATCAGATTACTCATTACTTTACTTTCACGTTACTTTCAAAACCTATCAAACCTACAAAAATACACTACAAAGTGAAACTCGTAGTTCTTTCAGTAATTTTACCGTGCGTTAATGTATGACATGATCAGAAAAAGTTGGATTTATAATAAAACATGTCTCAGGTGTTGTCACTGTTTGTAGAAGTACAAGAATGATAATAAATATTAAACTTTTCTAACTAGGCTAGTTTGGTGTCGCTAGCCAAGGGGAGGCACAGCTAATCTATCATTGTATGGGTTTAGCTGCTACAGTGTCATGCAAAGTACATTATCTTTCCTTATGCTTTGCTCATGTCATGTTCACATAAACTGGAACTCACAAACATTTACACACCTTGTGTTTCAGTTTCAACACCTTTACTGGTTAAAAAAAAAATCAGCGTATATCCATTTTTCCTCACACTGACTGTGAGCTAGCATTTGGTAGAACTGAGAGACTGTCAGCAAATAAGACCACTGGCATAAAGTTGGCTTGACGCTGGATGTTCAATATTCGCAGATATGCGGAAAGTAAGGGACCGTTTCAAAAGTTACATATGACATTGGTATAAACATTTCTAACTTCAACAGCATTTGAAGGGAATGACTTACCGTCACACAACCAACTGTAAAGTGTTCATCTAGGTGTCAGGTATGACGCCCACCTTTTGGATTTGTGATATTTATTAAAATAATCTATTAAATCATATGTAAATATTGCCGTGTATTTCAATAACAAATGGGCTCATACGCAAAATATACCATAATTTAAACCTCAATAGCATTTAAGAGAATGACTTACAGTCACAAAACCGACTGTAAAGTGTTCATCCATTGGTTAGTGAAATACATGACAATATTTATATATGATTTAATAGTTTATTTTAATAAATATCAAAAATCTAAAATGTGTGCTTCATACCTGACACCTAGATGAACGCTTTACAATTGGTTTTGTGACTGTAAGTCATTCCCTTCAAATGCTATTGAGCTTTAAGTTATGGTATATTTTGTGTATGAGCCCATTTAGTAATGAAATACATGGCAATTTTTACATATGATTTAATAGTTTATTTAAAAAATATATTTAAAAAAAATCTAAAAGGTGTGCATTATAGCTGACACCTAGATGAACACTTTACAGTTGGTTGTGTGACTGTAAGTCATTCCCTTCAAATTCTATTGAAGTTAGAAACATCTATATTTGTACCAATGTTGTATGTAACTTTAGAGATGGTCCCTTAATTTCCGCATATCTGAGAATATTGAACATCCAACGTCAAGCCAACTTTATGCCAGTGATAAGATATAAATATTTCCACGTATTTTCCTGTAAACCCAGTCTGATTGATCTCGCTCCCGTTCACTGAAGATATAAAATTACAGGCGGTCTTTTTTTTTTACTGATGTTCAGTTACGTAATGAAAAACTGCTCCAAGTGGAGAATTATTAGGGCTAAAGAAAAAATCTTCGGGGCAAAACGTGATTTATTTTTTAAAATGCATTTCACCTAATACTGTTTTCTTAACAAAAAATTTGTAACGCAAGTAACATAATTTTATTGGCATCAGTAATTGTAATCAAACTACATACATTTAAAATGTAATGTGTTACATTGCTGCGTTATCAGAAAAAGTAATCAGATTACAGTAACGTGTTACACCCAACTCTGTTTTGAACCTAGTGGTTTTTGTTGTTGTTGTGTTTTTTTTTTTTTTTTTTTTTTTTTTTTTTTTTTTTTTAAGAGTGTAGGCATTTCTTTCCATGTCTTAATTAACTCACACCAAAAATGACATACGAGTGTTTTTCCTGGCTGAGTGAACTTTACAAGAGCGCTTTTATACCATTCTTGGCGAGGTAATTGCTCAGTAAAGATTGTGAAGGATTAGTTCTCTCATTGTTCTTAACAACAGTTAATCTATGCTTTGTCTTTCATCCTCGTGAACTGACTCTAACACCAGCTGCAGATGGTGCTGCCTTTGTACATTTCAGTAATGCTCAAGATCATAAAACACAGAACGAATTGGCAAGCTAGTCAATAGACTGCTTTATTGTGGTGCTGAGTACTGGTCCATTGTGCATTGTGTAAAAATCTCAGGGGTGTATTTCAAGTGGAAACAGAGGAAAAAGAGAAATTACATGAGGAGTTGGCTCAATGGCTTAATGGACACTAGTATTAATTAACTGGACAAGTGTGTTCTCTCTCTCTCTCTCTCTCTCTCTCTCTCTCTCTCTCTCTCTCTCTTTAACCATGCTGACCTAGTCCATGATCCAGAGCTGAAACTGATAAAGCTTTCTAAATGAAATTGAAAGCTGCCATTCTGGAAGCTAACAAAGATTACAGTATTGACTTATTGAAAACAGTATTTTTTTTATGGAAAAATAAGTGCCCTTTCTGTTTTTCTGGCAAAATTAACAGATTTATCACAAGTGTTGACATTTTATGCAAGACAGTATGCAGCAGCTATGAAGATGATTATTCAGTTTCTATTTTATCTTATTGTGTATAGCCACACATGCTGCTGAAATTTGTTCCAAAATTTCAGACAGTGTTCATATTACTGTTACGTATTTAGTTTATGTTATTTTACATTGTCCTAGTGTTTATGTGCTGTGCCTATTTATTTGCTTGTTGAATTAATGATTTCCTACAGTCCCTTGTTCAACTTGCATTGTTTTAGATGCCCTTTATTTTAAATAAACCTGGCTTTAGTAAAACACTAAAGTGTGCATAAATATTTCATTTTAGTCCCAAACTAAACCCTCTACAACAAAAGCCACACCCACAACCACACCTGATATACACTGCCCACATTGAACATTAAGCACATCTGTATTAATGTGTGCTTAACACCACCATGGATTCTAATACTCAGACCCATCCAATTGTATTTTCAAAGTCTTGCCATCGATCTAGTGAATGTAATTCTGAACATTAAGACCTGTTTTCTTTTTATATTAGTTCTGTATGATTATTTAGCTGGTTTTGTCCACATGCCTCAATGGCATGTTTCATGTTAGGATTCGCATTCTTACTTATGTCATATACTGTACACAAAAGAATTTTCACTATTCTTTCTTTAAAATAATCCTAATATTCAACAATATACAATGCTGAAATTGACAATCCAAAGTTTTACATGATTCATATTTTGAGCCAAATTGAAATGTAAATTAAAAAAAAAAAAAAACTGCAGTGCATTTGATGAAAAGTATCTCCCTTTCCCCTTCTGACTGCCAGGTATTGTGGCAGAGCCTCTTATTTCATTTTGAATAATTTAGCAGGCTGTCTGCTCTTTTTTTTCCCCTCACACAAGCCGTGCGAAAAGACCCACATGCAACGGTCCACTTTGCTGAAATCTTAAGCCGACGTGAAGATTCAACCCCATCACCTTTGTAAAAGTTAATGACTTTGTAAGCAGAGTGGATTTACATGGGAGATGTCTGCTAACCAGCAGCAAGATTCTGATGCATGCCAGAAGAAGATGGCTGGTGGCAGAAGTAATCTCCAAAAAGAGCAACAGCTGGTAAAATGTCAAGTGGGAACAGTAGGATATCAGCGATATATGTTCAGTCAGGCCTTGTTTTATTTTGTGCACCACAAAAGCATTTCCTAGTTTCCATAAATTTTGGTAGAAACTACAAGTTGAACTGTGTTTTGGCTTAACAAAACTAGGTGTTCATAACCTTCCTCGCGGTGTTTGGTGTAAGGTCATGTGTAATAGACGCAGAGGCCATGTCAGCTGGAGATGCACCGAACAGCATGTCAATAAGAGCAGCTGGTCTACAGCCTTCCCATAACAGCTACAGCTACAAGTTCAGCCATGACCCCAGTCCTCAACATTAACCCATCCCTGCATCTTTCCAATACATTATACAATATGATACAATACACAACACTATATATATATATATATATATATATATATATATATATATATATATATATATATATATATATATATATATAAAATTCTAACCAATTGTGGATAAAAATATCTTTCTACCATGGCTCATCTATGCTTATGTGAATTCTTGACTTATTGCATTAAACCAAATTATGTCTACAATATAGCTAATTATTTACACTACATAAGGTATATGACACAAGAATTGCTAAAATAGCCATAATTGATATTTTAATTACATACTGCTTTGTTTGTGTGAAGCAGTGCTTCTGAGGCTGTAAAAGGTCAATTTTTACTACCTCTACATTTATCACTGTAGTGTGCTTCAGTTATATTTCTATGTAGACAAGATGAAGATGGCGTACTCTAAAAAAATGTCATATCTAATTAAAAACCAGCTACTGTCACTATAGCAATAAAGATGTGAAACTATAATTTTTATGATACTCACGATTTTGATATAGTGTCATTTCCACCTTCCATGTGGAAGGTGGATTTTATGCGAAATAATACCATACCGTATTCCTACTTCTAATGTTAAAATTATAGTAACAAAGAGCACGGGACATACTAGAGATGCTTTAGCTGTGTTCAAAGAAATACTTCAGCGAACAGGATAAGACTATTTACAAGAAGGAAGTGAACATAAACAAGAGCAAAACACTAGAAATCTTATTCTTTAGACTATAGTGTCAGATAAGGAGAAAGGAGAATATAATACAGTGTATATGACAGAAATCCTGGGAATGTGCTATTCAAAGAAACTAGGCATGAGTATTTAAAAAGTCCTTAAATAGCTAGGAAACAGCTATAAATATCAGGTAAGGTGCATGTTGGGACTTGGTGTTTGTTACAGGTGCAGTTGAGGTTATTAGTTTACATACGCATTGCAGAATCTGCAAAATGTTAATGCTACTACTACTACTACTACTTATAATAATAATAATAATAATAATAATAATAATAATAATAATAATAAAAAGAGGGATAATAAAAATTGCATTTCATTTTTTTATTTAGTACTACCCTGAATAAGCTATTTCAACATAACAGACGTTTACAAATACTATAGTCCACAAGACACAATAATGACTGAATTTGAACAAATGAACCAGGTCAAAAGTTAACACACCCTTGATTGTTAATACTGTGTGTTGTTACCTGGACAATCATTGACTGCTTTTATGTTTTGAGATAGTTGTTCAGGAGTCCCTTGTTTGTGCTGAGCAGTTAAACTGCCCACTGTTCTTCAGAAAAATCCTCCAGGTCCTGCACATTCTTTGCTTTTCCAGAATCTTCTGCATATTTGACCCCTTTCCAACAGTGGCTATATAGTGTTGAGATCCATCTTTTCATACTGAAGACAACTGAGGGACTCGTACTATTACAAAAGGTGCAAACATTCACTGATGCTCAAGAAGGCAACACTATACATTAAGAGCCAGGGATGTGTAAAATTTTTAACAGGATGATCAGTGTAAATTGTAAACATGTAAATAACTTCTGTAGCTTCTGAAGGGTAGTACTAAATGAAAAAAACTAAATAATTTTTAGACTGATCAAAAGTTTACATCCCCCTGGCTCTTAATGTAGTGTTACCTTCTTGAGAATCAATAGTCTAGAGTTTGTTCTGGTAGTGTCCTAATACAGGAAAGCCTTTATTTTATTATTTCTTATATCATTTCTTTTATCATATTTAATTGGCCAGGGGTGACTTTCTTTCAAAGTTAAAAGGACATCAGTATAACGTTTCATTTTTGGCATCCACACCAGATTATTTGTTATTAACAACTGTCTTAAGGCAGGCTATTTTGGGGTTTTGTGGGACCAAGCACAACCGATGGCTGGAATAAAAATATACAGAATGGTATGAAGAGACAAAGCTGGGGCTAATTTCGTTCTGGCCAAGACTGTTTCATCTCCTGCTTCATTTGGGTTCATATATTTCAAACACATTCATAACAGCAGTGATTGAGAATGTGTGGTAAGAAGGAAATACAGTTGCAGGTGTAATGAACAAGAGGAAGATGTAAATACCCCCTCCCCCCCCCCCCCCCAACTGGCACAAAAGGACATACGTCAGAACCACAAGTTTAGTGGGTTTTTTTGTTTGTTTGGTTTTTTTTTTAAAGAAAGAACTTTTCTGTTTGCTGTCTTCAGTACTTAGAAGAAACATGGCATGAACCCAGTAGAGAATTATTATATACTGTATATTGTATTATATGATACTATACTATATTATGTTATATTTATTACAGCACACACATCTAATATCTGACCAACTCTACCTGCAACTGTCCCTGCCATTTGTATATCTTCAAACAAAACTCGGGAATAACTTTAAAAGATGTGATGCCATGAAATTTCAATCGAGCAACTACACCTTGCTCCAGAAAGATTGTTGTATCACACTGTTCAAAGTTTGTTTACATATCAGAAGCCAGTGTATGTATGAGCACATATGTACATGAAAATGCATATAATCAATTATATTTTAGCCTTCAAAATGCTGAATGTTTGTGGCCAGAAAAGTGTTACTGCTATGGCCAGAGAGCACTTTTGGACTCCTAGCCACAGACAGGAATCAATTTAACATCAATTAAATATGCCTTATTCACTTTGCTTGCAGGCATTGTAGTTTTCTTTTCTTTGGCACAAAATTAACTTTGTGCTTATATTATATGTCGGGCTTATATGACAACATTGAAATGCATAATAGATCCTTCTTTTAGCATAGTTACACAGAGGGTATTCAATTCAATGTATTCACTGAGCAGTGAGCGATACATTGAGCAGGCGAGGGAGTTTAATTTGCTGATGACAACCCACTATGGAATAAGGTTAAAAAGAGGCATAGAAAATGAGTATGACCTTAATGTTATTGGATTAAAAAACAGGAAAGTTGTGATTTTTCATTTCAATATGACTTTGGTTGTAAGCCAATTATAAGTTTGACATTATAAAACCATGCAATGAAGCTATACCCTGGCAAGCCTGTTAATTTGCAAGGGAAGTTACAGTATCCTATTGAGCTCAGATATTATACGAAACATGACAGGCCACTCAGGCATGTTGGTTCTCACTGCTGCAGGCTAGCATAAATTCAGCTCCATCTACAGATCCTACAACAGGACACCTAAAAGTTTTCTTCCTTTATATAAAATAAGAAATCTGATAGCCTGATTTTCCATAATGACAATTGATATTATTCTGCAGCTTTGAGCATCGAACAATAACATGCTGTATAAGCACGTCTGCATTTACTAATGCCTCAGAGACTGACTAGCATCTTCGTTAATCCAGCTAAAACCTGTACACCCACTGTTGTCACCTTTTACCACCAGTGTGGTATCCATCTGGATGATGCGACGGCAGCCACAGAATGCCCACCACACACCAGCTACTGTTATGTGGCTCCCTGTTTAGAAAGAAGTATACATAGTATTATGTAATACAACTACATTATTCAGAATAATGTATGAATTGTTCCATACAGATACAAATACAGATATGAATAAAAGCCACCTTTTTGTGTGGAAGTAAGTTTCAGAAATGATCTGGTGGAGTACATCAGTCAGATGTGAAGTGTGGGACAAAGAAAGGCAACATTAATTAACATGAATGTGCAGTGCTCCACAATGCATTTACTGGGTTCATTCATTAACCCTTTGTAACTGCCTAGTCAGGGTTGCATTGGTTTTAATTAGGCTACTAGTTTGTTCGTATTTTTGGGGAACAGAAACAAACAAATGAAAAAATAAATGTGTTAGAAAATATCATGGACAGATCCAAATAAAGAAAATAGCTATGCTAGCAGGATTAAAAAACCAAACAAAGCAAAACAAGATACAGCCATGTGCACATCTCTACTTGAGACCAATTATGAGTTTGAGTGGTGTAGTTGAGGTTAAGGAATTTACAGAATTTACAGAATATGCTGACAGTGCTGGTATTCTTACATCTGGGTTTAACCAGTGTTTTCCAATCTTTCCAGGGTCAAAACAAACAAACAAAAAAAAAAAACTGCAGCTTAGGCCACACCAATTTGGGTTTAATTCAGAATACAGATCTGCATATTTCGATGCACCACTAAACAGATACAGATAGTGTTATTGTGTTACAGCCCTAATACATAAGGATTCTCCTCATGTTAAAACAACTTGGAAATGGAGTGCAGTATTCACTTGCTTTTTTCCCCCCTGAAATACATGACAGAGTACACCACAATGTCCTTTTTGCTGAACCAGAAGCTGTTTAAAAGCTTGAACCTGCATCCATACATTAGCAGGTGCTGGTGGATATTAAGAGAATGCAAAACCTTGCAAACAGAGACTGTGTCAGCACACAATAGTGTTGAAAACAATGTTTAATATGACCTCACCTATCCAAATATTTTTCCCAACAAAACAGGAGCATTGATGGTGTGTGTAATTCAGAGTGCATCCAACCACGGCCTAACTTTGTGTTGAGCAGAATTACTGTATTTGGCTAGGTGCAAGCTGACTGGCATATTCTCTTGTTCATGTTCATTCATACTTTTATGGAATTGGCCCATTGTCAGTTTTCATTCTCCTGTTTTCTGGTGTGTGTGCAATCAAACTGCTGCAGCAAAAACACTTGTCTTGAAGTATCATGTCATAACAACTTGATTAAATAAATATAATATACAGTATGTTTGTCATAGCCTAATCATTAACAATGATGCTTTAAAACAGCACTTATATGCAATAAGCATAACAGGTTTAAGACAGTAATCAAACTGCAAAATACGCCCCCTTATTTACAAGAGTCCTTGCAAATCAATACAAAGTTATTCTTATCGCCTTTATCATATGATGAAACAGCTCTGTCTGAATGGGAGTGGTCTGTTCCAGGATGGCAATGTTCCCTTAGACAGGTTTAAATAAGAAAACTTTGTACATCCTTTGCTATGGCCTTCAGAGTCAACAGATCTCAACCCAATTGAACAATTATTGGAGATTTTAGAGCAACATGTAAGACAACGTTCTTCAAAACTATCATCAACATATGAATATCCTTTGGAAGAATTGTGTTCATACATCCAGTACCATTCCAGAAGCTTGCAAAATCTACAAGGTGTATTGAAGCATATTACAAAGAAAATGTATGTTATTTTTTCTCTTTAATTTGCCATTCTTATGACGTTATCTAGTTTCACAAACATGGTCTATAGCTACAAGTTGCCAGTCATTATCCACTGCCAAACAGTACATTTTATATTGGATCAAACTGAGCTCATACATACCCCTAAATCGTTTCATATGGACATAATGAGATATACATAGGTCACCTATTGTCACCCCCATTAAAACTTAATATTCCTCAATTGTCTGACATGAACAGCAATACTTTTATAGTCCCCTCTGTCCCCCTCACCCTGCTAGATTTAGAATGAAAATGATATGGAAATAAATCACATTTGGTACTTGATTAGAACAAAGTGGGAGCTGTGTTACCTCGACTCAATTACTCATTATGCTCAGCTATTGACCTTTCTTCCTACAGGAAGTGCTGCCGTCATGTCTGCGAGGATTATAATCGACAAGATGTCTCTTCTGAAAAAAAAAAGAAAAGAAATTACCACATTTCCTGAGAACTTCCTGAAAAAATTTTCATTAGCTGTCTCAATGTTTTCAGCATGGAAGGAGACATTTGAAGAACATAGCACCATTTAGAACAGTCAAATGTTCTAAAGTTTCATACATATTTTGGATATGCTGATTAAATCATTTCTTTGATCCAAAGGTCAGGTGTAAATGTATTTTGAAATCATCAATGAGACATTTCTCAGGGGAAATAAAGCATCAAGATATTATCTGTCCACTCTATATGATCCATGAGCTAAAGTTCAGAACGATTGTTACTCGTGTGACGAATCCAATCTCAGGTGGCCATGTGGCTATTTCTCTGTGACACAGATGTTTTATACTACTTCAATATCTGAAACAGAATGTGTCCCATAATCTAATAATGCAGGTGATTTGCTTTGTATTACTGGACAATTCCGTATACAATACATCATCTGTCAACATAATGAAAACATGACAAGTTCCCACTGCATACATGCTGCTCTGCCCTTCACTTGCCCTCAATAATTCTGCTTGAACCCCGCCATGGAGAAGAATGATAAACATACGCATCAACTTCAAATGATTTAGTATTCTGAAGGAGACACTTACTCCTACCTAAAGAGGAACCTATTGTATGTGTACTAATGCTTAGTGTTATGGTAGCACAAGAGGATCCGCTGCTTTACAAATCTCCAGTTATAGAAGCAGGCAGTGGACTGTCTGATCAGCAAAATATAGCTGGAATGGTTATGATTTATATAACCATTATATTACCTTCATCTGCTGGCTTGAGCAGGGCATGTTATTAAAGCTTCCTGGCAGGTTGTGTCTAGAACTACTAAGCACAGCAGAGCTGAACTGTCAAAAGCATGTGATTCTTGTTGTGGCTGACTAAATGTGATATTATCGGTCATTTAATAAAAAAAAAAAAAAAACAAAACAAAACACATAGCATTTTGTCTGAAATCTTACAGAATTCAGCCCTAAGTCTGAACTGATGTCTAATAAAATTGCTAAATGACCAACTAAATGATACTGTGTACAGACTATTTAAAACATAACAGGTAGCTTCATTCACTGAGAGTTAACACTAATAAGCTATTCAACCACTAAACCATCTGAGCTCAGCTGGAAAAATGTAATGAGTGGAAGATTTCAAGCCCACTATTCCAAAGATCTATGGGCAATCTTGCATCTTGAAAGGGTCAAACTTGGAAACGTAACCTTAGATAATTACATGGCTGAAGTGAAACCTGTGATTTTGGGTTAACTAGAAAAGTTTTATTAGGAATGCAAGTGCTGGATTGACTTTGACATGTTTTCCCACAGCACACACACACACACACACACACACACACACACACACACATATATATATATATATATATATATATATATATATAGTGAGGAATTAGCCCGGGGAAGGGCGGCGTACAGACCCACAGCAGGCAGAAGAACGTTCACAAACGGTGGTTTATTGGTGCAAGGGTGAAGTGAGTGGGTTGTGAGGGGATGAGTGCGGGGCTTGTGGAGGCGTGACTGCTGGTGTAGCCTACTCGTGGCGGAGGCGGGATTCCCGAGACGGGGGCGAGGGTTTTCCCGGGCCGGCGTCCTCCGTAGGTGGGACTCTCACCACCCGGCGATCTCGTCCGCGCTTGCACCTTTTGTGGGGAGAGAGAGAGAGAGAGAGAGAGAGATTAGCGTGGGGCGTGAGGTTACCGTCGTGCTCGGTGATTGCGAGTCGCTATGTCGCTGGAAATTACGCACGGAGTCCGTCTTGTCGCTACGGTATTCTCTTCTCCCGTACGGCCGGAAGCGCGCCCTTTTATCCTCCTCCGCCGTCGCCTGAGTGGTGGAGTTTCTCCGTTGGGTCCGCCAATCGCTGGCCGGTGTCGCGTCAGTCCCGCCCCGCCGCGGCGGTCCTTCCGGCTGGTGGAATGTTTGGCACGAAGCTGCCCACGTCGTGCAAGTGCGGCAGTTGGAGAAGGAGCGATTTCCTTCTTGTGTGCGCCGGCTCTCTGCCCGTCGCGACAGTACCCCCCCTCAGCTCCGAGCCTACTGCCGCTCGGTGGTGGGCCCAGAGGGTGTCTCGTCGTGAGAGCCCATCCGCATTACCATGCTGGGCCCCCGCCCGGTGCTTAACCTGGAAGGAGAAGTCTTGTAAGGCGAGGAACCAGCGGGTTACCCGGGCGTTGGTGTCCTTCGCCTTGGCCATCCACTGCAGGGGGGCGTGGTCCGTTATGAGGACGAAGTGCCTGCCTGCCAGGTAGTATCTCAGCTCCTCGATGGCCCATTTTATCGCCAGTGCCTCCCGCTCGACCGCCGCATACTTCCTCTCGGCCGGGGACAGCTTCCGGCTGATGTAGAGGACCGGGTGTTCTTCCCCGTCGAAGGTCTGGGAGAGGACGGCGCCCAGCCCGGTCTCGGATGCATCAGTATGCACGGTGAACGGGAGGTCAAAGTCCGGGTTGCGGAGCACCGGCGCGCTGGTGAGGGCCCCTTTTAGGGCCTGGAAGGCCCTTTCTGCGTCGGCTGTCCACCTGACCTGGTCTGGCTGGCCCTTCTTTGTAAGGTCTGAGAGGGGAGAGGCTACAGCAGAAAAATTAGGCACGAACCTGCGGTAGTAGCCCGCCAATCCCAAGAAGGCACGTACCTGCTTTTTCGATGTCGGACGCGGGTAGCCCTTCACCGCCTCGATCTTCTTTAGTTGGGGCTTCAGCATTCCCCGTCCGATGCGGTATCCCAGGTACTGGGCTTCCGTCAGCCCTAGATGGCACTTCTTTGGGTTGGCGGTCAGGCCGGCCCCCCGGTGTGCTTTCAGGACCTCCCTGAGGTGGAACAGGTGGTCGGCCCAGGTGGAGGAGTGGATGACCACGTCATCCAGGTAGGCCGCTGCAAACTGCCGGTGGGGCCGCAGGAGGATGTCCATTAGCCGCTGGAACGTGGCGGGCGCCCCGTGCAGCCCAAAGGGGAGAACCCGATACTGCCAGTGGCCGGTGGCCGTGCTAAAGGCCGTCTTGGGCCTTGCCTCCGGTGCGAGCGCCACTTGCCAGTAGCCTTTGGTGAGGTCCAGGGTCGATATGAATCGGGCTCTCCCCAGCCTCTCGACCAGGTCGTCCACTCTGGGGAGGGGGTAGCTGTCGAACTCTGACACCTGGTTCAGCCTCCGGAAGTTGTTGCATAGCCTCATGCTCCCATCCGGCTTCGGCACGACGACGATGGGGCTGGACCAGGGGCTGCTGGACTCCTCGATGACGTGGTCCCGCAGCATGCGACTGACTTCCTCCTCGATGGCCTGGCGCCGAGCCTCGGGGACACGGTAGGGCCTTTGTCTCACCACTACACCGGGAGGAGTCTTGATTTCATGCTGGACCAGCTGGGTCATCCCCGGGGTAGCCGAAAACACATCTGCGAACTGGTCGATCAGCTCGGTAAGCTCCTGCCTTTGGGCGGGGGTGAGGCCCTCCCCTAAGCCGACCAAGGTAGCCTTGCCCCGGTCCGAGTCCTGAGCTGCGAACGCCGACACCACCGGGGCTGGTTCCACCCACTTTTTCAGCAGGTTTACATGGTATAGCTTCTCGTCCGCCCGCTTACCGGGCTGCTGCAGGCGGTAGTTGACCGGGCCCCGGCGCTCGAGGACGGTATATGGACCTTGCCACCGGGCGAGGAACTTGCAGGCGCTGCTGGGCACTAACAGGAGGACCCGGTCCCCCGGCTGGAATTCCCGGGGCTGTGCGGGGCAGTTGTATACCTTCTTCTGCTCCTCCTGCGCCGCGTGCATGTGCTCCTGGACGATGGGGCCCACCCTGTCAATCCTTGCTTGCATGTCCTGCACGTACTCGACGATGGAGCGGAAGGGGGATGGTTGCTCCTCCCAGGCTTCGTGGGCCACGTCCAACAATCCCCGCGGGCGCCGCCCGAACAGGAGCTCGAAGGGCGTGAAGCCCGTGGACGCCTGGGGGCACTCCCGAACGGCGAAAAGTACGTAGGGGAGGAGGAGGTCCCAGTTCCTCCCCTCCTCGTCCACCACCCGGCGCAGCATCCGCTTGAGGGTCTGATTGAACCTCTCGACCAGCCCGTCGGTTTGGGGGTGGTAGACCGATGTCCGGAGGTGCTTCACTTGCAACAGACGACACAAATCCGCCATTAGCTTCGAGACAAAAGGTGTACCTTGGTCGGTCAGAACGTCCTTGGGGATCCCCACTCGACTGAAGAGGAGTACCAGCTCCCTGGCGATGTTTTGCGAGGTGGCCTTGCGGAGCGGCACCGCCTCGGGGTACCGCGTGGCGTAGTCGACGAGGACCAGGATGTATTCATGGCCCCGGGCAGACTTGGGTAGGGGCCCCACGAGATCCATGCCCACTCGTTCAAACGGGACGCCGATAATGGGCAAGGGGATCAGGGGCGCCGGCGGGGGCCTCCGCGGGGCCGTGCGCTGGCACTGCGGGCACTGTTGGCAAAAGGCCCGGACCTCCGCGTCCATCCCGCGCCACACGAAGTGGTCCCGCAGCTTCTCCAGGGTATTTCGGGCCCCCAGGTGGTCGCCGAGCGGATGGGTGTGGGCAAGGTGTAATAAGACGGCCGTCTTGGGTCGGGGCACCACCAGTAGGTCCACCTGCTCCGCGCGGCGGCAGGCCCGTTGGTAGAGGAGCCCCCCTCGGACGAGGAAGTACGATGTGGGGAGCCTCGGGTCTGGACTCTGGTCGACCCCCTCTATCACCCGCACCTGAGCCCAGCAGTGCTTCAGCCGGTCGTCCTCCTTCTGCTCCCGGCCGAACTTCCCCTCTCGGTTCACCTGGGGAAGGACAGACGACAGAGGGTTAGTAGCTTGGGGGTCTTACCTTCTGTGGTGGCCTCTCCATCGTCCTGGGCCAGGTAGGCCGGCCGGGCCGGGGTCCCCTTCGTACGTCGCCGCAATCTCCGGGGCTCGGCTCTCGGTACCACCAGGAATCCTGGCCAGTCTCGTTCCAGGAGGAGAGGCACGGGGAGTTCGGGGATGATTCCGACCTGGAGGGGCCAGGTGCCGGCTTCGCCCCGGATTGCCGGCTTCGCCCTGGATCTGGACCTCGGCTGAGGGGACTTCCCGGGTGTCCCCATGGACGCAGGTCACGGTGAGCGTCCCCCTTGGGCGGCGCTCCTCAGGCAGGATGGAGGGCCGGGCGAGGGTCACCGTGCTCCCGGTGTCCAGCAGGGCGGTTACCGGTCTCCCTTCGACCCACACCGTCAAGGAGGGCGCCTCCGGCGGTTGCTGCTGATGGAGGGCGCAGCCTGCCAGCCATGGTTTTGTAAGCAGCCGGGCGGCTTCCCTCTCCGGCTCTGTAGGCATGGGCTCGTCTCGGGGGTGTTCACAAGTGGGCGCCCTCTGGGGGTTCCTCCAGGTGCGGGGCCGGGTCTGGCGGTCGGACCGGGGGCCCGGGGCACCGGGGGGCCGATCGAGGTGCTGCTGCTCCCCGGGGTCGAGCTCCAGGGTGGCCAAGGCTCGCTCCAGGACAGTTAGGAGTTCCTGGGGCGTAGTTGGGGCGTGTGCCCCCACGGCCTGTCTCTCTGCCCGGGGTAGCGCCCTCAGGAAACGGTCGACCGCCACCTTCTCCGCCACCTCTGAGGCGGTATGCCGATCCGGCCGGAGCCATCGTTTGGTGGTCCGGATGAGGGCGTTCATCTGGCAACGTGGTCGGGCCCCTGGTCGATAAACCCAGCGATGGAATTCAGTAGCAGCCTGGCCAGGGGTTCGGCCACACCATGCCAGGACTCCCTCCTTCATCGCCAGGTAGTCCGCGGCCTCCTCCAGCTCGAGGGCATAGTAGGCTGTTCGGGCCTCTCCAGTGAGCAGTGGACCAAGGGCGCGTGGCCAGTCATCACGGTCCCACCCCTCTCGGCGGGCGATACTCTTAAAGGCTTCGAAGTACGCCTCGAGGTCCTCTTCGGGGCCGAGGGGGGGTAGTAGGCGGCGGGTCTCGCTACTTGCGTCGGGGAGAGGCACGGAGGCGGCGGGGGTCTCAGTCCTCATGGCGATCAGTGTCCGTGTGGCGACCTGAAGGCTCTCGGCGAGCTGCTGCGTCACAGCGTGCTGCTGGAGGCTTGTCTCCAGCAGGTGTTGCAGGGTGTGGTCCATTTTGTGTGTGGGGGGGGGGTTGTTTTTGTTTTTTTTCTCTCTCTCTCGGTTTTTTTTTTTTTTTTTTTTTTTTTGTTTGTTTGTGGTAGGCGAGTCTGTGCTATGCCTGCATCCTCCACCAGTGTGAGGAATTAGCCCGGGGAAGGGCGGCGTACAGACCCACAGGAGGCAGAAGAACGTTCACAAACGGTGGTTTATTGGTGCAAGGGTGAAGTGAGTGGGTTGTGAGGGGATGAGTGCGGGGCTTGTGGAGGCGTGACTGCCGGTGTAGCCTACTCGTGGCGGAGGCAGGAGTCCCGAGATGGGGGCGAGGGTTTTCCCGGGCCGGCGTCCTCCGTAGGTGGGACTCTCACCACCCGGCGATCTCGTCCGCGCTTGCACCTTTTGTGGGGAGAGAGAGAGAGAGAGAGAGAGAGAGAGAGAGAGATTAGCATGGGGCGTGAGGTTACCGTCGTGCTCGGTGATTGCGAGTCGCTATGTCGCTGGAAATTACGCACGGAGTCCGTCTTGTCGCTACGGTATTCTCTTCTCCCGTACGGCCGGAAGCGCGCCCTTTTATCCTCCTCCGCCGTTGCCTGAGTGGTGGAGTTTCTCCGTTGGGTCCGCCAATCGCTGGCCGTTGTCGCTTCAGTCCCGCCTGTCCTTCCAGCTGGCGGAATGTTCGGCACGAAGCTGCCCACGTCGTGCCGGTGCGGCAGTTGGAGAAGGAGTGATTTCCTTCTTGTGTGCGCCGGCTCTCTGCCCGTCGCGACAATATATATATGAAACAATTTAGTATGCAATATAGATCAAAACAGTAGAAATCAGGATGAGGGCAAATACATATTCACAGTTATCAGAAAATGCATAACTTCACTACTGAGCACTGCTGAGCTACTAGGATTTTCAGACACATAGTCTCTAGCATTTGTACAGAAAGATGCAAAAAAAAAATCATACTGTGAGCAGTATAGTTATGTGGGTTAAAGGCCTTGTTGATGAGAGAGATCAGAGGAGAATGGACAGACTAGTTTGAGCTGACAGGAAGGCTACTGTAACTCAAATAATCCCTCTTTACAAACATGGTGAGCAGAAAAGCATCTCAGGACACACAACACATCAAATTTTGAGGTGGATGTGTTACAACAGCAGATCGCATCAGATTCCAGTCCTGTCAGTCAAATGCAATAATTTAAAGCTACAGTGGGCACATGCTCAATTAAACTGGATTTGAAAATGAAATGTCACCTGCTGTGAGATAAAGCTAGTAGTTTGACATCAATAACATTATCCCTGGACTCAATTTGCCTTATGGTAATAGTGTGGGGAATGTTTTCTTGCCACCCTTAATTCCACTCAAGCATTGTTGGAATTCCACAGCCTATCGGTGTATTGATGCAGATCACAACTTGGCCAAAACTTACACATCTCATAATGGCTACTTCCAGCATGCCACAAAGCAAGTTATCTCAAAATAGGTTGATGAAAATAACAATGAGTTCACTTGACTTTACATGTATTTACGGAAACAAGAACAATAGCACCATGAAACAACCATAAGTAAAAAGAGATGGAATAGTATAAAGTAGAAGCTGGGATGATCATTTCTAGCCCAATTTGTACATTCATGCAGCATAGCACTGACAGTCATGTCAAGTGATTACACGTTTGTTGAAATGTCCCCTAGATTTTTGCGTCTACTGGGACTAATTTATTTCAACCTGCTTGGCTGACGCATCCACAACAAGTCATCAGCAGCAACTGAAAATGTGAGCATGAAATGCAATAGCAGGTATAATAAACATGGATGAGGTGGATTATTTTCTTGATCACTGAGTTTTCAAAATGCTTTTGGAGGAACAAAAAGTAAATAAATGAAGCAAACATTGTCTCTTCAATGTAAAAATTACACGGAGGGACAACAGAGTGCAGTTATAATAGTTGATGAGGCCCTGTGCTATAACGCTCAAAAAAATAATTATAATAATTGTAACAATGAGTTCTGATAGGTAGTAACATTTTTTTAAGCCATCCCATTCATTATCATGACCAGGCATCACTGATCTTTCCCCTATGTTTATGAGTTACAATGCAATTCAGATTTTTTTTACATTTTATTTTTTAGTTCCATGATTCCTGGTATGTTGATAGGTACCCTTGAGTATCTTTATTATAATAACTATTTTACATATATTAACTATGCTTATGATAATGATTATGGACTCTATGAAAACATTTCAAAAGACTGCATTTGCTTCCACTATGACGGGAGAACCTGCATTGATATGACTACTTTATTCAGGTTTGTGTTTCAGTTAACACTATTATTATGTTTATAAAAAATGGAATGGAAACTGGCTAAAAATATAAATAAGTAGCTGTGGTCTTAAAGGCTAGGAAACTACAGTTTAATTGGCTAATAAAATCAGGCCAAGGAAAAACTGGACAGGGGGATTACAGTCAGAACCCAGTCACCCTGAGTGACAGTCGAGATTTCTAGTGTGTGAAGAGGAGTAATTGGAAAAGGGCTGCGGACTTGAGGGGAGGATTTTTTTCCATGACCAAATGGCACTAAATATCTCTCCAGCATGTCCTCCTGCTAAGAGCACCATCACTTTCCTTACAAAGAAGAAAGTCAAAGTTCATTCTGCAACTTTATCAGGAACATTCTCTCTGTGTGAGAGAGAGAAGAAAGAGAGAGAGAGTGAGAGAGAGAGAGAGAGAGAGAGAGAGAGAGAGGAGTAAATGGTGAACACTCCATAATTATATCATTGTGCTACAGCGAGAATATATCTAAAAAAGAAAAGAAAAGAAACATATATCTATGTAGATTTGCATGAGAAACAGTAGTGTTTTGGATACTGCAGAATGTATATGCAGTTTTTGCCTGAATGATCTTAACCAGAGGTACTGAACTGTGGTAATGCCCCTTACTGTATATAAAAAACACATATATTTCATTTGAAGGGGGACTTCACCATGTTATGCCCTGAAACTGTATGAGTGAACTCAAGTAAACACATCATGTAAACAATATGTGATGTGAAAAATAATTATTCATGTGAGAAATTCACATCTGAAAAATGACAAGTGAAAACTAATTTAATCATGTGTAAAATTCACAAGTGAAAATAAATGAATCATGCAAAAAAAGTGAAAATAAAAATACTGTCGGTTCAGAATGTATTCAGACCTCTTCAGTTTTTGCACATTTTCCGTAATCTAAAACGGATTATGTTGATTTTTTTTTTTTTTTTGTAATTAATATACACATAATATTTTATAATGACAATGTGAAAAAAGTTTTCAGAGTTGTCCATATATCCATCCATCTTCTACACTGCTTATCCTTTTCAGGGTCGCGGGGAACCCAGAGCCTATCCCAGGGAGCATGGGGCACAAGGCGGGGTACACCCTAGACAGGGTGCCAATCCATCGCAGGGCACAACTGACCACCCATTCACACACCCATTCATACACTACGGACACTTTAGACATGCCAATCAGCCTTCCATGCATGTCTTTGGACAGGGGGAGGAAACCAGAGTACCCAGAGGAAACCCCCGCAGCATGGGGAGAACATGCAAACTCCGCGCACACACAGGGCCACGGTGGGAATCGAACCCCCAACCCTGGAGGTGTGAGGTGAACGTGCTAACCAGTAAGCCATCGTGCGACCGTTTTCAGAATTGTTTGCAGATAAAAATAAATAAATAAATAAATAAATAAAATCCAAAACCACTGTACTTGCACTACATATGAAAAACCATATGTAAATGTCATGTGTGACTCAAGGTCATGTGACTTTCCTGTAAATGTGTAAATTCCCAGATAAATTTTAAAGCCTTATTAGTAATTTGTCCATTCAAATTGCAGTTCATCATAAGTAGGGCACTGTGAGGGGGAAAAAAGGTTGTTCTTTCTCCGTACCCTGAATAAGTATTCTTAGAAAGTTGATTTTTCAACTAAAAGTACAGCTTTGATTTATTCATTGTCCTGCTCCATCAGGATCTATCTTTATACTACTTTACAAACTTTCTCCTCTCTAACATGGAATGTGTTGCAATGTAGGATTCTTTCAGTCATGGTACAGGCTTGTGCTCTGTTCTGAATATTTTCTTTAGAAAAATCACCGACATCAAGACATCACAGGTATACTGAAATGCACTCAAGGTTTTGAATCAAGGATTATGTTTGACAAACCACACCAAGACAGCAATGATGAAGTGATGAGTGGTTTGAGTTGACTGTCCTCTGCAAAATCAATCTTCCATTCGTGATATGAGCTTCACAAGGTAATTGCGTCTGTATGCGTTTTAGAAACAACACTAAACTGACATCACTTATCCTCTGTAGATTATCCATGTTTCTTATAGAGAGTCGAATCCTATTGTTCAGAAGTCACTAACCGAGGCAAAGCTAAAACAAATGCAAAAGTCTGCATATAATCATGTGTGCTTTTCATGACCTCCATCATTTCAAATGGCGCTTTTCCTGCTTAGCTATAAATCCTGCCGGATTGTGGATGTGCCCATATGTAAAATCCCAGAGAGCATGGAAGGAATTGCTCTCTGATGTATCACATTAAAATATGATAAACAACCATGCATTTCCAGATTACACTAAATAATTCACTACCCTTCAGAGAGCAAGATGTGTGGCTTGGCAGATAATTTACTGCTTTGAAATTATTCTTTTGAACCCCAATGGGTAGATGCCTCAAGGTTAATTTGCTGGAGAAAAGATGCATTTGTTATCTGTCTTGGTGTTTCTTATCACAAATTTGTAAAAAATTACACCATAGGCATAGGCGGTCAATTAATAAATGATAACACATTATTTGTGGTGTAGTATAATTGTTAATAATCCTTTGTAGTATTCAAAATGTATTTTGTGAATTGTATAAATTGTATGTACATTGTGCTTCAGGCAATGATAAAATTGGAGTCTATTTATTCATTTACAATGCTACTATAAGTTATGTAATGTATTAGGTATGGGTTGTACTTCACGTTGCATGTTATGGCTGTGAGTGCCAAATAATGCACAGCAAGTGAGACTTTTAGGCTGTGTTCCAAAGAATATTCCTAAATAGTAAGTACATTAAAGCTGTACAATCATACTATTTAGAACAGTGTTAAGCTGTTTGGGAAAATCTCAAATATGTACAGTGGGGGAAATAAGTATTGAACGCGTCAAATTTTTTTTCAATAAATACATTTCCAATGAGGCATTTACATGAAATGTTCAGCAGTTATCAGTATTAACTCAAGAAATCTGGAAATATAAAGAATTCACAACACTAAAGTCCATAAATAAAGTTATGTATAATAACGTGGAATGACACAGGAAAAAAGTATTGAACATGCTAAGGTAAGGCAAGGAACCAGTTGAAATAAGTACTGAAATATTTTCTGTCTTTAATTTATTTATTCATTTTCATATGGTTTATTTACATGTGATTCATTTACATGTGATTCATTTTCATGAGATTCATATTCATGAGATTATTATTCAAGTGATACATTTTCATGTGATTCATTTACATATGATTCATTTACATGTGATTCATTTTCATGAGATTCATTTTCATGTGATTCATATTCAAGTGATACATTTTCATGTGATACATTTACATATGATTCATTTACATGTGATTCATTTACTAATTTGCTTCTCTTTAAATCCGGTTTTAGACTCTGATATTACAAAGGTCTTTCCAGATTATTACTTGCTACACTGTATGAGATAACCCCAGTAAAATTGCCTGAATTCTATAATATAATTTGTTCACCATGTTAGGTTTAAATCCAATAAAAATAGATTCGCAATTAAATAACATTACATCCTTCAAAGCATTGGCATGTTCTGCTTACTCTCACAATCCTCCAAACACCCACACACCCAAAGTCTCCATAAACAAATGAGACAGCAGTGTATCCTACAGAAACCGAACGTTGTCCACAATGTGAAAACAACTCGAAGAGTAAGCTGAACTAACCAACAAAATTACCAAGACTGAAAAACAGTCTGCTCACAATAATAAATATAATGTCCTTACCTTTTAAAGACTTGTAACAAATAATATAACAGTGTAGCACGTAAAGCCAAAGAGATAACACTAATAAAATTTATATTTTTAAAACTGAAATATTTTCTAACTGGGTTAGTAAATTGATGGTATATAAAAAGGCTTTTTGTTACCAAGGTGTCACACAAAAAACATCTCATGATGGGTAAAAGCAAAGAGCTCTCCTAAGACCATTGCAACCTTATTGTTGCAAAACATAGTAATAGAATTGGATACAAACGTATTTCAAAACTTCTGAATCCTCCAGTAAGCACCATTGTGGCCATTATCTGCAAGTGGAAGCAACTTCACCCCGTCATCAACCGGCCACACACAGGAGCTCTTTGCAAGATTTCTGACCAGGGAGTCAGAAGAACAGTCAGAAGAGTAGCCCAAGAGCCAAGGACCACTTGGAAAGAGCTCCAGAAACACTTGGAGGCAACAGGTACCATCATCACAGAGAAAACAATAGGAAATGCACTCCACTGCTCACGCTCACCCCACAAGAATCCATTACTAATGAAAAGGCATGTTGAAGCTCATTTAAAGTTTGGAGATCTCATTTAAACTCATTTGGACAAGCCTATCAAATACTGGGAGAGTGTACTCTGGTCAGACGAGAGCAAAATTGAACTTTTTGACTGTCATACTACGCACCATGTCTGGAGAAGAAATGACACTGCACATCATCCTTAAAATACTATACCAACAGTGAAGTTTGGAGGTGGAAGCATCATGGTGTGGGGCTGTTTTTCATTGCATGGTAGTGGCAAACTATATAATTGAAGGAATAATGAATGGGGCCCTTTACTGGAAGATCCTTGAAAAGAATCTGCTGCAATCCACCAGGATGATGAAGATGAAACGTGGGTGAACTTCCAGCAGGACAACGATCCAAAGCATACAGCAAAGGAAATTCTCAATTGGTTTCAGAGAAAACCAAAAATCAAGGCTTTAGAATGGCCTAATCACCTGACTTGAATCCAATTGAACAAGATTTAAAGACAATATGTTTAGAAGAATTGGCCAAAATCACATCTGAATACTGTGGCCGATTAATTTCTTCATACAGGAAGTGTCTTGAAGCTGTCATTACAAACAAAGGCTTCTCCATTAACTATTAAATAAATTTCAGTTAGCGTGTTCAATAAATTTTTCCTGTATCCTCCCACTTTATTACACATAACTTTATTTATGGACTTTAATGTTGTGGATTTTTTATATTTGCAGATTTCTTGAGTTAATACTGATGTCTGGTGAAAATTTCATGTGAATAACCTCATTGGAAATATATTTACTGAAAAAAATGTTGACGCATTCAATACTTATTTCCCCCACTGTAATAATAGTTTTACAGCGCTTGAAGAGAATAATAAACATTATTATGCACATTAACGTGACAGTCACAGGTAGGTCCTTTCAATAAGGGCTTGTCTTTTGCTAACGACAAGCTTGAGGAGTAACAGAATACTGTACATGTAACAGCGTTACGTAATCAGGATAAAAACTGGTAACCGTAATCCGTTATAGTTACGTCAAAAAACAAGGTAATCAGATTACAGGTACATTTTGTCAAAAAAAAAAAAATACTATCAGGATTTAAAAAAAATTAATTTAAAACACCAGAAATTTATCTTTTCACATAACACAATATAGACAGCTGCTTGATTTTAGTTCTGGTTCTCTCTTGCCAGTCGTGATTCACATGAGCAATCTCCTGGTGCAAGTTAATTTGATAAAATTAACACATTATTATCTGAAATGCTTTTGTTAGGGTCACCATACGTCCTCTTTTTCCCAGGCATGTCCTCTTTTTCGGACCTTAAAAAAGCGTCTGGCCGGGATTTCTAAATTTCTAGATTTCGAAAATGTCTGGGATTCGACTTTAGTTTCATTATGACGTGCTTATGGTCTAATACATGTGTGCACATTTTTGCATTGCTTTAACCCCTCTCTGTAATTCCTGCCTTCTCGAGCACCAATGGGTCGATTATAAAAGGCTTGCAGCAACTATTGTCCAAATTCCTGCCTCTCAACCATTAGCCTACTCTCAGCAAATGTGCGAAGGTGAAGCGCTGTTGTGTATGGCATCAAACAGTTGCTTGAAAATATCAGCAAATGACAGCTGTCCTTAGTTGAAACCATGCCCATGGCCATATAATGTAATTTTTAATTTCATGTTATCACATTGCTGCATATTACATTGCCATTCAAATGTGTAAATGATGGCAGAAGGTAAACTCTTGGCATCTAATATTTTATTTTATTCCATGGACATTCAAATGAATGTAGGGAAAAATGTAAAACATGGGCAGAGTTAAACCCTAGCTTTTGTGATGTAGTGTTACCCGCATCAGCAACAGTGATCATTTATGTATTTATTTATTTAATTAAAACTAATCCAAACATTGAACATGTTTAAGCTCTAAATAAAAGTATTTTAGATCATATTGCTTTTCTTTTGACTGTATTTACATATGTGACCTTGAATTAATCCAAAAATAATCAATTACATTACATTCATATTATATTGCTTGGATTACATTACTGATGACATTTTTACTAAGTAATTTGTAACTGTAAAGGAATACATTTTTAAAGTAACCCTCCCAACCCTGGTTATCAACAATTGGTTAGCCCTTATCACTGCCAGATCCAGCAGTAACTATGCATAGTCTATGCCACAGTACAACTTTGCCTAGTATGTAAGATCATTAACAGCAAAAAGCTTAGAGATTGAACTAGTCATGCAGCATTAGCTATCTAACTAAAATATAGGCTGTGGATGAAGGAGAAAAGATTCCTCTGTTGTGAACATGTATTCCTGTGTGAATACATACAGGGGCTTTCCCCTAGGGCATACACATCTCAATGGCTAATGGTAGCTACAGCTAAAATACATTCTAAAGAGCAAAACCTCACTCAGCACCACATTCCCTTTGAGCTTCTAGCATGGCTTCACTTGAGCCACCATCCCTCAAGATATAAACCTCTTCTCTGTCCTGACACCCAGGTGGGTGTATATATATATATATGTATATATATATATATATATATATATATATATATATATATATATATATATATATATATATATGTGTGTGTGTGTGTGTGTGTGTGTGTGTGTGTGTGTGCTGTGGGAAAACATGTCAAAGTCAATCCTGCACTTATATATATATATATATATATATATATATATAATTCAGGTTTATTTTACAGACTTTCAGCTATTTGTAGGGGACAAATCAAACAAAAGCAATTTGTTCAACACAACGAATGCTTCAAGTGGTTTTCCCAAATTCAACTGAAAATGCAACTTATAATGATTTCTCTAGTTTCAAAATTATTCAACCCCCTGAATAGAATACCTCACAACAGCACACATATGCAAAACAGGTGCTGTCTCAAGCACACATGATGCAACTAATTAAGGGCTTCATTAGTTGCACCAGGTGTGCTTGAGCTGGAACACATGACATACCTGAAATGGCTAGGGGTAGAAAATGTATGAAATACCTGGTGTTCGATGGAGTAAGACGCGAAGTTGGAGGCTCCTGTTGATTTCGATTAAAATTGTAATTAATTAGCACTTTTTGGTCATATAATATATTTTGACTTATTCTACTTCATTGCCTTATTTGCACTTTTAACGTTGTGGCACGTTAAGATGTCTGGAAAGAACACGAAAACCCATGGTAGCATTCGGACACGACTGAGACCTAGTGTGCGCGCCGTGAGCGAGTCCCCTTCTCCCCCTGAATCCGCGTCCCCGAGCAGTGACCCTGACTTTGCCGCACTCAAGCTTGAGTTGCTGGCTTCACTGAGGAAGGACATTGCCGATATTTTTAAAAAGGAGTTTCAGGAGATGTTCAGGGATGCGCTGTCTACTATCCAGCTTGACCTGCAGGCCGTGAAAACACAGCAGGCTGGTGTTAAAGTTGCTACCGATGCTAACATATCAACACTGAAAGGTACTGTTGGGGAAATGGGGCACGCTCTCTCTCCGGTTGCACCGATGACATAGTTCATATGAAGACTACTATCGAGTCTCTCACTGCGACCGTAACTCAATTAGAGAATAAATGTGAGGATTTGTAGTCGAGGTCATGACGCAATAACGTTAGGATAGTGGGAGTTCCAGAGGGCACCTACACCTGTACAACTGCTGCTGTAGCAGCCTTGTTAAAGGAGGCGTTTGGTCTGGAGAAGGAGCCGGTTTTGGACCGGTCCCACCGGACCCTTCAGCCCAAGCCCAAGCCCAAGCCTGGTGAACGACCACGAGCTATTGTGTGCAGATTCCACTATCACAGTGACTGTGTTGATATTTTACGCCGTGCGAGAGAGATCCAGCGGATTAAAGCGAGGGATTTGACCATCTCCATTTTCCCTGACTACACAGCCAAGACAGCCCGGGCCCAGGCTGCGTTTAACGAGGTTCGGCGTCAACTTCGTGGTATTGAGGGAGCTCGCTATGGAATACTTCACCCAGCTCGGCTTCGCACTACATATAACGGTGTTCAGAAGGACTTTATTTCAGCGGAGGAAGCAGGAGACTACGTTAAACTCTTGATATCGGGGTGAACTGCATCACCTATATAGTGGAGTTTTTTTCACTTTTATTCTTTTTTTGCACTCGGCCTTCCAGCTCTACAGAATTCGGATTCTTATTGAAGATATTGTCGGTGCATTACTTCGTTTAGATTTTGTGGACTCACTCCTCTTAAATTTACTTCTGTATTAATGTGCTTCTCTGTTTTGATGCTCTGACTGGGTTAAAGTTTATTTCAATTTATTAATGTTGTTTCCTCATCTTTACGTGCTACACTGTGTTATATTATTTTTTACAAGTCTTTAAAAGGTAAGGACATTATATTTGTTAAAGTGTGCAGACTATTTATCAGATTTGAAGTCAGTAGGGGACTTTTCTCTTACTGGAATTTTTTTTTGTTTAGGTAATTTAGTTGGTTAGTTCAGCTTACTCTTTGAGTTGTTTTCACATTGTGGACAACTCTTGGTGGGAAACACTGCCGTCTCCCTTTGTTTTATGGAGACTTTGGGTGTGCTGGGGGGGAGGGGGGGGTCCCACTCCGGCTGGGACAGGCACGCCTTTAAGATTTATTTGTTGGAACGTGAGAGGTAATCCTGTCAAGAGATCTAAGGTTTTTACATATTTGAAACATCTTCCAACTTTAATTTGAAAGTAGGAGGGGTCGCTATTTTAATTGACAAAAGGTTACAGTTTTCGTCCACTAACGTTATCGCTGATGCGAACGGTAGATATATTGTAGTTGCTGGTACTCTAATGCAAAGACAGGTATTGTATACGCTCCCAACTTAGATTATTTATTTATTTATTGATTTATTTATTTATTTAAATAAATGGCATCCCTTTATTGTATACTTTATGGAGTTACAGACACTTCCCACTTAAATTTTTGTGCCTGTTCTTGGGTTTTATAATATTTATATAACCAGCGACAGTTATTGAGTAGCCATGATGAGCCGGGGGGTGGGGGGTGGGTTTTTGTTTTGTTTTTGTTTTTTTCTTCTTCTCAATGAAATATTTGGGAAAGGGAAGGGAGGAGAGAAAAGAAAAGGTAAATGAATCACATGAATATGAATCACTTGAAAATGAATCACATGAAATACCTGGACAGGGCAGAAAAAGGAAACTACCAACAACTGCAACCAGATTTCTGGAGAAGGCAGGTTGTGAAAAGACTGCAAAAGACCTGCAGCAAAACTTGGTGCCATGGACCGCAATTCCCAGAACAAACTGTTTGAACACTAGTCTTTGAGAAGTATTACGTCTGTTTTCTGTATACCAAGCCACTGTTCATTGTGTTTTGTGTACTAATTTTGATCTTGTTCTAGCCCTTGTTTTCGATTCTTGTTTTGCATCGTTTATGCCCGTTTACCGATTACCTGACCTATTGCCCGTTTATGACCACGTCTATGTTTCACAATTTGGATTTGTCTGCTTGTCTCTCATATAATAAATCTCTTATCTGCAATTGCATCCATCCTCAACTCCATTATGTGATACACATACTAAACGCAGAAGGTTTCCATTTCAGAACTCTAAGACATACACCACTACTGACCCAAAAGCACAAGAAAAGTCGGCTCAAAATCATATAAATAAGCCACAGAAGTTTTGGGATTCTGTTCTGTGGAGCAATGAAAAAAAAAAGGATTTTTTCGGCACGATGGATCAGCGGTATGTCTGGAGAAAGAAGAATGAAGAAAAAACACTCCACAGTCCACAGTCAAGCATGGTGCTGGCTCGGTGATGCTCTGGGGCTGCTTTGCATCCTCTGGCACTGGAAACTTGCAGCATGTGGAAGGCAAGGTGGATTCATTGAAGTATCAGGAAATACTAGTAGAAAACATCATGCCCACTGTGAGGAAGCTGAAGCTTGGGCATCATTGGACCTTCCAACAAGACAATGATCCCAACCATACCTCAAATTCCACTAAGGCTTGGTTGTAGAAGACATCCTCGAAGATTCTACAGGGCCATCAAAGTCACCTGACTTGAACCCCATAGAAAATCTCCGGTGGGATTTGAAGAAGGCGGTTGCAGCACGCAAACCCAATAATATTACTGAACTGCTCATTAGGAATAGGCTAAGATTCTTCAGGAATGCTGCCAAAAGCTATGCATTTCATTTGCAGCAGGTCATAACAGCAAAAGGGTGCTCTACTAATTACTAAAGACACTTGCCATAATGCTAATTTTGAAACTAGAGAAGTCATTTATAAGTTGTAATTATAATTACAACTTATATAACGTAGTTATCATTTTCAGCTTAATTTTGGGAAACCACTTGAAGCATTTGTTGTGTTGAACTATTTAAATTGCTTTTGTTTGATTTGTTCATTGCAAACAGTGGGAAAGTCTGAAAATTTTGACAATAAACCTGATTTGCAATGGGGGTTGAATAATTTTGATTGCAACTGTGTGTGTATATATATATATATATATATATATATATATATATATATATATATATATATATATATATATATATATATTGTTGCAATCAAAATTATTCAACCCCCATTGCAAATCAGGTTTATTGTCAAAATTTTCAGACTATATATATATATATATATATATATATATATATATATATATATATATATATATATATATATATATATATATATATATATATATATATATATATCCCATATATATGATTGTTGTATACTTATTCCATATTTATTTTTTGTACTGCCACAATATGTACACCAGCCAAGCCAAAGTCTCTCTGTTTTGAACTATCTGTACTTATTCATGTATTCCCTAATGTTACTAAAACTATATTTAGACATTACCTTAAATTACATAAGGATTTTATAAAATCAAGTGAGGTCAGCTGAAATCATCAAAGGAACAAAAGTCCATCTCCACAGAACATAAAAAAACAAACAAAACAAAACAAAAAGACCTTACTGAGTGCAAGGCCAGGAAAAACATAAAGGACAGTGGACACCCAAGACACTCTCTGTTTCAGCTGCTGCCCTCTGAAAAGTGCTAACAAAGCATTCAGGTGCGTACAAATAGACTTAAGAACAGCTCTGACACCCAGGCCATCAGCAATAGTTAGCTCTCCCCACCATTGTCATTCACTAATGAGCTGTATCAATGACAAATATATAATTTTTTCATAGAATGACTCTGAATTTTGATTTCTGCTGAAAGATTGCTTATCACTTTAATAGGAACATCCATACACCTGCTCATTCATCCAAAAGTTCATCCAAAATCAACTCGTTGTTTATGTTCAACCATCCAGTTTTGGTAATCCTGTGCCCACTGTAACCACAGATTCTCTTTCTTGGCTGACAGAAGTGGAACCTAAAGTGGTCTTCTGCAGTGTAGCTCATCCACATCAATGTTCAGTGTGCTTTTCATTCTGAGATGCTTTTCTGGTCACCACAGATGTATAGAGTGTTTATTGGAGTTACAATAGCCTAACAGTCTGGTTCTTCTTAGCTGATTTCATTCATCAACGTGGTGTTTTGGCCCACAGAACTGAAGCTCACTGGATGTTTTTTGTCTTTGCACTATTCTCTGTAAACTCTGGAGACTGCTGTGGATGAAATTCCCAGAGAATCATCAGTTTCTCAAATGCTCAAACTGTTACGACATGGGAGGTGAGGCAGAAGCAGGTGCAGATCAATGTCTTTATTTTCATGCAGCAGACAAAACACAGGAAATGCGGTCTATACTGAACAAGATTAACTAGGGTGACATAGAACTAAAGTCTAGGCATGGAACGAGAGAAGGACATGGAAATAGGACCGCTTAGCATATGTAACGCATTCACTATCACTTTCAAGTATACGGATAATACTGCGCGAAGTGCACAGCAACACGAGGGGTTTAAATAACCAACATAATCACGCTTGAGTACAGACAGCTGGAACCAATAATGAGACACCCTTGAACATAAACCAATACCGGAACAGGAAGAGAACAAAACCAAAACAAAGGCACGTGTCCGTATACTAGATTTTAGTCTCGTGCACATGTGCTCTCTGAAGCCACGTCGCAGTGCCATCTGCCAGCGAGGGCGTAACACAAACCAACCCTGCCATAATCAAAGTCACTTGTCACATTTTCCCCATTGTGATGTTTGAAGCTCTTGACCTGTATCTGCATGATATTATTCACTTATATTATATTAATATTGTATTAGACTTTCTGTCACTTTGCATGGTACCTGGCTTTAAGTTATCTCAGTTACGACTGCATGACATCAGTGTTTTCATGCTTCCGGCTTCATCTTAGTGCACTGGTTTTCTCCATTCTTTTATACAGCTTTCTAGTTCAGTTGTGGTATTCTGTAGTTTTGACCTCTGCCTTCATGTTTCACTGATGATCATGTGTTTATTTGTGTTAACAATTTCTGTCAGCGTTCTGACCCCTAGCATGGACTACTTGTGTAATATCTTGAATAAAAAGTCAGTGCTTACATCCAGTGACCTCTGTCTTTCCCTTTCAGTACATTATATTTCATACTATTTTTTTATTTACTACTGCTGCAGCAGACCCAACAGTATTAGCCCACAAACACTGTACTCTGTCCTCTTCAGACTCTTGGGTGCATCTCAGTACAATTAAAATTCCTGACATAAAATGACTTAAGCAAATGTGTTTTCAGTTTCAGGAAACAAGACTTTCTATTCCATCTTTCAGATCAGAAGATTAGGGCAGTCAGTGTGTGAGGAATTAGGGACTCAGCAACCTCAGCAGCTTCCTTTCCTCATATACACCTAAAGAAGAATCCCTTACTTTTGCTGTAATAGCCAACGCACATGGAGGAGGGACCTCTGATGTGCCTGTGTAAGCATTCATGGCAGTTGGTTTATTGCAGATTGTAGATAATAAAGCGCAAATAAGCATGCACATAATGTTTGATGTTTCCCAGCACAGTATATACAGTACTTTGCAAAAGTCTTAGGCACCCTGTTAATTTTAATAAAAATTTTGTTATAGATTTTTAATTTATGACTTCTACATTATTGAGTCAGTATAAAAAACATTTTAGAATTCCAAACAATAGTTTTCCAGTACAAAATTAAAAAGTAAAAAAAATAATAATTGTATGTCAGTAAAGAAAGCAGCATATTATGTAAGAGACCATTTTTCGGACAAAAAATATAATGGAGGCTGCTGGGTTTTGCTGCAGAAATAAAAAAGCAAGTGCTTAAGTCAAAGTCTCCAGAAGAACTGTGGCTGGTTCTGCAAGATGCTCAGTAAAACTTACCTGCTAATTTCCTTATAAAACTGCACAAACTGTAACTGAGACTACTAATGTATTTTTTTAAGCAAATGGTTGTCACACCAAATATTGGCTTTGTTTCATTTATTACTATTTTCTGCTCTTTATAATGTAGAAACATTTAATTTCATTATTTTGAAGGCACCCTTACCCTACAGCATTTCTTTGCATGTGCATTTGAATCATAACACAACTGTTTCATCAGAGATGTCTGATTTACATTTACCTGATTTAATGTCTGATGACACATGTTCCAAACATACATTTCATTCACATGTTCTTACACATTATTCAAAGCCATGACTAGAAATACACACCATTTTGAACCTTTAGCTATGTCTCATTCAGCTGCAATACTCCTACATCACTAAATTATGGCTGCAATATTATCTGTACCTTCCAATTACTTGGGTTTACCTCAACTTTTCCAAAGAGTATTCACCGAGACTTTCAGCTACAGACAGTACATGGCACAACACTTCTACCCATATTTCTGACATCCACATATTTGAGGAATGATATTTAATTGGTGTCTTACTTCTGAAAGATCTGCAATACTCAAGAGACAATTTTATAACCATAAGAGACCTTATTGTCACTTGCAGCTATTTCAGGGTGCACAAAGCAAAACAAGATAATTTAGCAGAATTTAACAGTAGAACAATTTATGTCCTCAAATTATGGCTCTCGGTTGGTTCAGTGGCCTTAGTTTGATATTACGACTATGACTATGAAATTCAACAAAATTATATAAGAACAAATGTGTGCCTGCACCTTACCCAGGAATAACAACAAGTGGGAAATCACTTATTGTTATTGCTGTGTAAGGTGCAGATACTCATTTGTTCTTATATAATTTATTTAAGTAATCGGCAACACTTTATATTATCCTACAAATACATTAAACATGTCTTTAAGAGAAATGTAATTCAATCCATGAAAACTGGTAATATTTCAGTACAGAGGGTATAATATATTATGTTATAATAAATGTTAATAATTTAATGTATTATATTCAATATATTCATATCTTAAACATCAATGTACTGTATTATATTAAATATGATATAAATGTATATTAAATATTCATATACTGTATATACTGCATATACACCAATCAGCCATAACATTAAAACCAGTGACAGGTTACGTGAATAACATTGCGTATCTCATTACAATGGCACCTGTCAAGGGGTTGAATATATTAGGCAGCAAGGGAACAGTCTGTTCTCGAATGTGCTGTTTTGGAAGGGGCAAGTGTAAGGATCTGGACTACTTTGACAAGGGCCAAATTGTGATGGCTAAACGACTGGGTCAGAGCATCTCCAAAAAGGTAGGTCTTGTGGAGTGTTCCTGGTATGCAGTGGTTAGTTCCTACCAAAAGAGGTCCAAGGAAGGACAACCAGTGAACCAGCAACAGGGTTATGGGCAGCCAAGGCTCACTGATGCGCATGAGGAGGAAAAGCTAGCCCATCTGGTCTGATACCCCAAAAGAGCAGGTGGTTTTAATATTATGGCTGATTGGTGTATTTGGCATTTTGACAATTTTGACATTTACAACATAAAGTTTCAGAAAGCATATTTTTTTCTGAAAGTCATATCTTAATTAAAGTCGTAGCATTTCAAAATTTAGCTACAGTGCTGTGAAAACTTTTACCCCATCCTGATTTCTTCTTTTTGTGTCTATCCCATACTAAATAGTTTTAGATATTCAAACATAAAACCGCATAAAACAAAGACAACCCGAGTAAACACCCAATACAGTTTTTTTTATGGCTCTCACTGTGGTCCTTTGGATTCCCAAAGCCTTTGAAATAGCTTTGTAACCTTTCCCAGACTGATGTATTTCAATGACCTTCTTCCTGATCATTTCTGGAATTTCTTTCAACTTTGGCATAGTGTCTTACTGTGTAAGACCTTTTAACCAACTTCATGCTGTTGAAAAAGTTCTATTTAAATGTTGATTTGATTGAACACGGTTTTCAGTAATCAAGCCTGGTTGTGTCTAGTTCAGCTGAACCCCATTATGAATGCAGTTTAATAGATTTGGGGAATTAGTAACTATGGCCCAGTTGGTATTGGATAACTGTTTTGCTTCAATAAATAACTATCATTTAAAAACTGTATTTTGTGTATACTCAGGTTGCGTTTGTTTTATCTTATATTTTGTTTTAATTTCTGAACCAATTTAGTGCGAAATATACACAAACACAGAAGAAATACCTTTTCACATCACTGTACCTCCAGAAATGTGCATTTAAATATTCAATTCAATTTCACTGACACACTGATTGTCCTAAATTAGCTATTATTATTAATTTGAGTTGCATTTAATTCAACATGTAATAAATACAATATTAAAGTAATATAGAGACTATCCAGGCTATTCAGACATCCCATCCACCCATAATATTATTTAATTTAATATTAAACAATATTATTTATTTAATTTTTATTTTGGCTATCTCATTTAGAAGTATCCCAAATTGACAGTCAAGCAAATGCCATGCCCAACTCTACATTTGCACCCTAATATATTTAACACTACAGTGGTCACATGTTAGACATTCAGTTATATAATACATGTGCATATTGAATAGTAGTAGTGAAGATAAAACTTATTTGTCACCATTAACAGTCATTTACTTAGATATTTTATTATTTTTTATTTTTATTTTATTTCTTTTAACCTAATATTCTACATTTTCCCAGCTTCACTTTGATAACTAGGGTTTCTGTGCTGGCTAATTAATGATTTTAACATGATGATTTTTACTACAACACAAGATATAGATAGAAATAATACTTTTAAATTTATAATTTAATTTATAAAACAAACAAACAAACAACTAAATTACTCTAAAAATGCCTGACAAGTTTTGGAAGATTAGCAATATTTTTTTTTTTCAGATATACTGGAGTTGAGGGCCTTGCTCATTAAACCAGCGCCTTAACTGTTGAGCCAATACTGCCCTAATAATATATGTAGTATATACTATATAAGATAAGGATTTTAGAACACTAAATAATACACCAATAATTTTCATTAATGTTGCCAAATAACTGGATCTTATAACTACTACAGCCAAAAACATACAAACATACTTTGACACCTCTTGTTTAAGAAAATATATAATACCAAACTGATGTAGAAATGTTTTATTAGCTTTCTAAACTTACTTTGGCTTTCTGTAGAGATCATGTTTACTGAGGTGCCAGTTTAACAAAAGCAGACAGACTGCCTAAAGGTGTTTTAATTCCTAACATATAGTTAAGTGTTCATTCTTCATTCAGAAATGCCATGTTTTGATCAAGTTGTTGGTTGCATACCATAGCTAAATGCACATAACCCTTATAGATGTAGTGTGGATAACTGTATATAAACGAGCTGTCAAACTATCTGCAATTCACGTGCGTTGGCATTGATACTGGAGACATTCAAAGTAATGTTTGAATGAAACTTTAGCCAACAGAACAAAACTTGCTGAATTAAACAGACATTATTTCAACATCAGTGTAAGAGCAGAACAGTCGAGTGAGAAGTGACACTGAATCTCACATAAAATGCAGTAACTGATATTTACCCCAGGAAATTAGACTTGAGAGACTGTTGTGGATGAATCTTATGATCAAAATGATTGTTGGTTTTCCATTGTATTTTTTGATAAAGTGTCACTGCTGTTGTTTTTCCATAAAACCTTTAGTGAGACCTTAAGTTAAGTTTGGAAAAAAAATATTTAAAAGCAGGTAATATGTGGTTTCTAATTACATATTAATTAGTAAGTAATGATCAATTAATGGATAAGTATTATAAAAAGTAAAGTTTTAATACAGTTTCTGCAATGAATTAATAGTTAGATACCAGCTTAAAAACTTCGAGTTTCAAGGTTCCTCTACTAACAGCACTCCTCACCATCATAATCATCAAATAAGGAGAAGGAAAACTTGAATCATTGAATCGTTGGGTGTCCAGCGGGTTTAGAATCCCTGATCTATTTATCTGTTCTATTTTAAAATCTGTTTGTCATATCTATTTGTTTCATTAATATAACTAATGTTTAGTAATATATTTATAAATAATTTGAATTATTTATTAGTAAACTAATCAATAGTTTATTGTAAATATTTTATTAGCAAGCCTTTAAAGAAATGACCAAATGTACAGTATGCTTAATTTTCAACTAATTGTGAAGAAACAGGGACAATGCATAAAATTACAAGTGGAAGCTTTGGAAGACCCGTATCATTACATTTATAATACTGGTGGTAAACGTTATAATAAATGAGAGTCATTTGCATTATTTGCTTCAGAGTCAATGGCACTTATAAATATTGTTTAATTACATAATTAGTCCAGTATGTGCCAGTTGTTGCATGCATTAAATGTGTCGTATATACACAGCCTATTCCCCCATTGGCCCTTCTCCATCATCACTCTCTCCTCCCCACTAATAGCTGGTGTGTGGTAGGCGTTCTGGCACACTATGGCTGCTGTCGCATCATATAGTTGGATGCTACACACTAGTGGTGGTTGAGGAGAACCCCCGCCCCCCCCCGCCCCCTATAAAAAGCGCTTTGAGTGTCTGGAAAAGTGCTATATAAACTGTAACTGTAGCTTATTATTATTACTATTTGGGACTTATTACATACTTTGATGTATCATAATACCTTATATCATATATAATAATACCTTTTTTGTGAATGGAAGCACTACTAAGAAGAGAGATTTTGGCAAAATTGTGCTCTGAGGTTATTCTCCTTAAATGAGTTCTCTATCACCACAATCTGAGTCATTCTGCATAGAACAGCTAGCATAAATAGATGAATGTTTTGTGCATGCCAGACCAAAAACTTTGCCACTTTCCCTTGCAGCCCCTGTCAGGAAGACGGCGCTGGCAGCCATACAACCTTTGAGTACAAATACGACTAAGCCACTAAGCTGATGAAGGGTTTGTGAACACAGTATGTAAGAGAATGACTTTGAGAAACCTGCTGATTTCTCAATTACATTTCCTTCTTCAACTTTGGTCAGATAAAGTGCTCAGCCACACCAATGACAATCAACAGGACAAGAGAAGTTTTTGCTCAGAGGACATGTTGTTCAACAAACACAACTAATATTGCTGTTGATATGGATTGTCCATGCTTCAAACAGATGAAAAGAAATGGTTTAAAACCATATAATGTGATAAATTAATGTGTTCTTCATGCGGGAGCAAAAAAAAAAAAAAACTATTAAAACTGTACCTCTGAGAGAGATACATGAATACATTTCAAAAGCAAATATTAGTTTTGTAGTAGACATTTTTAAATATATGGATTATAAACACACCTTTATTAATATGTTTAAGCTAACACTAACAACACTAAGCTTGTTGTAATGAAAATCGAGTTATTGCATATTTATTACGAACTAGATCTAGAAATTTTACTGTACTTCAGTGAAAAGACACATCATCTCCCTGGACTCTGGTCTTATATTTAAAGAAAACATATTATGCCCTATGTTGGAAATGGACTTTATTTATTAATGCTTTATTCTTTATTATCCTTGTCCACTTTTGAAATCTGTCAATTCAGAGTGTAACATAATGCATATTTCTTTGTCATTTATTAAAAGATGCACTCAATATCCAGGCATACAATTAAATGTTTATAAGAGAACTACAGCTGCATCTTGCTACCTTGAGAGCCTTGTTTCATTATTAAGGTTCTATTCATAAAACCCATATTCAGAGAATATTCATTCTCTTTGCAGTTTGTGGGAAAACACACCAAAAAAAAAAGTTTTATCTGTTTTCTGCAGTTGTTTTTCCCTTGCTTCCTTGCTCTTGCTTTCTTTTATCTTTTTCTTCCTCTGGAAATTTTCATTTTCAAGGTGAATGTATGTGGTGAAAATGTGGTAGTATATAAGATTTTTAATCAAGAAAAGTACACATATGTTACAATTCTCTTTGGCGCTCACTTCACCAGCTGCCCATAGTTCAAGGATTTGATGATTGCCTATAAATGAGACTTCACACTCTTACATAAGGAATGGCGAAAGCTTATGTTTCATCCTTATCCTTAGGTTTTATGAGTGAATGACACCTGGTAATATTAATGTCAGAAAAATTTGACTTATTTTTTTTTCACTTGTGGTTTTGCAATGGTGCAATGAATCACCCAGCTCTTTCACTCTGCAGACTCCATCACAACCTTAAAGAAATACCTAACGACTAGGCTCTTTTCTCTTTTGAAATCACCAGAACACTGATGCAAAAATACCATGAGCTTACATTTTAGATGTAAACCAGTATTCTCTGTTGTTACTCATATTATTCGTTTATTCTTAATATTGTGTATCCTTATCAGTGTTGAGGAGTAGCTAAAATGAAAACAAGACTATTTCACATACAGTTGATGTTTATCCACAGAAATGGACACACATTTGTTTGTAATCTACTGCAAAAAATGAGAATACTGTTGACATCCAACACTTTAAGCACCGATTTAAGGACACACATAAAGGCAAGTAGCTAATTATCTGTTTTTGTTATTGTTGTTGATTAGCTAGGTTAAGTTAAGAGTATGGTCAGGGGTGATAGGATTAGGTGTTTTCTGTTAAATTAATTTGATGAAGCAGTGAATATCAAAATATCTAACTGTTTCAACAGAGGATGACTGCTGACCTCAGGTACTTACCCTAACAGCAAACACTGACCAATATGAAATAACAAGCAATGGATTGCAGAATTGTAGCAAATGCCTAAACATAGCTATTTAATTAAATATTATATGGATTATTGTATGCCCGTTAACTGGGTAGCTAGTTATTTCCAGAAGTGAACTGAGCCAAGAGTAATGGAGTGAGCACTCTCTATATCTGATACATTTTTAATCATTGTTGCTTAAAAATAAAGTAAACTTAACTGCTTCTTACTAAGAGTGGTTTACAAATAGAAAACCAAACATTCTTCATTATGGCATACCTTGTACAAAGTATGTAAATATTTATTGTGCAATGTTACTTTTTCTTAGTAGCTTGTAGTGTCGCTATCTTCTTATTAAAAGGGATGTTTGGCTGTAACTTAGCTCTTTTAAATCACAAATCAATTTGACAATTTACAACTGCAAAGTAGTTTCCCCAATGTTTGTAGCACTCATGTTTGTAATTTAATGTATGTAGCACTCGTGTACTGGCACTTACTTCAAATATTGTGTGTAACTGTGTATAGTGTTGTTCCAGCAACTTTGTATCACTGTGAGCTCTTCCACAGTCAGATGCTCTTAATGCCCCTCCCACTCCCCACCCCCCCAGCTGTTGCTTTGGATAAAAGCCTCTGCAAAATGGACAAGTATAAACAACATATGGCTACACTGACCTACTGTAAGTAATATGTGATCTATTTTTGACACTGAAAGTAGTCTAATGTACTAGCCACCTGTTTCCAAGCACTGATTATAATTAAGCAAAATGAGTTTAATATTAGCAGTGTTAATTTTCTTAAAAACTAAGATGAAAATGAAGCCATTATTCATACCAAACCGCTGTGGTTGAGCAAACTGCGAGCTAAACTCAAGACCTGTCTACTTTATTACTATGCTCAACTGTAGCGGCATTGTTTTTGTGATTAAAAATTTTATCCCTTCAGAAAAAAAAATTATAAAAATTTTAAATAATCCTTCTGTGTTTGTAGTGTTTGCTGGGATAATATAATGCTGGCTAAGGAGCATACCTTATATCCACACCAGAGAAACTTAAGTGAGAGTGTTTATTTCCCTTCATTCATTCTATGCAACATAAATGTGTTCACTAGAGTAAAATTATTAAATGCACCCATTTACCTGAAAAAGCTGCAGAACGTTCATTTGGCCAATGTGTATCAGAGAAGGTAAAAGGCTTTGACTAGCCACCATTGGAAATTTTCATTTGTAAAGCAATCTGGCATTCCATTTAACAGGGAATTAAAGCATTTAACAAGGAATCAAATTAATTTCCTTTTTCACATTAATGTTTACTTTTTTGTTGTTGTTGTTTGTTTGTTTTTTTCATCCAGCTACTGCAAGCAATGAATTATAAAATTTTACTTCCTTTTTAGTGGTGTTTTTCAACTGTGATTTGTACTTAATCTGTTCATGTTGAATTATTTCTAAACCTTGTTGTTATTGCTGTATGTAGTAATTTTTATTTAGTCTACCATGTTTATACAATATTAGAATATGCTGATGATAAATTTTGGTTTATTGATATTGTGAATAAGTATGCCACAGATAAACATTTTTAAACTTGTAATTGAGGATGGAAGTGAATGACTAAACCAATGAAAATATGTTCCAAATCTGTAAACATGGGACTAAAAATGAATCTTTGAATCTGTTTTGATAAAATAAGCCATGATTCTATCGAATACAATATGGACATTTTTTCTTGAGAATATATCTGCTGATCTGTATTCACCCAATATAGTCTGTATATATGAATTATTTTGTCATTTACTACTTTTAACTAAAATTAAAAACAATCAAATAACTAAAATGTGACATAAACTAAAATTTTGACAAAATAATTAGACTAAGTCTGTATCCAAATTATCTGCCAAAATTACCACTCATTATTAAATTCCACTTGGGAATCATCAGGTATGAAAAAAAAACAAAAACAAACAAACAAACAAACAAAAATACATCTCCAAAGCAGATCACTGTGCTTGCCAGTTGGAGCTAAAGTCCACTGGCTAAATGAAAGAATACACAATTTCAAATCAAAGAGTGGGTTCATTTCCAGCTATTGCAAAATCACCACAATTACAAGCTGCCAAAGTACACGTCCCATGAGGATGTAGTGTTGTTACAATTCAAACAGAACCTAGCAACATCCTTTACCCCCCACCAAGTACAACGCAAAATCGGCACTATTGTGTAGGGGGCATTGCCAGGACAACGCGAAGATGAAGTGTTTTATTATAAATTACTCCCCCAAAAACATGCAGTCTTAGCAAGAAACAGAAAATGGTTCTTAGATCTCCTAGTCTATGCCATGAATTATTAAACCAGCTTGCCAATATTGGGAATGTATTACATTTCGACCATATGCTGTGAGATGTAGAGAAATGTTCAACCTGGCTCTCTCTTCTCTCTTCTGAAAGCTTTACACCCATTACTGATTGAGATCCAATTACTTTCTTTGTATTTTAAGGACAGTGACTGTGATTGCCTGATAGATGATGCACTGGTTGATGGCAAAGTCCTAATAAAGTGTCATCGTCTGAGTGCAAACAAATGTCTCAGTTTCTCATTAAACAATCTTTTGCAATTTTTCTTGTATAGAATTTCTGTTTCCTGGGGGAGGGCAAAAAATATTCTTAGCAATGGTGAAAATTTACACCCTCAAAGAGCTGTCGTCCAAAGTGAAAGTATTGCTATGATTAAGTAGACAAGTTATATTCAGGTCAATGCCTAAATGAGGCAATCTTGTTTGCTTTTACCAGTATAATAGTACACTATAAAAAGTCTACTCAGTTATTATGCATGCATTGCTGCTTCAAGTTATTATAGTCACACTTTCACTGGAAATATTTGTAATTATTTTTTTTTTAAATATTTATTTATTTTAGTTTGTGATGTGCTAGTGAAGGAGGCAGGACCCAAGAGCATAAATTCAACATAGGCTTTTTCTGGCAAATCCACAGATCATCATCACTGTTTGTAGTCAAAACAAAGGCAGTCAAAGTTATCTTAGGATAATCCATTATCAGCAACAAGAATCCAAGGCACAAAATGGAAAGCACTCGGATGGAAAAACCAAGGCTCAGAATTCCACAAAACAATCAAAAAGACTTTATGAAGATACTAAAAAACAACAGGGAATAAATAGAGAAACTAATCAAAGACTCAACACTGAAAAGATTAACAAAATTGGGCAAGCAACCAGTGGCATGACAGATGTGGAGACAAGACTAAAACCAAAACAAAGACACATGGCCAAACAACAAAAGCACATGGAGAACAATGAACACTGGGAATTGTGCAGTGCCTGATTGATTGATTGATTGGTTGATTTAATACATTTAACCTAAACTGTGATGGAGTACTCAGAACCTCAAGGGCCTATGACACATAGCTAGAGGGTTCACTGTTTTAATACATTTTTAAAATGTTGTAACTGCGGTTATATTTGCACCACAGTTAACCTTAAAATATTGCAGCTTATATGAAATGATCTGCTGCTATCACTTCAACTTTTTTTTTTTGACTGAGCCAATAAAAGCTTTGACATGAGCCAGTAGAAAGTTGCATTCATACCCACACAAACCTAATGTCACATGTTAATGTGAACCTAGTTACTGTAGAAGCACCTACTACAATAACCATGAACATTTGAGCATAATCTAAAGCCAAATCAATGAATCTTTGAACTGAAAGTATGATGATGACAACACTGAATTTGCGTTTGCTGAAAACAGTAAGGGTAGTCCAAAATGTGCCACCTGCCAAGATGTTAGCAAAAAAAAGGCTATGAAACCAGCCAAGCTATGGTGACATCTTGTAATGAAACGCTCTGATTATGCCAACATTCTTTTTTAAAAGAAAATTAAAAACAGTTCAACATTGCAATGCAAGAGTGAAGTATACAGTCTATACAAGAAACAGTCACAACCTTGAAGAAAGTGCTAAAGGCTTGTTATTTAGTATCTCAACCTTTTGGCTGAAAATAAAAATTAAAAGAAAAGAGAAACCTAAACAAGATTGGAAAAGAGCTTCAGAGTTTCTTCAGTGGTTCACTGATGAAATGATTTTATGGCCATGGGCTGCTAATAAGCTTAAATCTGTTCCTTTGTCGAATAATTCAGTGGAGAGGAGAATTGAGGATCTCTCGGCTGATATCCAGTCAGAACTATTAGACAGATTGTGGACATGCAATCAGATTGCAATTCAGCTGGATGAATCATCAGATATAGCCAACACTTCTCTAATTGCACTTGTGTGCTTATATCCATAGGGGGAGAAAATTCTGGATGAGTTTTTTCTTCTGTAAAGAGGTACATGGGAGAACAACAGGAGAGGGAATATTCAAATTGTTGGATAATTTTTTTTTTTTATGACAGAAGCTGGACTTATTTAGGAGAATTGTGTAGCCATATGCACAGATGGCGTAGTGGCAATGACTGGCCATAAAAGTGGGGTTGGTACAGAGATAAAAGCTGCAAAATCGAGCATTATGACAGCACTCTGTATGTTACATTGCCAAGAACTCAAATCCAAATCAATGTACCCGGACCTTCATTCTGTTCAGAATACACTTATAATGACTTTGTACCATCAAGAGCAATACACTCATGTCTGTTTGGCCATCTTTGTAGGGATATCTGAGCTGGGCTTGCTTTGCTCTTATTTCATTCTGAGGTCTGCTGACTCTTTCGAGGGAAGGTATTGCAGCAATCTTTGAGTTTCTAAGACAGGACAAACCTAACATGGCTGCACTCTTTTCCAACCTGTCCTGGCTAGCCAAGCTGACATGCCTGGATGACATATTCAACTTGCTCAACAGCCTCAAACAATCTGTTCAAGACAGACACTGGAATTCAGTGACCAAAAACTGCTTTCATTAAAAGACGACAGTTACATACTGCACAAGTTTTCTGCACTGACAAAGTTTTTCCAAGCAAGCAGCCTGTCACATGTCTGTGGATATCTCACACCATTTGTATTTCTCCAATATTAACACTGACGATTGAGACTGGATTCGGGATCCATTTGTCCTAGATGCTACAGTTTCAAGACATCTCACTGTTAAGGAAGAAAAGGAATGTCTAGTTTCTGAGCAATATCCAGAAATCTCTGCAGTGGCAGTGAAAATACGTTCTCCTATCCTACGACTTATCTGTTCACCTAGACTGCAATGAAACAACCGCACTGAAAAGAGTATCTAGTGTATATACTAAAGCTCAAGATGACAAGTATTTAATTGAATATATCTATATATATATATATATATATATATATATATATATATATATATATATATATATATATATACATATATATATATATATATATATTCAATTAAATACTTGTCATATATATATTTAATATATTAAACTTTGAAAACTGATTGTATTCCTTCCAGAATTAACTGTGCCATGAAAGACAGACATACACTTTCCATTAATATAGAATTATTTCAATTGCAAAATGTTTTTTATAGGCCAATGTGTTAAAATGCTATTAAATACAGAAATTACAACTTGTTTCAAGCTGGTATAGCACAACAGTTATCCTTGGTACCATTCTATTCTGAGCTTTATGGTAAGCTATTGCTTTTAACATGTGCCTAAAAGTAATGAAGCTGAAACATTGAAGTAATGTCGATTTCATAGTTACAGTTATACAATTATAATGATGCATCTAGTTGTCTGGTATCCTCATTTTGGTATAAAATTTAACAAACACAACAAAAACAACAACAAAAAAAATAAAATTAAAATATGAACATATTAAATGCTTCAACAATAAATAGGTGTATATCCCCTATTTAAAATAAAATAAATGTTTTGACTGTTTTTATATTAAAAAAAAAAGTTCACAGATTTTTTTTTTTTTTTTTTTTTTATCCCAATGGAAGGAGTCCTTGGCTTAAAAAAAGGTTTGAGACCCTCTAGTGTAACAACACTTGTTTTTGCTCAACTATGTGGTCAGTGTCTGAAGCATGATGGCAATTTTTATTATGTTCTTTAAGTAGTTATTAAAAGAATGTGTGAGTTTTAAATTTCTTGACAATAAGGCACACTAATTTTGCATCACAAAAGTAACGTTTACCAAAATCCTGAGGTACAATAATCAATCTATTCAGACCTGTCACAATTTCAGCTTTTCAGTTATTACACTGCAATCTTGAGACACAACTTGAAGACAAGAAGAAAGATACAATTATTTTTGAACACCACTTATCACACTGAGAGCAATATTGAAATATTGAAACTGAAAATGGCCTAAAACATTCACCACTGATTCAGAGATATTATACCTGTTAAATTCACTCTGCGGTGAGGTTAAGGCATTACAAATAGCATTGTCTCATCTTCTCTGATCAATTTTGTGTTCATAATTATAACTCAACTTTTGATCATTGCAATAATCTCAAGATATTACATTTTATAATGTCAGTCATACAATCAATCACCCAGCTAACAGGGAACGTTCTCCGAACTTTGGCTAATGTTCTCTCAAAGTTCTCTCAAAGTTATTAAAAAATGTTCTTGCAGTAACGTTAGTAAAATGTTCTTTTTCAATGTCATATGTCTTTGGTAAACGTTCTTAAAATGTTGGCATAAAAACGTTATTCATACATTGTTAGCGGAACGTTTTAAAAACATTACTACATTAAAAAATGTCATGGCATAAAATTAGTCATAAAATCAGTCAAGAAAATGTGCATATTGATGTACAGATGTACATGTATTAATTGATAAATAAATAAATAATAATAAAAACTAATTTACAGTTATTTATTATATTGTATAATTATTTGTACAATATGTAAAAAAAAGTGAACAAGGCTAAAAATTCATTAAAAAACATCAGTATAATAACATTTGCAATCTCAGTGAAGGAGAAAATATGGAATGCAAAGTGCAGTCCTTTTTAAATAAATAAATAAATCATCGCCACATCCCTATTCAAATTCATTTATATGGTTTAACGTGATAAGTTGGGCGTGGTTTTGGTGCACACGTGTGCGTCAATCAAACACAGTGGAACGGACCGACGATTGACACTCACTTAGCGAGACAGCGCCTTTCAGGTAAGTTGAATGACTTTTGTTTGTTGTATGAATAATACTTTTATTATCACAATGCTGATTAGCTTATACCATCTAATGATTTAGATATTAATGGCTGTGTGTTGAGTTATTTTGAGGGGACAGCAAATTTACACTGATACAAAAGCTGTACACTCACTACTTTACATTGTAGCAAAGTATCATTTCTTCAGTGTTATCACATGAAAAGACATAATCAAATATTTACAAAAATGTGAGGGGTGTACTCACTTTTGTGAGATACTGTATTCGCTGCAGGTGCTTATTATTAGTATCCTCTAGTTTGCTTTTTCAATGTAGCAATACAGATTTTCATGATAATTGAGATTCACTTCAAGTAAATTGGCTAGCTAGATTTCCTAGGAATGTCTCGCACCTGTGCAGTTTTCCCTCCATCTTCTGTTTCATGTGTTGGTCAGTTTGTACTTTTGTCTTGTCAGTCGACCACAGTGATTGCAATTTTTATGTTAAACAAGCTCCATTGTCTCATTTTAAAAATGGATATCACAAGGATAGATCTTGCGGCTCGTCTTAAATTTGCTCTTTATCACAACAATCATATGACAATGGGGAAAGAATTCTGTTACAGTTCCTATGAATAAAAACTAAAGCGACTCAAACTCTTTTTTTATAAGTTTCATTAGGGTTCATACAAGGAGCTTGAAGTACCTGAATTTGGCTTTTTGAAATTTAAGTACTGGAAAACTTTGAAAATAGCCATTTTTTAAAGCTAGTGGAGCTTAAAACGTGCTTGAATAAAAAAAAAAAAGAAGTCAATAAATATGAAATAGCAAAATAACTTTAAAATGTTTATTTTTTGATTGAACATGAATACAATCCTTTCACTCAATATATGACGTCCTGCTGCAGACTCTCCCTCTCCCTGGCAGAGAGGAGTAGCACATTCAGTGTGAGAGAAAAAATAAGAAAGGCATAGTGTCGCTTCTATCTATCTCAATCTGAGTGATCATTTTACATGTAAATATAGCCAAAATCACATCACAGCTGTTGTCTTTAATTTATGTGTATAGTGATTTTGTCAGACAACGTTATGGTTATGAAATCATGATTTTAGCAGTGCAGAGCAGCAGCTTGGAAATTGCTTGGAAGTGACTGCTGGTTAACATGTAGTCTTAATGTGCCGCATCAGTTATTATCCCTAGAACTGAATTTGTACAATGTTATTTTAGAAATGAATTCTTAATGGATAATTACGTAATTAATATAAATTTTATAATAATTTGAAAAGAATTGCAATTGAATTGTCAAGTAAAGTGGACACTCTTTCTTGTGAGAGACGCTTCAAACTGAGAGATCATGTATAGTTGAGAGATGCATTCACCAGTCTAGGTGAGTGTTTGTTTTCGCAGTTTAAATCCCATTCACACTAGAGTTCAAGAGTGTTGCATGGCTTTCCCTGTGGTCATCGTTCCTGTGTAGTAATTGCATTTTTTGCATGGTATAAATTCTCTTCCATAGAGACAAATCTTTGAAACCAATGCAATCAATCGATATCATGAGTGTAACCATTAGAGCTCCTTGAGTATAACTGATCAAACGGCTTCTATCTGTCAGTAAACGTTTTTTAAAACATCTTCAAATTTATTAAAAATGCAATAGCATGTCCATATATATTTTTGATGCAGAGTAATGGCTTTGGATTTATTTGTGATATCACAGGATATGTGTATATTTGTATAATGTACTGTGAGCTTGTATAACCATGTGTAATATATTTGTTCATTTTGTGGGACCGTTGGTGATTTTAATTCAGTGAATGTGAAATAAAACTTACTGGCTCAGAAGCCATTAGCATTCTAGCATTTTTCAAAACTATGATGAGAAATAACCGGTACTAAAACAGGGTGATTTCATGACCCTTTAATGGTGTAACAAAAGTTTGGACTGTAGTATGTTGCAGATGGTTACAAGATTAGATTTGAGTAATATTGGCACAATAATCTGTTTACTGCATTTCTTTAAACATAATTATTATTTGCTTGATTTTCTGGACCACTGTTATAAAAGAACAACATTATTTTGAATTTGAAGTAGATACTATCCATTTGTTATGATTGAGCGGTCTCTTGAGCACATCTGAGATGCTTGGCTGTGATGTTGTGCGCAAACAACAAAGTACTGTCTACAATAAGCTGAGGGGTAAAAGGTATAAGCTAAGACAAAGATTTTATTAAAACTGTGACTAAATGTTTTTCTTGCCTGTGCAACTTAATTTTGTGAATTGAGCACAAAGTGTAGTATTCTATCATTAGATATCTTATGATTATAATAAAATTGTGCTCAGTGGACCCACGGTACGATAAGTGAACAAATTGTTCTTGTTTGCATTCATTGTTTCAGTCATGAAGGATTCAGTATTTTAATTAATCAACTTGAATCGATGATTCAGTGACTTGCTCACAACATGAAAGACAGTTATTTGTGCCACCACCTACTAATTTAAAGATGTGATCTCCAGAAATTGTCACTAGACTAATGTATGAACAAAATCAAAGTAATTAATCAAAATCCCCAAAAGCCATAAACATTTTATACTTTTTACACTTAGACTATTTTATACTAAATCTCACCACACTTTAACACAGTTTTATTTTCTCCCTGCTGTCTCTCCCCAGATCCTCTGAAATTTCTCTAAAGCCTGATGGCCCAGTATCTGAATCTGACATGTAAAAGGATTGTATTTATAAACAGTCGTGTGAAAAAGTAAGTACACCCCATGGAAAATGTTGGCTTTTTGACATATTTGGACAAGCAAACATTTGATCATCTTTGAAACAGTGCCTATTAATAAAGTTGATATACTTGAACAAAACCACAAGGAAAATTAGCTTTTTCAATCATTTATTCAACAGAAATATCAATAAATGTGATATTCTTCTGTGGAAAAGTAAGTAAAGTCCACTTTAGTTTCAACTTCAACTTTCAGACAGACGGCCTCACATTATCTTCAAACACTCTTTGATATGATGCAGAATTCATAGTTGAATCAATGAAAGCTGTCTTTGGTCTGTGCCAAACATGTCTGCTGTTACTGTGGCCAAACAATTCTATCTTTGATTCGACTGTCCAGAGCACATTATTCCAAAAGGCCTGGTCTTTGCCTATATGCTCATTGGCAAAGTAAAGCCTTGCTCTAATGTTATTTATAGACAGCAAAGGCTTTTTCCTGGCATGCCTCCAATGCGGGTCAAATTTGTGCAGTCTTTTTCTTGTTGTAGAAGCATGCACTTTGACACCAACAGTTTCAAGACTTACTAGCAGATCCTGTGATGAAATTTTGGGTTTCTTGGAGACTTCTTTTTTCATCAGATGGTCTGCTCTTTGGCTGAATTTGCTTGGACGGCCAGTCCTGAACAAATTGGCAGTCGTTTGAAATATGCACCACTTGTAGATTATTTTCCTTACAGTGGAATGCTGTATTTCAAATAATTTGATGATGTTTTTAAATCCCTTGCCAGACTCATAGGCATCCACAACCTCTTTTTCTGAAGGCCTTACAGAATTCTTTAGATCTTGGCACCAGACAATAGATATGAGAGGGGTATAAATAAGACAGGTTAAACCTGCACTCCGTAAGCAGGTTCTGATCACTGGCACCCAATCGAGAACACCTGCTTCTAATTTTATGGATTTTAAGTTTTTTTTTTTTATTAATTTAAATTGTGAAAATTACTAGAAAATGTCAATTTTATGTATCATTTGACACAAAGAGAATCAAAGAGACACTGTTTCAAAGAGAATCAAATGTTTGCTTGTCCAAATACTGTGCCCTCCACTAATATTGGCACCCTTGGTAAATATGAGCAAAGAAGGCTGTGAAAAATTGTCTTTATTGTTTAAACTTTTGATCTTTTGTTTAAAAAATTCTGAAAAATACTCTGCTCTCATGGATATCAAACAATTGCAAACAAAACACAGGTTTATAATACAAAAAAATGTTAAATATAGGTGTGCAAGAATGATTGGCACTCTTTTAGTCAATACTTTGTGCTACCTCCCTTTGCCAAGATAACAGCTCCAAGTCTTCTCCTATAACGCCTGATGAGGTTGGAGAATACATGGCAAGAGATCAGAGACCATTCCTCCACACAGAATCTCTCCAGATCTTTCAAATTTCCAGGTCCACGTTGGTGGACTGGGTCAGGGGACTGGGATTATCATGGCAGGACCTTGATTTTGTGGTCAGTAAACCATTTTTGTGTTGATTTTGATGTACGTTTTGGATCATTGTCCTGCTGGAAGATCCAACCACGGCCCATTTTAAGCTTTCTGGCAGAGGCACTCAGGTTTTCATTTAAAATCTGTTGATATTTGATAGAGTCCATGATGCCATGTATCCTAACAAAATGTCCAGGTCTTCTGGCAGAAACACAGCCCTAAAACATTAAAGAGCCACCACCATATTTAACCGTGGGCATGAGGTACTTTTCCATTTGGCTACCTCTCTGTGTGCGCCAAAACCAACTCTGGTGTTTATTGACAAAAAGCTCGATTTTGGTTTCATCTGAGCATAGAAGCCAGTCCTATTAGAAGTTCTAGCAGTGTCTCGCAAACTGAAGGCGCTTGGGTGGATGAGAGTAGAGGCTTTTCAATTGAAACTTTCTGACCCCAAGACACAAGTAACTTCTTCAATTCTCCAGTTGTGATCCTTGCAGATTTTTTGGCCACTTGAACCATCCTCTTCACAGTGCATTGAGATAATATAGGCACACGTCCAATTCCAGATTGATTCATAACATTTCTTAATTGCCCTGATGCTTTTTCTATATTCTTATAGCCACTTCCCATTTTGTGAGGCTCAACAACCTTTTGCCACACATCACAGCTCTGATCTTTGGTCTTACCCATTGTGATGAATGACTTAGAGAATATGGCCTATGTGTTACCTCATATTTATACCCATTATTTGGATAAACCTGTGTTGTGCAAAGGGGGACAATATTAGTGGAGGGCACCATAAGTAAAAAAAAGCCAACAATTTCCATGGGGTGTACTTTATGTATTTTACACATTTTTAAAAATCATTTTTAGATCATATTCTACAACACTTAAACTCTTAAATTTAACTCTCTCAGGATCTTACAATTTGGTTTAAAGTTCTTAAATTCTTAATTGATTTTGTCATTGTAAGTTGAATTTTGAAGTTGCCTTCATGTTGATTTTTGTTCATATTGTTTAAAATGGAAATTTAATTGTTTGATGCTAGACCATGATCAAACGATGTATTAAAAACTATATTGAAGCTTAATTGTAATATGTATTGAATACAGGGTTACTATATATCTACTATTTTTCAAACAATTAAAAAATTAAACATATTGAATGATTTTTGGTACATATGTCATTGATTTCATAAACATTGATTTGAAATCCAAACAAGTGACTATACATTTTGAATTGTTTTGATCATCTCTGTCACATAATGGAGGCTGAGATGGATGCAAGTGCAGATAAGAGCTTTATTAGAGATAGGAAGACAAATCCAAATTGAAAGGCAAAGGCATGGTAATAAACAGGCACCAGATCATGTGACTGGCAAACGAGCATAAACTAGGCAAAACAGAACTGAATAATGAGGATGATAACAGGATCAAAACTATGGAAAGGAAACAAGGAACAAAGGCTTGGTACTGAGTCGAAACTTACACACAATACTTCACACTGAACATAGACACACAAGGGGTTGAAATAACAAACGTAATCAGGGGTGAAGCACAAAACAGCTGAGAACAATGATAAAACATACAGGGAACAACCAATGACAATATGGAGGCGGAGACAGGACGGAAACCATAACAAATGCACACATGTCAAAATTAAACAAAGTCAATGTCACTGTAAAACCCCGGAAGTGTGTGCTTGCGCTTCCAGCTTCGGAGCACACTACGCTATTAGTTTAATAATAATCTAGTGTTTTCTTACTTCCATGTACTTTATTGACATATTATATTTCATTGTTATTTTCCAATTTTATTTTTTATAGATTGCCTTTTGTACAGTCCTAAAGTTTGAAAACAACAAGTGTTAGTGAACACCTAGTTTAGTGAACTTCCAATAATGTTTTGCATTTATAATCATTGAAAAACATTGAGAGCATGTTATATAATAAGAGCATGTAACATAAGGTTGCAAAGAATGTTCCTATAACCTAGGAAAGATGCTGAGAAAATGTTTATATATTGTGAAAATTAAATGTTAGAATAACGTTTACATAACATTTTCATAACCATACAAAAACAGTGAGTGAACGTTTATATAACAAGTGAATGGAATGTTGTAATAATGTTTTGAATAAGTTTCTTATAACCAAGCTAGAACGTTAATACCACGTCTAAAAAACTGGACGTTTTGAATGTTCCTAGAACATTCAGGAATAACAATTTTATAACTTAATCGTAATGTTAGGGAACTTTTCTTTTTGTAAATTTTTTGTTAAAATTTTGTTTAGCTTTTTTGTTAAAATTGTTAGCTGGGCAGAAGAAAATTGCCCTAGCAAGATATTAAGAGAGATATGACTAATGTGTGGTTGCCCTCATTAATGCCTTCAGTTAGTTCTGCATTTTCACCATTTCAGCTAGGAAAAAACAACAACAACAACAACAACAACAACATTTGACAATTGTATCAAGCAAAAATGAGTGACCCTCACAGCAGCAGAAATAGGCTGGATCATGTTTACCAAACAAGACAATTACTGGGGCCAATTGGGGTGGCATAAGGGCTTTGAAAATAGCAAGATTCTTGGACTTGAAAGAATGAAAAGAACCAGGAGTGGAAAAGCTATGCAGTATCTCATCTTTCAGATATGAAATCAGTCTTTGTATACAAGCACATTCCCAGTTTCTGAGTGCATGGAGTCAATGTAACTTAACCTGCTTCAGCATTCGATCTGAATCCGCACAGCTCTAGTGAACATATGCTGATATGTTAATAGCGTGTAACTTAATATAATAGCAGTGGTATCAATAATATCATACCCAACTGTTGGGATCAACTAAATGATACTCGCTTTCACAGATCAATAAGAATATTATAAACAGATGAATTTTAATCCTTGTTTAATTCTGCACAATAATGCCTGGGCTTATGCAAAACCTTAAGGCAGCATTAAACTGAGAGCAAGCAAAAGCAATGAAACACTTTCTGTCTTTTTGTCTAATCTTATACTTTTTTTTTTTAAACGACAGTGCCATTTTCTTTACACAGACATATGCACACATTCTGAAATATAAATTTGCATTAAAATGAATAATTGCATAAATACAAAAATAAAATTTTAAGCAGCACTTACAGTATTAAGAGTTAATAAGTATGTAGTAACTAAAAGTGATGTCTGTTTCATACATTGAATAAAGGATTTTGCAGTACATCAAAATTTTATATAACTACCAGGCTTCTACAACAGTTTTTAATATCTATAACAATTTCTAGAATGCAATAATCACTGATCATTTATTTTTTGATAATGTAGCAATGACACATAATGCAAAAGTTGCACAGGTTGGATGTAATATATACAGTTGAACAAGACAGTGTGTACATTTCAGCACTTATGGCCATATTCATAATACAATTATGCATGCATGAAAGCTATATTATTAAATTAAACCAAAATTACAGTTATTAATGTAATAATTGTCTTCTCATTCATCTATTATCATTTACTTTTTCATTTGTAAAATGGACCTTGCTTTTATGAAACATTGTATTACATTTCTATCCCCCAATTTGTTTTGTGCTTAAAGGTAAGTGCTTACATTAGATGCTTAGAAGATGCTTAGAAACTCATGAAAAAATCTGGCAACATGGAAGGCATGAACTACATGAACGTAATTTAATTCAATTCAATTCAATTCAATTTTATTTGTATACTGCTTTTTTCTTATTAATGGACATTGTCTCAGAGCAGCATTACAGAAACAGAAACACAGGATACAGATTTTAAGTGTGTGAATTTATCCCTAATGAGCAAGCCAGTGGCGCCGGTGGCGAGGAAAAACTCCCTAAGACGATATGAGGAAGAAACCTTGAGAGGAACCAGACTCGGAAGAGAACCCATCCTCATCTGAGCAACAACGGATAGTGTGAAAGTAAAAGAAAGTTCATTATGCTTTTTATATGAAGTCTGTTTGTTGAACTAGTCCACTGTTCACTAAAGGAGACTTGAGTGCAAAATTGTATGTGGTATTTGCAGTCCTAAGGCCATAGCAGCAACCATAGTCCCAGCAACCACAGCGAAAATGTCCAGGTGAAATTGAGGTCCAAAACCATTTCCGTGGTACTTCAAGTGGTACCATATTCAGCAATCTCCAGGCTGCACTGCTTGGGGTTGTCCTCAGTGGCGGAATGTAGCCTCCAGTTGATGAGAGCTCCATCCATATGTAGGGCATCAGAATTAATCAGGCAGGTCTGAAGAGCAGAAAGGGTCAGGATCACTGGCATCTCCATAACATTGTGTGGGACTCAACAGAAGGAGAGAGGGAGTGGGAGGTAAAGAGATGGAGAGATTGTTAAGTATGCTTACTATCCTGTAAAGGACAAGACTGTGTACATGGTAAGCTTGAGTAAACAAATATGTTTTCAGCCTGGACTTAAACACTGAGAATGTGTCTGAGTCCCAAACACTAATTGGAAGGCTGTTTCATAACTGTGGGGCTTTGTATGGGAAGGTCTTCCTCCTGCTATAGCCTTCACTATTCAAGGTACCAACAAATAGCCTGCACATTTTGATCTAAGTAGGCGTAACGGATCATAAAAGACCAAAAGTTTGCTCAGGTACTGTGGCGCGAGACCATTCATTGCTTTATAGGTCAATAGTAATATTTTAAAATCAATGCAAAATATTACTGGGAGCCAACGCAGTGTTGATAAGATAGGGGTGAGGTCATACTTTCTGGTTCTAGTAAGTACTCTTGCAGTTGCATTCTGGAATAACTGGAGTATGTACCTACTGAAACAACCAGACAGTAAGGCATTACAATAATCCAGCCTAGAGGTGACGAAAGCATGAACTAATTTTTCTGCATCATGTAGTGACATTATATTTCTTATCTTCTATACTTCAGTATTTATAAATAGATAAAAGAAGGCTATCCAAGTAATGTTATCTACATGAGCGTCAAATGAAAGACTGGGGTCAATAATCACACCAAGGTCTTCTACTGCTGCACATGATGAAACAGAAAGGCCATCCAGAGTTACTATATATTCAGTAAGCTTACTTCTAGCTGTGTGAGTTCCTAGTACAAGTACTTCTGTCTTGTCAGAATTAAGTACAAGGAAGTTAATAAGCATCCAATGTCTAAAGTCCTTTATACATTCCTCAACTTCAAATAATCTGAACAGGCTGCACAGAACATCAACTTAGGTACCTGGATAAACCAACTCTGAATACAATAAATTTTGACATAACTTATGGAGTTAATATGGTACATAATAAGGTATCACTTGTTTTTAGTGTGCTTGCAATCTCAGAAATAAATTGTACCCTTCACTGAGACTTTCATTGAATATATTTTGTACCTTTAGTATTTATACCTTATACCTCAAGGTACATAATTGGACATTAAAGACAACTGATATAGCTTTAAAGCTTTACTCTAAAGGTACTTTTAAAGGTATACCACATGCAACTCCATGGGTAAAAGATACATACATACATACATACATACATGCATATATAGATGATGGTATCAACTTAATGAAAAGTACAGTTTGGTACCTTTATTTCTGAGAGTATATATACTTATCAATATATGTCATATCCAAATATTTGACTATTTACTGCATAGTAAAGTTACTATGCACTTGAATGTATGCACCATACATTATGTGTATTTAATATATATGTATCTATTAAATAGTGGGTAGTTACTTTATTGCAAAATAAAGTGCTACCAAATATTATTGTAACTGTCATATCAAAAAAATGTCATGCTTCAACAGACTCAGTGCAAAGATATTGAACTACATATTGTTATAACTGTAGTAAGATGGGATAGACAGTGACATAACCTTATGTATCTGCGTGTAAACAACATATAGAATAACAAATTGGCCAGACATGGCTGGAGGACAGAGGAGATTTTCATATGCATAACTCAAAGGCTTCGGTTTCAAATCCCCCGTGCAGTGCACACTCCAAATCAATAAGTCTGTCAGAGACCTGCAGGTCCTAATATTTTTGCCCTTCCTCTATAATCTGACACTATAACCTTGAATAAGACACTAATCCCAAATTGCAATGGAAAGCTGACATAAGAATCCCTACATTTTCTGTATAGAAAACAGAAAATAGTACCAAGCTGTTTATTAAATGATTTCTCTAACAGCAACAACAGAGAGTTGTTTTTTTTTTCCCTGAGTTTTTTGCAAGATAACAGACTAAAGCATGATATAACATGAATTATTATGACTAATTTAACACAGTCTAATATTAAATAATATGAATATTATACACTAGACCACAAAGACCAGTTGACCATGGCCATGTTGTAGCTTAGGTCAGGGCTATTGGATTGAGAGGAATCAAATCTAGAGGATTTGAAAAGGCTTTCCATGATCAAAATAAAAGTATGTGGGATTATGTTATCAATCCATTCAGAAGATGTTCTGTCCACTGAAAATGACAGAAACATTTGATTTGTAAAGCCTTCAATCATTCCCAAAAGCCTCCCAATTTTTCCATGTCATCTCATAGAAAGTGTACACCTGACATCAACTGACAGCTACCTTTAGCCTGTGTTTACCTCATCTGTTGCAGTGGTTTTTTATTTTATTTATTTGAACCCCAGTTGGGTTGATATGAATTCTGTGCTTTGTTTGCCCCTATCGTGTCTAGTGGTAAACCATAGTGTGTGTTGCTGATAAAGCAGTGGCAATCAGCCTCAAGGCCAGATTCAAGGCTATGTGTTTTTGTTTAACTGTAAATCTTTGAGCAGTGGAGGTTGTATTGTATTTAATCTGAGATGGAATTGCATCGAGGCATACAAGCAAACAAAATACCTTTTTTTCCTTTCAAATCAGTGTAGCAGCTTAAAACTCATTCTGTGATGCCACAGCAGATAGCTATAACCTTACAAGTAACAGTGTTAATATAATGCAATTCCAGTTTTGTTATACTTTATCTTCATGATATCCTAATATCCTTTTAACATAAGATTTCCCAGAATAATCCTGAATGTGGCCTTATTTACAATATATACAGACACATGGTGTTGAGAATGTAAGACTGTAAGCACTCATGTATCCATTCACTTAAATATTATTTGTATAGCACTTTTACGAATACATATTGTCACAAAGCAACAATCCAGATATAGATTTATAAATAAATCCCTAAAGAAACAAGCCATAAGTGACAATGGCAAGGAATATGTTGAAAGCATGTTCAGTATGAGCATCATAGTATTTATGATTACAGCAGCAGTTCTTTGGAACAAGTCTTCAGTATCCCAGTGCAATTATTCACTGAAGAAATTGTGAAACTTGGGCAGGAATTGTTTTTTTGGGAAGTGCAAATCCTTAGGGTATCCAGGTGGAACCATCCCAAGCAGCAGAAGGTAAGTCATGAGTGCAGAAAGCTCCAAGCAGAAGTCGAGCATCAGGATGAATCAGACAGGATCGGAGGATGAGAGAATCCACAGCAGCACAAGTGTGGATCAGGCACTGGCATCACACCAGAACAGTTTATTAGGTATGCTCTAATCCTATTATTATTATTATTATTATTATTATTATTATTATTATTATTATTAGTTATAAGACTATACAATTGTTTGATTACATGTTAATCATTCATTATAGCTTTAATTAATTTTACAGTAGGAAAATTCACTATAGAACAGGACAACAACAACAAAAAACAAATCTACAGATTTACTACCCAAATTGCTTCAAATAGATTACCAGTCCTATAAGGATTTGCAGTTTTCTGAGGTTCTTTAAAACAATATTTAATGAGCTGCTTTCAAATTTTAATCTTTAATGAACTGGATATGCTGCTTTTTTTAAACTTCCAAAACAAAGACATACATTATAAACAAAAGATACAAAAGACACGTACAAACCAAACTTAAAATGCAACATTTAAGCTAATGTCTCTTAAGTGTCCTAATTAATTATCAGCAAATAAGCTCCCTAATTACAGTGCCAGGATGCTCTCTAATTTCCCACTAAATCCGGTCCTTGTTGCAGGTAATCCAGTCTCCTCGGAGGGACCATCAGCCACGTGCTGTCAGACACTCTGTATGGCTATATTTGGGGTGGCTTTGTCTGTGAGGATCAATCAGTGCTGTCTCATAAATCTGGCACAGTATAAGAGAGGTGGAAAATGTCAACACTAATGCCATAGGCAGTGTGTTAGGAGGAGAGCAGCTGCACCTGAAATATTTCTGATCCTCAACTGTTTGATTTATGCCCATCCAGCACAGAGACTATTTGTAATAGCTGCCAACATTGGCTCACAAACCACAAAATCTCACTTGATAAGTGAAAATTGTTGTATTGGGTAGACAGAAGGGGTTGGAGGTAGGGATGGGTTTTAAAGTAATGATTAATTACAGGCAAGTAGGTAGTAAATTATTAATAGTCTTTTTGTGTTATATGTAATTAAATCTTTTACATTTAACAGGTAACGCAACAAGAAATATAATGTAATAAATTGCATGTTTTGGAATAACATGAGTGATGATAGTTTTTCATATTTAACATAAGCAAGCATGTTAGCAAATTATAAATTATATATAAATATATGATTTTTAAACACTTCAACACAACTTAAATGTACAAGTTGTACTTTGTAGTTAATTTGTAGTGCTTTAGCATTATTACAATTTACTGACATCATCCAAAAAAACAAAAAAAAAAAACACAATATTTTGTTCTTTTAGAATTTTGTTTGTCAGTAACGTATTATGCAGCATGAAGCAGAATCCTGAAGAACCCTGAAAGAAATGACAGGCCTCAAAAAATGATTCTGCTTTGCAAAAGATATTACCAACTAGGAATGTAACCAAATAAGAATAAATTTTTTCAGAAAGAACAGATAATGTTTTCAAATCAGATATAAATATGCATATGAATAGAAAGTGCACTAGGCATCTGGTCGAGACTAAGAGTATGCAACAGAGGACTAGGGACATAATGGAACAAAAAAGTTTGCGTAACAAGCAGGAGGTTTGTACTTTCATAAGGTGTGGGCAAGTGGTCAGATATGAAGCTTGCAGGACAAAGAGCAACCACATACGTTAAGTGAACGTGAATCACAGCTTGATGAATTTACAAGGTTAATTCATTCATCCTTAGTAACTGTCTGGTCAGAGCCACTGTGGTTTAAGTTATTCTGCTCAATTGCTCATATTTTGGGAAATAGAACCATAGAAATTTCATCAAAAATATCAAGGGCAGGCACAAACAACAAAATAACTGTGCAAGCAGGATGTTTTTAAAAAAGAAGTCCCATGTACAGAGATAGTTACGACCAATTATGAACTCATTGGCAGAGTGCTAGGGTTCATATTTAGGCCCACAATTTCTGGAGGCCTACAAAATACAGATACAGTAATGAACATACATATAGTGTCACTTTGTCACTCCCTTATTACAAACTGTTACTTAGATTAGTTGATTCAGTATAGATTATATTGCTAGTCAGCTTATGCCTCTTGCATAAAAAAAATTGATTATTTTTGCAGATAAAAAACATATGACCAAAAGTATGTGGACACCTGACCATCACACTGATATGTCAGCTGTCCCCAAATTGTTGTCACAAAGTTGGAAGCATAACAATTGTCTAGAATGTCTGTGTATGCTGTAGCATAAAGATTTACCTTCACTGGCCCAAACCTGTTCCACTATAATACTGCTCTTGTGCACAAATCGAGGTTCATGCAGACATGGTTAGCCAAGTTGGAGTAGAAGAACTTGACTGGCCTGCACAGAACCTTGACCTCAACCAAACAGAATATCTTTGGGATGAAATGGAATTCTGACTGTTTAACCAGACCTCGTCACACAGCATCAGTGCCCGATCTCACTAATTCTCATGTGACTAAATGAGCACAAATTCTTACAGCCATGTTTTTAAAATCAAGTGGAAAGCCTTCCCAGAAGAGTGGAGGATGTTATAGCAGCAAAGAGGGGACCAGCGTCATATAAATGCCAATGTTTTTGGAAAGGAATGTTCCACAACCACATAAGGGTGGGATGGTCATATAGTGTAACTGTCCCACAGTAAAACAAGAAACCTTCTTTTATTAATTATTATTTCCATGGAAATCTTCTCCTTAGGTGAACCAGACTTCTGGTATGTATGGAAATCCATGTGCAAAAGCACTTCGTGATCAACTTTGGAGAATTTGACATACAAATAGCATGTCAAATAGTCAAGTGTATTTGGATGCATTTAGGCAGTCCTTTATGAAGTGGCAGATCTAAAACAAAGGATGCTTTTATCATATAGAAACTCTTTGGGATGATATGTTTACAATTGGCTGACTAAATAGCTAGTCACCTTTCTAGCAAACTGTCTGGCCTTTTGGATGTAAAAGTTTCTCTCTGACTTTGTTGTTGGATCTGAAATAGACCAGAATGTGATAACTTTTGAGTTATTCTTTTTCTGATATCATGCCATGGGGGTAACAGCGTGTTTTTGTTTGCTCTGTTCTTCCTCTGTTGTGTGTTCATCTTGGAGCATGTTACTGTGTTGACTAAGGAGCAGTTTGAGTAACCAGCTTTTAGGATTTTCTCAGATGTTTGCACTCTGTGATTTATAGAAAGAAAAAAAAAACGCCTTATGAATATTTTGTCAGGTAAATAAGAACCCATGGTTTTCATAAGTGAACCTGGGAAAAGGCAACATAGAGGAATAAATCCTCCTCTGTTCAATTTAATGAGAATGCAGGTCAGAGCTGAATAGCACCATTTAGTTCTCCAATCTAATGTCCATGTATGCTCTGATTAGCTAAATGAATGTGGGGGATTATTTTAATATGTCCTGCAGGAGCTGAGGCAGAGGGCCCTAACGTTCACACTGATGTTCATTGGTGGGAATTATCCCTGACAAGTATGCGGCGACTGCGAGTTTCAGCGCCCTACGGCATTCTTCCCACCACCAGTTTCATAATTTGGTTGTGACTTTTATCAGTCTAATTGAATATGCACATACTGTAAGGCAGTTTAACCCCATGCAGGGACTAATTAAATCAGCACTTTGATTGAAAACACATTAACCAGGCCAGAATCCACCTCACAATGTTTTTTGTCATTGTTGTAATATAGCAAAATGGCCCCTAATGGGTTGCTACTGCCAACATTGTAAATGTATTCCCATTTTAACAAGTGATTTTCCTACTATTTCTTGAGAAATTAAGCAATAATACAGCTTTAGATTTATTTTTATTGATACAAATAGTGATAAAGTTTATACAAATTTCAGATGTATTTCATAACAGCATAACTATAGGGAGAAAAAGGAAATCAGTACCTCTACTAGGGTAACTCAGCGAAAGATTCTTGTGATTTATAATTATGTTTCTTTAGGCACAAACTAACACTATCTACCCTGGACCCCAAAAAGTAAGGGTAAAGGTTAAGGTATATATAGTGTTCCTGGATGGTGTCCAGGAGTGTATTTAATGCTGGCTTGTTCTAAAAGATAATATTCTGTCAGAATTCACATCAAATAAATAAAAACGTAAAGAAGATTCTGTGCATTTTGTTTATAATGATCATTAATATAATATAATACATATTCAACAAAGGCAAAATAATGAATAATGCTTTCTTTGTGCAGTTGGAAATACAGTGTGCTGCCCCACTAGCAATAACTATCGAAATAACAATAAAATCTCTCCCACAATATCATATGTTAGAGGTAATTCCCAACATATGCTGGTGAAGCTGTTTAAATGTCATTCTTTTGGAAGCAATAAGGAGGCTTGTTTTTTCCACACCAGCACCTCTTCTATGGATGATGAACTCTTCTAGCATTTCTGATACTACCTGCCAATAAGGCTGACTTTGCATTCTGTATTCTGCATTCTGTACTACTTTTGCCTCACATGAGCTCAGGCAGATTGACACTTAATGCCTAAACAACAAACACATTCATAAAACCCACAAAAAGTCAATAAATTCCATATAATAATTTAGCAAGAATTTAATAAGCACTCACCTGATGTAGTTTTTCCAGTAAGCATCATTATTACAGTGGACCAGCAAGCATATATTTTATAGAAAAATAGAAGAAGATGATTAATAGGAAGAAAGTAGGGCCCAAAATTTTAATCCAGCTCGAATATAGCAAATACTCTGATGGATAAACACAGTTAGTGCATGTGATACATGGCTTGGAATAGCAAAGTATAAAAACATGGTCATTTCAAGTTTTACAGTATATATGCAGTACTTTATAGTAAATGTACAATAAAGACCAATAAAAAGTGAATCAAATAAAAATTTTGGTGTGACTACCTTTTACCTTCCAAGCATCTTAGGGTATGCTCACACTGCAGGCAAATTCAATCTTTTTTTTCAAATGTGACACAGATTTGTTCCTTGCATGGCTGTGTGAAACACAAAAAAACACACTGAATCTGACATTTTCAATTTGATTTGTGCCACTTTCATATGTGGTACTGAAATCTGATACAGATATTCAGCATAATTTCACACTACTGGGAAAGAAATATGGATTTCAGTGGTGGGACAATGAGGCAACTTTTAGGGTGATGTTGCTGTACAAGCAAAATTATAAGGCACATATTGCAACTACACCATGTTTGAAGAGATCTCAAAAGAAATGGCTGCAGTACCAAAGAAAAGTTAAAAGTTTTAGCTTGAACGCATCATGTGAGACATTGTTCTTTTCCTTGGTCAATTTAGGAGTGTGATCTTTCAGACTGATGTCAGATATAGGCCATATTAAAAACATAGTGTGAACAGCCTAACAAAAACAAATGAATTTGGTCTGTGACTCAGATTTGGGCCACTTTTGCCTGCTTTGTGAAAGTAACTTTAGATAGCTGATCACAGCTTTCTGCAGACTTTGGCCAAAAACATTGATGATGCTTTTGTTGTAGGTGGTAGTGTTTTTTGTTTGTTTGTTTATTTTATAATAATAATAATAATAATGATAATAATAATAATAATAATAATAATAATAATAATAACAACAACAACAACAACAACAATAATAATAAGAATTATTATTATTATTATTATTATTATATTTTTTACAAATTAAAAAATTCCCTTTTTCCTATGAACACAAAATGAGCAAAACTGGTTGATGTTTAAGGCATAAGGCAATCATTCAGAAAGAGATCCAGTTGGCAAAGAGATCTTACACACACTACAGTCATGGCATCATAACACAGATTTGGAACAAGCTTGATTGGTTCAAATTTCACTGTCAGAGCGTGGTATAAACACGCCGCACAAGCTGCTGTTGATACCTGGACAAGTCTTTGGTGCACAGGCCCAAGAAGCATTAACTGGCTGTCTTTGCATAGGTCTTCTTAAGTGAGAAGCAGATGACTACTTGTTCAGCTGTACTGTCATACTATGTGCATTTTTATCTTCAGGGACCAGCATAAATTAACAACAACATTATAAATTTAAAACTTAAAATTAAACAGGAAAAAATACAGTGCTCATATACATTACAATTCCATGACTGCAAAGTTGCGTGTCTAATCGGCAGCATTAAATAAATAAATAAATAAATAAATGAAGTTCTTAACCTGTTTAGTAACGTCTGCATTTTCATACATGACCAATCTCGAATCTTTCAATCTTTAGACAAAATATTAGACTGTTTTGATTTTATTTGAAATACAATGTTTTGTATCAAGTGCTATTTTATAGGCTATCAGACACTGAAGGTGGGACCCACTTTGTTCATTTGAAAAATCTTTGTCAATTCCTGTTCATGACAATCAGCCTTACATATATCCAAAGTATAAGACAACTACTCTTAGATGTTTCATTGAATCTTTGTCTCATTAATGAATTTATTTATTTATTTATTTATTTATTTATTGTCTTTCTCTGATCATCATTATCAGTCTAAACAGATTTTTATTGTCTCTTTATGCCGAACTTAAGAATTTAAAGAAAATGCTTCATTGTGAAGACAGTGTTCTTGACACAGGGGGAAAAACTCCTGTCCTGAGAGGTCTACACAAAGAACAAAGTCTTGCAACCTCAGAGGTGTGAACTGCTCACCAGTATTTTTAAATAATCTAAACAATTTCAAGTTAAGCACCTGTGTAACCCTTGTCTTAATAAAGAGAACTGTCCTCATGAAATGTTGACAACTTTTGAACTCTGGAATAGCAGCCTAGTATTTTTTATCCTACCACTGGTTCACTTCATTAGAATCAAGCATTTTGTGTGTGTGTGTGTGTGTGTGTGTGTGTGTGTGTGTGTGTGTGTGTGTGTGTGTGTGTGTGTGTGTGTGCATATTTGTTTGGTTAGTTTATTAGACCTTGTTTCCATAGAAACAAAGGACTGGAATTAAATAATAAATACGATAAAATATGGTCCCCAAATGCACTCCTTGCTTTTCTTTTTTTCTCTCTGTCCTGCAACAATAACAGCTACTGAACTGGGTGAATGTAATGATTTGGCCAAACATGTTGCAGTCTCATGTTGCTCCTCAGTGTGTGTAAGACCAAGCTTTTGTGTATTTCAAAAGAACTTGATTATACAAGAGCTTATAGAGCAACAGTGGAGAAGAGTAGGAGGCTCGGCTTGATAACATTCAGTACAATTCTGGGGGGAGGTAGAATAGTAAAGAGCCGCTATTTGATTCATTTCCAGTTCCGGGTAGATACTAATGCAGTTATGGGCCATTTCCAAAAGCCTAAGTCATGTCATTTTTTCTGGGCGTGTATTTGTAAGAGCTGTCCAGCTTGTGAGGAAATTATGATGATACTGTCATTAATCTGTCTGGACCCCAATATTGATAGAAAAAAAAATCATAAGATCATGTGAGCTAACTTCCTATTCCTTTAATTACACTTTGTAACCGCCTGTGTTGTGAAGAGATCAAGTGACTAAAATTGGCATTATAATATCAGCGCTGGTTTTTACCAAACTCCAACATATATAAAGCACATACTTAGAATGATTACTGCTAATAGCACTCTTCAAAAACCTTTTATTAAAAATATTCAATAATCACTTCACATTGTCCTTCAGTCAAGAACTCAGAATCAGAACTCTCACCATAGCACCAAAGCATAAGCCATTATATAAATTAGGTTATCATGTTTTTCCAAGGACTTGTATTACTATGAAACATTGGCGACAAAATGCATATGGCTTTTAAATTAATTCAATAAAATAATCCATGATGAAATTAGCTCATGTCTACTGACATTTTATCAGGGGTATTATTAAAACATCTGAATCTGGTTAGCGTCCTTTTGTGTATACAGAAATGGATTTATGTGACTGTATTGCATTGTTTGGATATTTTATTTCCGTAATATCCATTTGCTTCCCTTTTCATATTTTTTCTTCATCATTCCATATTTTTATATCACATAGACTACTTTTTCATTTGCAGATACTGTTACGAGTTCAAGCTCAAAAAAATGCAATAGAATCACAGTGATAAAATTGCATATAGATTAATAGATTTAAAATAAATTCAACATCTGAAAGACAAAATCTCATCCTGGCTTGATCACATGCAGGTGTAGTGTAGGGGAAAAGTGCATATACACGGTATATAGGTCTATTGCATTACCATAAATATTTATAGGATTGACTACAGAAAAGGTTGAAATGAGAATATGGTCTATTTGTTTGATGTAAATACATGTCAGCAGTCCTGAAGGTTAGGATCTGAGTTGCCATGCTGGGGATCCTGACCATGGTTTACAGGCTTAGAAATCACCAGAGATTTGTATTTGATCCATGCTGCAAGTAGTCAGAGGAGTGATCTCAGTAAGGGACATACATGAGAGAGCACTGGATGCTTTGTAGAGAAGTGACAGCACAGAAAGTAAGATCTGTAGAGGTGGTCTAGTGTCTAGTCTAGAAATGCCCATTGCATTCCAGATGACATTTTCTTTGCTCAAAGATATCTCAGGAGACATAATAGTGATTCTCGTTTAAGCTTCATTTAGGCATAAATGTTGTCACAAATCTTTCTCTTACAATCCTTAGGAGAAATATAAGGAGTATTGGATTAATTTCTGAAATTAAAGGAGTTTTAAGTGAGAAAGGAAAGCCAAGATTCAAACATGCAATCTTCTGATCACAGGAGGAAATTCAACACAGAGGAATGTTGATATTATAGTTTAGTGAGCTTCCAGTTTTCAAACTTTACATTCATACATCCATCTTCAGTAACTGCTTTATCCTGATCAGAGTGGCAGGAAAAAATCCTGGATGGGACCCCAGTCCATCACAGGGTACCATCGAAACACACATTCAAAACCTATGGGCAACTTATAATAGCCAATTCACCAACCTGCATGTTTTGGACAGTGGTAGAAACCTGGAGAAAACCCATGTAAACATGTGGAGAATATCAAAAACTATACACAGACCCAAGCTCATTATTGAACCCAGGACCTTGAATATGTGAGATGGCAACACTACCCTCTGTGCCATCATGCTGACCTTCAAATATACAGTAGTCTGATTAAAACATTTGCATAAATTCAAATCCCTTTTCCATATGCAATATTTAAAAATGTTGCTAAAATTTTGGGGAATATTGATATATATTGGATTAAAACTTCCTAGCTCACATAAAAACTTTAAATGAATGAATAAGAAAGAAAGAAAGAGTGTGCATTTTAAATAAGTAGATCTATGCACCTAGTACCTTTCATACTTGCATTACTACATACAATGGTGCTTGGACGTTTGTGAACCCTTTATAATTTTCTATATATCTGCATAAATATGACCTAAAAAAAAAAAAAAAAAAAAAATCCGTACTTGAAGAAACTCTGCGCTAGTTTGGAATATGCACAAACCATAGAGAAAGTAAATATGGAACTAAAATCAACTGTCATTAACTAATCATTTACTGAACCAATTGAAACAGTAAAAAAAAAAAAAAGAAAAAGAAAACAAAATAACCAAGGAAACTATCTTGGACGTACAAACACGAAGCATGCAGGACAATTTGATCTTCTCAGGTATACCTGAAAACTCACCTGATGATCCAGAGGCAATGGTAAAAGACTTCATGAAAATACAGCTAAAACTCCCACCAGACGCTGTCAATAATATAACATTCCCTTAAGTCCACTGCTTCGGTACAAGAACCCACACAGGACCAAGACCTATTGTCACCAAATTTTAACACTTTAAACAGAAAGAACTTGTGAAAACCAAAGCAAGATAATTAAAAGGAAACAAATTCGGGATTAAGGATCAATTGCCAAGAGAAATAAATGAACGATGGAAAATACTCTGCCTGATTCTAAAATACAACTGGAAAAACAATAAATGTGGTTGTGAACTCTTTATTGAAGGCCAGCTCTTCCGCAACACAAAGATCGCCCAATGGCTTTTCTAGACCATGAATTAGAACAATATTGATGAAGACTATATAAAACTCATACTGGTTGTCTCATAGGGACACATGGACTACGTCTCTCCCCCTCTACCCTTCGCTCACACAAAAACACACATCTCTCTTCCCTTCTCCTTCTCATAATGTAGGACTAAAGATGATTTTTTTTTTTCTTGTCTTTCATCCACACTATCACTACACACACACAAATCTATTTCTCATTTATACAAATTTTAGGTTATTGGTCTCACCTTTCTTTCCCTATTCTCTGCTCTTTTCTTTTATACCTATTTTGTTTCTTATTTAATAATAGCTTTATTATTATTATTATTATTATTATTATTGCTTTCTACTGTGGTTTTACATGTTTTATATTATATTATTACATATGCACATTACAATCTTACTCATCTATCGGACAAAATGGGGATTACTGAGAAATGGGAAAAGCTTTCATATATAGTACTTAAGTACACATTATATAAACATAGATTCAACTTTAATACATAACAATTCCAACACTTAACCTGGTAACATGGAATGTGCGTGGCATCCGAACTCAAGCTAAAAAGACAAAAATCCTCAGTCATCTTCTTAAGTTAAACTCAGATATTTGTTTATTAACAGGAAACTCTGTCAAATGCAGAATTACAGCACATCAAATCTGAACAATATGATCAAATATTCTCAGCAACATATATTAGCAGACAACGAGGTGTTTCAGTTTTGGCGCATAAAAAATTAACATTTAATCTACATCCATTTACCACAGATCCTGAGGGATGTTATGTCATTATCAGTGCAACTATATATAACACCAGATTTACTATAATTAACATATACTGTATGGACCCAATAATGATGATCCTTCCTTTTTTAATTCCATATTTAAACTATTGAATGAATCGTCAAATATTATAATCAGTGGAGACTTTAATACAGTTCTAAATCCAAAAATAGATTGCAGCAAAGGTAATCATAGGAATTGGCACTCCACAGATATAATTAAACAATATATGAACGACTTTGGCGTTGACGATAGTTGGAGATGATCAAATCCAACATTGAGAGAATATTCATACTTCTACATCGATCATTTTCCTGATTAGGCTACTCCCTTATAAGCTATACATTAACGACATATAGTATGTAACAGATTCTACAATACACCCAATTATAATTAGTGACCACACATTTGTATCTCTAACACTAAACATAGAACTGCACATAAAACCTTCTCCTAGATGGCACCTCAATATTTCATTACTCAAAGACCCAAATTTCATTATATTAAATAAGGAGAATGTGGGCATCCTTTATGAAAGCACAGCATCAATATTATGTGAAACAGCAAAGCAGTAATCAGGGAAAAATTAACATCATATTCATCATATAGAAAGAAAAAAACAATTGGAATTAGAAACTCTAATGGAACAGAAGATTAAATAATTATCAGATAGATACTCTAAGAACTTAGATGACAAAACAGTATCTGAATTGAGGAATGCCCAAAACCAACTGGAAGAAATCATACATAAAAAAAACGCAGTTTATTATACAACAACTCAAATATCATCATTTTAAATAAAACAATAAATCAGGTAAATACTTGGCAAATCTTTTACAACATAAAAAAAGATAAAACAAATTTAAAACATTAATTAGAAACTCAGCAGGAGCAATTACCCAAGATCCACTACAAATAAACAACACCTAATGCACATTCTATAAGACCTAGTAGAAATTTAGTCATTCTTAAATAACCTAGACCTACCTCAACTCTCCAAAGAAATAGTTAACACTCTTAATGCCCCTCTATCATCAGAAGAACTTCATAAAGCCCTCCTCCAGATGACAAATAATAAATCACCTGGACCGGATGGTTTCCCCGCTGAATTCTACAAATATTTCTGGGACACACTATCACAATTATTCTATAGACTAACAAAGGAAATTAAACACACATCTAAAATCCCTTTGCATATGAACATGACCGCTGTAAGGCTGCATTTACACTGCAGGTCTTGATGCCCAATTTCGATTTTTTGACTATATCCGTTTTTTTTATGACCTGCTTACATCTTATTTTAAAAGTGACCCAGATTCAAAATCTGCATTTACACTATACAGTTCGTGAAACAACTCAATGTAGATGTCACCGGAAAAGCTGAGGCCAAAAAGGAAGTAAAAATGGCACAATTTGCAATGGACGCAGACGAAAATATAATACAAGCTTTTGCTTTCCGCATCATATTTAAAGGTAAGCAAAACACCGGCTTCTTAAGGCGGAGAAAAAAAAGAGAGTCCTTGCAAATGTAGCAATGATCATTGCTACATCGGTTCAGAGGGGTGTGTGGATGCGGCAAAGGACTCCAAATTGGTGGAATCAGGAACAGTGGGTCAGCAACTTTCGTATGAGACGAGAAACTTTTTATATGCTGTGTGAGTGGTTGTCACCAACGATCTCTTACAAGGATTTTCGCGGTTGCTGTCCCCCTGAGTTGACGTCATTCACCACCGTTACTTTTTCAATGATGTACGACATTGACAGGGGAATCCAATCTGTCAGCTTACATGGCAGATGCAAATGCATGTATCCGATTCAGATTTATTTCCACGTATGAATGAGGTCTGAAATTGATCTGAGAGTATCGGAATGCGTGTGCTTTTTTCCTACTTACACGTTCATGGGTCATATGCAATCTGTGATACATGGGAGGAAAAAATCAGAATTGGGTCACTTGAACCATGTAGTGTAAATGCGGCCTAACAGTGTTACTTAAACCAGACAAAGACCCAATGCAACCCAACAGTTACTGACACCTTTCATTAAATGAATAATGATCTGAAAATAATTACAAATGCGTTAGCCACCAGATTAGAAACCATGACCCCCACCCCTCCATCCCAAGCAGACAGACTTCATCAAAAAAGGTACTAATCAGATAATATCCATAGATTATTTACCTTGATAAATATGTTTCAACAATCAAAAATTAATAGAATCAGTGCATTGCTGGATGCTGAGAAAGCATTTAACAAGGTAAACTGGACATTTCTATTACACACATTACACAAATTTGGCTTCGGGGAGTCATTCATCTATTGGAGAAAAATATTGTACACATCACCAGAAGCCACAATCACCACAAATGGGATTACTTCACCTGCATTCACACTTCACAGAGGAACACGACAAGGATGCCCACTCTCTCATTCACTCTTTGCCATTTCTATAGCACACAATAGCAATAAGACAGAACAGTAAAAATCAATGGAATTCATACCATAAACACACAAGAAAAACTTTTGTCTCTATGCAGATGATGTCCTACTGTATCTGCAGACCCCTAAACCTTCACTTCAGGAAACATTTAAAGTTATTAATACTTTTTCCAAAATATCAAACTACACAATAAATTGGAAATCTACCATACTTCCGCTTTCTGATGAGGCTTGGGATTCTGCAGCTCAGAATTCACTTCTTCCAATCGGTGTTGGAAATATTAAATACTTAAGCATCAGTATCTCCTCCAGGCTGTCAGAGTTGTTCTCGATTAACTACACTCCACTGCTTAAAACAATAGATGATGACCTGCTGGATGAATCTTCCTCTTTCATTAATAGGATGAATAGCAACTATCAAAATGAAAATTCTCCTTCAGATTACTTATCTTTTCTCAATGCTCCCTGTCATGCCTACAAAAATCACTTAATTCCTCAATCACTTAATTCTTCAATCTCCCATTTTTACTGGAGGAATAAAAAAGCAAAAATTTTACATTCTACATTACAGAAAAATAATCTCAAGGAGGTTTAGAAGCACCATTTTTTAATTATTATTATTATTATTATTATCAGGCAAATCAACTGCAATATTTAGTGAAATGGATTCATCAAAGCAATAATAACATCTCATGGATACAACTGGAACAAACATAATGTAAAAACCTTACACTTGCAGATTTGCCATTTCTCAATACCGCTTAATACAAACTTTCTTTAAAAATGTCTGGGTTACGCATGTAACCCTGTTCCCTGAGAATGAACGCTGTGGGAAATGCCCTTGCATGTGACCGGTATCTGAAGCTTGTGTAACATCATGCCTATTTATAGGCCTGCCGTGATCAGGTGACATGGCAATTAAGCGTGTGGCATGATATAAAAAAACGGCACCTGTGAACCAAGAAAGCAATTCTTCAAAACTGGAAATCAAAGCGTGTATTCAATTTAAAACAGTGGAGTAACCTAATAATAGAATAGATATCCATGGCAAAAATCACAGCTCTCCATAAAAGTTGAATGCTACAATTTGAGGAAAATTGGAAACCATTCCTAAACCATTTTAAACTTAAAATAAATACAGATTGATGCCACGCACATCACTAATATATTTGTATGTATGTACGTATGTGTGAACGTATATTATATATATATATATATATATATATATATATATATATATATATATATATATATATATATATATATCATTATTTGCCTATTTGTTCATGTATCTGCTCATTTTCCTAATACGTAGATTTGTGTACCTAGTACTTTTCATACCTGTATTACTACATACAATGGTGCCTGAAAGTTTGTGAACCCTTTAGATTTTTCTATATATCTGCATAAATATGACCTAAAACATAATCAGAGTTTCACACAAGTTCTAAATGTAGACCAAGAGAACCCAATTAAACAAATGAGACAAGAATATTATACTTGGTCATTTATTTATTGAGGAAAATGTGGAAATGTATCATGACATGAACAAATGAGATTTTTAAGGACCTCAGAAAAAGAGTTCTTGATGCTCATCAGGCTGGAAAATGTTAGAAAACCATCTCTAAAGAGTTTGTACTCCACCAATGCACAGTCAGACAGATTGTGCCTAAATGGAGGACATTTAAGACAATTTTTACCCTCCTCAGGAGTGGTCGACCAACAAAGATCACTCTAAGAGCAAGATGTGAAATAGTCCATAAGGTCACAAAGGAACCCAGGGTAACTAAGCAACTAAAGCCCTCTCTCACATTGGCTAATGATAATGTTCATGAATCCACCATCAGGAGAACACTGAACAACAATGGTGTGCATGGCAGGGTTGCAAGGAGAAAGTCACTGCTCTCCAAAAAAAAACATTGCTGCCCATCTTCAGTTTGCTAAAGATCACATGGACAAGCCAGAAGGCTATTGGAAAAAAATGTTTTGTGTATGGATGAGACCAAATATAGAAGCTTTTGGTATAAATGAAAAGTATTATGTTTGGAGAAACGAAAATACTGCATTCCAGCATAAGAACTTTATCCCATCTGTGACATATGCTGGAGGTAGTATCATGGTTTGAGCCTGTTTTGCTGCATATGGGCCAGGACAACTTGCCATCATTTATGGAACAATGAATTCTGAATTATACTAGCAAATTCTAAAGGAAACTGTCAGGATAACTGAATCTCAAGAGAAGGTGGGTCTTGCAGCAAGACAATGACCCTAAGCACACAATTCGTTCTACCAAAGAATGGTTAAAGAAGAATAAAGTTAATGTTTTGGAATGGCCAAGTCAATGTCCTGACTTTAATCCAATAGAAATGTTGTGGAAAGACTTGAAGCAAGCAGTTCATGTGGGAAAACCCACCAACATCCCAGAGTCGAAGCTGAGGAATGGGCTAAAATTCCATCCATCCATCCATCTTCAACTGCTTACTCCTTTTCAGGGTCGCGGGGGAACCTGGAGCCTATCCCACGAAGCATTGGGCACAAGGCGGGGTACACCCTGGACAGGGTGCCAGTCCGGGCTAAAATTCCTCTAAGCCAATGTGCATGACTGATCAACAGTTACCAGAATTGTTTAGCTGCAGTTATTGCAGTTAAAGCTTGGCAGCTTTTAATCAAAATAAAGGAATATCAAAATGATCACAGAAATTGCAAATTTGTGAAGAATGTGCACAATTCAATAGAACATTTAGGTTTCCATTGGGTTTAATGGTTGAAGATTTTCTTGTATGAACATGCAGAGCAGCATATCCTACATAGTGCAGTGCAGTGAAGAATGCATAGCTGTGTTCATTGTTGAAAGGCAACCACTTCATACAGTAAGTGCAGGGTTTGGATTAACTTGTGTGTATTACCTGAAGATCAAGGGACACTCTGTTAGGGACAATGCATTAAACATTATTGATAGTGTGAAAAAAGACTAAAGCCATCTATGTCAAAGTGTCTGAACACCTAAATACAATGCCATGTTGACATGTTTACCCCAGTGAATTTATGCCAATTCACACCAACCCATCCTAGTGTCATGTCAGTCTCATGATGTGACAGGTATGAGTCCCACACTGTGATTCCAAGGTGGAAACACAGTGTCAGAACAAAAATATTTTTACATTGCTGCACCAGAGCTTCATGCCCCCCTCTTTAGTTAAAACTAGTTTGAAGAAAATAAAAGAACAGTTCAATTCCTTTCAGGTAAATTCAAATTTAATTATATAGCACTTTAATAATGGACATTTTCACAAAGCAGCTTCACAGAAGTCTAAATTGATCCCTTTTAAATTTATCCCTTATGAGTAAGCCAGAGGTGACAGTGGCAAGGAAAAACTCCCTGTGGTGGCAAGAGGAACCAGGCCTGAAGGAGAACACATCCTCATCTTGGTGACACCAGATGCAATTATAAATAATTTCTTTATAATTGTATACTATAAAGTCAAGCAGAGCTAAGTATGTTAAAAGGGACTTGAGAATGAGAATCATTAGAGTTTTAACTTAAAGTCTTGTATCAAACTGAAGTTATGAACTATTCACTGATTGAGGCTTGAGATTAGGTATGCTGTTGTCCTGTAATGGTTTAAGATGTACATCTTGTGCAGAGTACAAGCATTGACTCCGACAAGACTAGTTATGACAGCATAATCAAAGAGGGAGAACCAGAAGGTAACACAGACATGAGAGAACCCTGGGACATAAAGTTGCCAGCCACACAACTGTCAACAAACCTGAGTCAGAGTGAGGGGGTGCCAGCATCCACACAGTCCAGTTTACCAAAACACTCTATGCCCATGAACTGTCCAGATCTGTGCCTTTACCTAAGAAAAAAGCAATTTAAAAAGGATTGACTAAACAAATAGGTTTTCGGCCAAGACTGAGACTGTATCTGGATCCCAACCACTAATTGGAAGACTGTTCCATAACTTGGGAGCTTTGTAAGAGAAAGCTGCTCCTTTCTATAGCCTTCATTATTCGATGTACCAACAAAGAGCCTCCACCTTTTGATTGAATCAGGTGTGACAGATCATAAAAGACCAAAATGAGACCATTCACTGCTTTATAAATCAGTAGTAGTATTATATAATCAATGCAAAATCTTACTGGGTGCCAATGCAGTGAGCATATTTTTGTGGTTCTAGTAAGGACTCTAGCTGCTGCATTCTGGACAAACTGGAGCGAGTTTATGTGCCTACTTGAACATCCAGACAGCAAGGCATTTCTGCCTAATGCAGCCACATTATGCTTCTTATGTTAGCAATATTTCTGAGATGAAAGTATCCTAGTGAATATTATCTGCATGAGCTTCAAATGACAAACAAGGTATTTTACTGCTGCACATAATGCAAATGAAAGGCCATCCAGAGTTACAATGTAATCAGGAAGCTTACTTCTAGCTGCCTGTGGTCCTAGTAGAAGTACTTCTATCTTGTCAGAATTAAATACAGTAGGAGGAAGTTACTTAGCATCCGGTGTCTGATGTCCTTTACACACTTCTAGGCTTTTTTATGGCTTGTCTCGGACAAGCCATAATAAAGGTTTTCTTTGCTGTTTTTATGTGTATCTAAACTGTGGAAGTCATTTTGACCCATACAGTAACATAATAGATGTAACTATTCTTCCCAACATAATAGGAGGGTTAATATGCATTGAGAAGTCATCATTTATATCTACAAACTGAACGATCATTCAAATAAGACCTGAGTCAAGATAGGTCCATTCATTTAACTCCAACCACATTTTCTAGTCTATCTAGGAGAATATTATGATCTATAGTGTCAAATGCTGCCCTAAGATCAAACAACACAAGCAAGGAGACACAAACCTGATGAGAGACCAGTAGTCATTTATGATTTTAACCAGTGCTTTCTCAGTACTGTGATGAGGCCTACATCTTGACTGACAGAGTTCGTGAATGTTATTTCTATGTAATTATGAGCACAACTTCTGATTAAGAAACTACCATGTAAACAGTGATTATTGATTACCTTAATCTGACTAAAGTCATGCTCGAAGTAAACACAAATCAAATTAAGACATGTGGAGTATTCTTATTTTAGTCGCATAATTGTCGTGCATTATAGACATGTACACATCTTAATCACACTATTAACGCCGTGTGAGAGTTTTCATTGCATTTTGTGACAGGACACACACACACACGGCAGCGCTCAACCGTTGACGGCAAACAAGAGAGCATGGCTGCGTCTGAAACCACGACTTACCTGATATATAGTAGGTGAAATACATGTTTGATGTAGTAGCATGAAAAAAGTATCTTCTGACTAAAAAACAATTTAAATGAGATGAGGTAATGATCTGAGATAGCTTCAGATTGGGGTAGTATGGAAATATTTTCTAGATTTAATCCAAATGTCAATATTAAATCAAGAGTCTCCTACTGAATCTAGAATGAATGCAAATGCTGTTCTCAGTGGGTCTTGTGGATTGTTTGGGCTACACTTCATTTAAATCACACTGGAATATTTCTTTTTTAAATCAAAACCATGAATCTCAAAGAAGATAAATGGTAAACATGTCACATAATGGAGGTTAGGACGGATGCAAGTGCTGATAAGAAATTTATTGAAGAGAGGCAGGCAGACAAATCCCAAATCTGCATCAAAAACATGGTCAAAACTGGCAAAATCTCAGGCGATCTGCAAATGGGCAAAAACGAGGCAAAACAGAATCGAAAAACGAGGACAGGAACAGGATCAAAACTATGGCACAGAAACAAGGACCAAAGGCTTGGCACGGTAATAACACTCACAATACTTCGCTACAAACAAAGAGACACGAGCGGTTTCAATACTAAACGAAATCAAGGGTGAAGCACAAAACAGCTGAGTACAATTAAGATACATAAGGGAAACAACCAATAACAATACAGGGGCAGAGACAGGACATAATCCATAACAAAACACTCGTGTCAAAAGTAAACAAAGTCAATGTCACTGAAAGACCTGGAAATGCGCGCTCACGCTTCGGGTTTCAGAGTGCGCTGTGAGCTCCATCACTTTGCGCGAGGTGAAATCGTGACAAAAAGGTTCTAATACAACACTTAAACAATCTATACAGTATCGCACAAAAGTGAGTACACCCCTCACATTTTTGTAAATATTTGATTATAACTTTTCATGTGACAACACTGAAGAAATGACACTTTGCTACAATGTAAAGTAGTGAGTGTACAGCTTGTGTAACAGTGTAAATTTTCTGTCCCCTCAAAATAACTCAACACACAGGCATTAATGTCTAAAGCGCTGGCAACAAAAGTGAGTACACCCCTAAGTGAAAATGTCCAAATTGGGCCCAAAGTGTTAATATTTTGTGTGGCCACCATTACTTTCCAGCACTGCCTTAACCCTCTTGGGCATGGAGTTCACCAGAGCTTCACAGGTTGTCACTGGAGTCCTCTTCCACTCCTCCATGATGACATCACGGAGCTGGTGGATGTTAGAGACCTTCCGTTTGAGGATGCCCCACAGATGCTCAATAGGGTTTAGTCCATCACCTTCACCCTCAGCTTCTTTAACAAGGCAGTGGTCATCTTGGAGGTGTGTTTGGAGTCGTTGTCATGCTGGAATACTGCCCTGCGGCCCAGTCTCCGAAAGGAGGGGGATCATGCTCTGCTTCAGTATGACACAGTACATGTTGGCATTCATGGTTCCCTCAATGAACTGTAGCTCCTCAGTGCCGGCAGCACTCATGCAGCCCCTGACCATAACACTCCCACCACCATGCTTGACTGTAGGCAAGACACACTTGTCTTTGTACTCCTCATCTGGTTGCCGTGACACACGCTTGACACCATCTGAACCAAATAAGTTTATCTTGGTCTCATCAGACCACAGGACATGGTTCCAGTAATCCATGTCCTTAGTCTGCTTGTCTTCAACAAACTGTTTGCGGGCTCTCTTGTGCATCATCTTTAGAAGAGGCTTCCTTCTGGGACGACAGTCATGCAGACCAATTTGATGCAGTGTGCGGCGAGCACTGACAGGCTGACTCCCCACCCCTTCAATCTCTGCAGCAATGCTGGCAGCACTCAAACATCTATTTCCCAAAGACAACCTCTGGATATGAAGCTGAGCACGTGCACTCACCTTCTTTGGTCGACCATGGCGAGGCCTGTTTTGAGTGGAACCTGTCCTGTTAAACTGCTGTATGGTCTTGGCCACAGTGCTGCAGCTCAGTGTCAGAGTCTTGGCAATCTTCTTATAGCCTAGGCCATCTTTATGTAGAGCAACAATTCTTTTTTTCAGGTCCTCAGAGCATTCTTTGACTTGAGGTGCCATGTTGAACTTCCAGTGACCAGTATGAGGGAGTGTGAGAGCGATGACACCAAATTTAACACACCTGCACCGCATTCACACCTGAGACCTTGTAACACTAACAAGTCACATGACACCGGGGAGGGAAAATAGCTAATCGAGCTCAATTTGGACATTTTCACTTAGGGGTGTACTCCCTTTTGTTGCCAGTGTTTTAGACATTAATGGCTGTGCATTGAGTTATTTTGAGGGGAGAGCAAATTTACACTGTTACACAAGTTGTACACTCACTACTTTACATTGTAGCAAAGTGTCCTTTCTTCAGTGTTGTCACATGAAAAGTTATAATCAAATATTTAGTTTATATACATACATATATATATATATATATATATATATATATATATATATATATATATATATATATATATATATATAAACTAAAAACTCAGTAGATTTATCTCAGTCATAGATGGTATGTTTAATATTCGGAATTATGAATTTGCCAGTTTGAACTGGTAGATCTTTACTCTGGAATTTAAAAAATTATATATTTTTAAAGGGTTCTTCAATGGTTCTGTGTTCCTTAAAGGCTCTTTCTGATAGGGAAACACTCTGTTGTCTGTTTCCACCTATAAATTCTTTAAGGGTTCCCTGAGAAGAACTAGCCAAGAATGTAGACTTACCGTACCACTGTGAGATGTCTAACATGACCTTGTGGTCTGAAAACCTTCACAGAGAGAAGTATTCATTAAAATCACTGGTGATACTCACCATCAAAAATAGACACAACAGTCACATCAGCCAATTTGTTTGCCTCGTTATGTGAAAATAACAAGCAAATGTAATGAAAGAAGCAGAAAGAAAAAGAATTTATTTGATTTTCTTTGATCACCCCAACTCAGGAAGAAGACACAATGTAGAGATGTTAAATAATGAGCTAATAACAGTTTTAGACAGGGACAACAAGGCAATCAAAAGCTTAATATTTTGATAGGACTTGGTATTTTTCATCTTTAAATATGACCCTCAATAATACTTATATATACCTATATATACATAATGTAGTTTACTTTATATTAATAATTTAATGTACAAGACTAGGGTCATAAACTCCTCTTCTCATACAAGAAAACAATTAATAAATGTTTCCTTTTTGGATCCAGCAGTATCTTCTTTAATCTCTGAATGCCTGTGAACTAGTGTTACAGATCATTTGCTTGTTTTACATCGTATCACATGTCAGCTTTAATGATGGAGGCCAATGCAACATTCCACTGGAGAAGAAAATATCAAGAGTATGGTGTGCTAAACCCACAAGAGCAGCAGCCTGTGAGGCTTTTTCTTTTTATATTTTCTTACTTAAAAAGTTGAAGTAAATTTCTTCATTAGCCTGGCTGGATGATGAACGAAGCTCTCTAAGCCTCGGGCTGTTTGAAACAGTTTTTTGTTTAATGTTAGAAATGCTATTTTTCTTTTTTGTATGGAATGCTAATTCAGAAATATAGATTACCACAACTGTACACCCCCACCAGAGGATATAATTTGATTTAGCTTGATTAATTATTTGCTTTTTTGGTTGCCAACTAGATACCTGTAAAACTGTGACAAATGACCCCAATCTGCACTCCTTATCCAAGACTTCTTTTGCATAAGACATTTTATTAAACACCTCCATGGACTGATTGTGGGTCCATATCATTAGAATAGTTAATGCTTCTGCTTTGCTACATATTATTTGTAATATGTTCTGGCATGTTTGAGTTCTTTTGAGTCACCATGTCTTGTAATATTCATTCTTTCTACGTCAGAACTGTTGTGATGGGTTTCAAACCTTACACAACATTACAGACACATCATACGTCATCATGTTCCAGATTTGGAAAGTAAGCAGGCTTCCTGCGGATCCAGTGGTAGCAAGCCACCTACTTAACATAACGTAGTTTGCCAAAAGACATGCTGGAGAACACATATAAGTTCACATAAAGCCAGGTTAACATTGTATGATTCTGGCTATGATTTTGTCTGATCACTAGTTTGACATGTTGCTCTACAGCCGAGTAATGGCCGTTGCGATTAAATTTTTCCTCCAATTAAATCCTGGCAGTGTCGGAAGATTTGAGATTTGGTCACCCTTCAGTCTCCTCTTCAGGAGGTGAAATGCATGCTCAATTGGGTTAAAATATGGTAATTGACTTGGCCAGAGTAAAACCTTCCACTTCTTCCTCCTGTTAATGTCCTTTGGTGAGATTGCAATGTGTATTGGGTCATTGTCTTGCTGCAGGATAAAGTTCCTCATGATTCATTTCTCTGTAAATTGGCAGATAAAATGTTCCTGTAAACTTACAAATTAATTCTGCTGCTACCATCATGAGTTAAACCATCAATAAAGATTAGTGAGCCTGTTCCAGAAGCAGCCATACAAGCTCAAACCATGATACTACCTCCATCATGTTTCACAGATGAGCTTCTATGTTTTCGATCATGAGCAGATCCATTATTTCTCCACACTTTGACCTTTCCATTACTTTGGTAGAAGTTAATTTGGTAGAGGTTAACCTTGTTTCCAACTTTTGTGGCTCATCTCCTGTATTTCTTTTTTGTTGCAAATTCCAATCTGGATTTCTGATTCTTTCTGCTCATGAGAGGTTTGCATATATTTCTGCTCTCAAGGTCTTCTTCGAGTGGTGGATTTTGAGACCCTCACCCCTGCCCTGTGGAGGTTATTGGTGATGTCACTGACTGTTGTTTTGGGGTTTTTCTTCACAGCTCTCACAATGTTTCTGTCATCAGCTGTTGCTGTCTTTCTTGGCCGACCTATTGGTTGTCTGTTGCTCAGTACACCAATGGTTTCTTTCTTGTTCAGGACATTCCAAGTGGCTGTATTAGCTATGCCCAATGTTTGTACAATGTCTCTGATTGATTTTCCCTCTTTTCTTCAAAATGGCTTGCTTTTTTCCCCATACACAGTTCTCTGATCATCTTCTCTCATCTGATCAGGTTAATGTCTGTGATTGGAGTTTCTGTGTGTGTTCTCCCCAGGTCCATGTGGCTTTTCTTCAGGTCCTGCAAGTGTTTTTCCACCTCTGACAGACATACAAGTAAGTGGATTGGGTATGATAAATTTTCCCTAAGTGTGAATGTTTGTGCATGGTACAATGACCCTGTGATGGTGTCCTGTTGAATCCTTATGCCCACCTCATGCCCAGCGTCCCCTGGATAGTCTCTGGATCCACCGTGATGCTTACCAGGATAATACAGATACTGAATGTGAGTGAGAGTAAGTGAATATTTCCACATAAATTTAGATGGCGATGTTGTTTCTACCACTGTCTGAAAAAAAATAAAATAAATACAAATGCAAGTGATATATTTATCCTAAAAACATATTTCTAAACTGCAGCAGATTCATCTATGAGGGCCATCAAAATAATGGGCTACCTTTTTATAGGATCAAATAAAGCTTGTTAAAGCTTAATGTATATGTGATCACTTTTTGGGTGGTTAGTTTAAAAGGCACCTTGATTAGCAGCAGCAGAGTTGTTCAATGCGCTTTAATGGTCTTTCAACTCACTTTGCATGTAAATACATCACAGATTGTGATCGCACACACAAAGGCTAAACATCTATATCAAACAAAGTTTGATATTATACAGAGGGGGTCATTACTGTAAATTCACATAAACTTCTGGAGCGCTAAAGACTATTTGTCACCCTCAATCTTTAATAAATGTCTATGTAGACAATAAATAAATAAATAAATAAATAAATAAATAAATACATTTAAGCCAAAGTTTGGTGCAAGACTCCACTGAAAACCTTAAATTTTTAAAAATACTAGGGTTTTTTGTTTGTTTGGGATTTTATTTATTTATTTGTTTTTTGGGAAGATGGATTTATTTGACCTTGTTGCATCATGCCACAATCCCAAACTGTGTATATTTTGTATGATCAAAAATGCTATCTTCTAAAATTTTTAACTTCATAACATATGTTAGATCTGAATGCTAAAACGATTTTGACTTTTGAATATTTATTTATTTATTTATTTATTTGTATTATTATTTCATCGCATACTGTTTTAGCCTTTTTCAACTTATGGACAATCCATTTACTTTTTCTTTTTTTTTTGTTTGATACCTGATATTTGAGACAGAATCATACAACTGATTTATAACTGATTTTTGCTGATTATTGCCGAGTACAATTAGGATTTCCCCTCGTGCAAACCGCTTTAGCACTCAGTGCACTCTGAAGCCCGAAGCGTGATGGCACACTTCTGGCTTTGCTTTTGACCTTGACTTTGTTTACCTGATACACGTGTATTTGTTACGGTGTTTGTCTCCACCCTTGTGACATTATTGAATATCTCCCTCATGTTTTATCATTGTCCTCTGAGTTTTCCCGTTGATTATGTTTGGTATTTAAACCTCTCCTGTGTCATTGTTCAGACACTAAGTATTAAGTGTTTTCCCAATACCAAGCCTTTGTCCTTTTCCTTGTTTCTGGTTTTCTGATCTAGGTTCTAGTTTCTCGTTCTGTGCTTTGCCTTGCCTGCTTTACGCCCGTTTGCCGATCGTCTGACCTTTGTCTGTCTTTGTTTATGCCTTTTGTCTTGCCCTATGGATTACATGTTCTTAATAAACCTCTAAACTGCACTTGCATCCACCCCAGGACTCAGTTCGTTACAAATTGATTGTTATTTTTCAAAAAGGGCAACTGGTGTGTAAAAATTTATTTATATTTTAATTTTTTTTTCAATAATTATGTCAATAATTTAATAGGATAAATCGTTTTCCCCAATAACTCTGATACTTAAAATAGTCCTTCTCTATGTCCTCAGCATTTCTAAATTAACTGTAGACTTATGCTAGATTCTGATTCTGAAATTGCTCACATATCAATTGGAGGTTACTACTTTGAATCGCATCATATCGAATCGTATTATATCAGATTCAGTGGTGATGTCAAATATCAAATTGTTTCCTTAAGAATCAAAATTGTCTTCTATCATTCCGTAGCAGATTCAGTGGTATCATCAAATCTCAAATCATTGCCTTAAGTATTGAAAATTGCATCATACTGTATGTATGCCTAAGGTTTACACTCAAATTCTCTACTTGCTACCAGGAAACATTTCTGAGAAAACATTTGCTTTCTTTCTTACCTAGATGTTAGTGTTTTACATTTCAGATTTGACAACATACTCAAATAATGCATTTACATTATTTACATTATTTACCTTTTACACATCAACAACCATGAGTCAGTCTTTTTAAACCGGAAAACCCATTGGCGTAATGCTTTAAGCAGTAATTTGACACATGTTTGTGGGTGGTCAGGTGTGAAACATATCTATTTGGATATTACACTCTGTAAACCCAGGCATCCAGTTTGTACAGGTTCAAAGTATTACTGCTAACACCTCTGCACTCAGAGAAGATATAAATAAAGTCACCCTGCATAAGGTAATATCCGTTCATTACAGAATGTATAAAATTCTTATTTTCCAAAGACATTATATGCAAGAGTATTAGGGAAGTCTACTTTCTTTATAAAGGTTTGTTGTATGCATTTCCCTGCGTTCTTTTTATTATTATTATTATCATTATTATTATTATTATTATTATTATTATTATTATTATTATTATTATTATTATTATTATTTTTACAAAAGACATAAAAGAAAGGCTCATTGTGATTCATAATGATTCACATCTTTTGTACATATATGGTTGACTAATTGGCTTGTCACAGGGCAATCAGATTTACATTACATTAATTCCTAAAACCTCTCCTTCATGTAGGCTATATGGGTGTCCAGAGGGAAAGTTGCAGAAGTCAAATCTTCTCATGGTTTATATCTAAGCAGCTTTGCTTGTATAAGTGACCATGGGAAATATATCCGTCTTTCCAGGTAGGATATTTATTAGGATAGTGAGAGGTGCTTCAAATCTCTTGGAGCTGCACATTGATTCCACTTTTCAGCTCATGTAAGAGAAGAGCAATGCTACTGAAACACGTCCGTGACTAAAATGTTAATCTGAGAAAAATAGAAAAATAGAAAAAGCAGAAAAATATAGTAGAAGCTCTCTTTACATTTATTGCGGAATATGGAAAGAAGATTCATAGAAACGTTAAAACTGACAATGCTGCACTTTTTCATTATTGACTGAGGCTAAGGGTACCTCACATCATTGACTAAGTTAATGAAACACTAAAATAGCTCAGAGGTTCCTAAGGTCCCAAATGAATAAGGCGCGCACTAATGTCTCAGAACTCGGATACATCAATAGAATTAACAAGACCGTACTTCTCTTTTTGTATTCAGATTGCAACCAGAAAATACTGCCTGGCAGAACTCTTTGGGATTGAAATATTATTATGCATCAAGGCTATTTGCAAACACTTATGCCATAGCCAATTGCTTCTTATTCACAGCAGCTCCTCTCTTCTCTGTTAGTTAGATGTCACGAGAGAATCATTATCAGTGCTGACTCTCCATTTGGCTCTGGATGGTTTCAGGGATCAGTGCTTATAAAACTGGTCATGGGACCTCTGTAGAAGAGAAAAGGGCTGCATGCCACAGTGCAATCAATCAAACAAAGGTGTGCTGAGCACAAGACAGAAACATCAAAATCTTATTACATATTAATCTCCATTTGTGCTTATATAAAGTCCACATTCACTATAGACACCATGAGTGTCAATGGTTGATCAAAAACTGTGTTAGACATCAATGGTTAAAACAATATTTGGGTAACACTTTATAATATGCATCCGTCATTAATGATTAACTACACAGGAAGAAATGAATAACGCAATATTAACATTCTAGTAACTACTATTAACGAATTAGTAAGTAATACCACACAGATGAATGCGGTAGTTCACTATTAGCTAATCTATAACTACTATTTCTTTCATGCCTCCCGGAGAACTACTAACAAACTATTAATAACTACTATTTTTTTCATGTCTCCCAGAGAACTTCTGTTACTACACACAACCTTGGGGTAACCACGGACAATCAACTGTCCTTTTCCTCTCACATTGCTAGTCTGACACACTCATGTCAATTTCTCCTTTCATAAGGATTCATCCATTTCTATCCATACAGGCCACTCAGGTGCTGTTTCAGTCTCTTGTCATTTCAAGACTGGATTACTGCAACTGACTCCTGGCAGGTCTGCCTCTGAGCGCCATTTGACCTCTGCAACTGATCCAGAATGCAGCTGCATGACTGGTTTTCAACCTTCCTAACTTCTCCCACACCACCACGTTGCTATGCTTCCTCCACTGGCTTCCTGTAGATGCCCGCATCACATCTAAAACATTGATGCTGGCCTACAAAGCCAAAAATGGACCAGCACCAACTTACCTCAAAACACTTATCACACCTCACACTGCAGCATGCTCCCTCTGATCCTCTAGCACCGCTTCACTGGTCTCTCAGGGTACAAGGAAGGCATGCAGCAATACTATTCTCTGTTCTGGCACCTAGGTGGTGGAATAAACTTCCCCTAGATGTCCAAACAGCTGAGTCACTGGCAGTCTTCAAAGACCTACCACGTGTAAAAAGCTACCTCTTCCTAAAGTACTTAAATTAGAACTTTTCATAAAAAAATGTCTGTGTGTTTTCTTACTATATTACCTCCCAACAGAGTTTTATGACTGATGGTATTTTTAGTCTGTGACCTAGTGAACCAGTATCAGGCTGTATTTATTGATAGACTTCAAAGCACTTTTGTAAGTCACTCTGGATAAGGGCGTTTGGCAAATGCCATAAATGTAAATGTACTAACTAACTATATTAATACCCGTTAACAAATAGACAAGATTGTTTACATAATGAATAGGTAATAGCAGACTTATGATTTGGATAAGCTGTTATAAGTACAGTATATTAATAATTAGTACATTTTATCATTCCTCCTAGAGAACTATTTACTAACTATGGATCATTGTAAAGAAATGGCTTTTTAAATGCAATTCGGGACTTTACTCCTGTGGCCAATTTTCCGTCATGCCTTTGAACTTCACCCTTATTTGTAATAATTTTTTCCACATTATAATTAATACTTAAATAAAGAGAAGACCGCTTAGGTCCACACTTCTCACTGAATCACTAGAGAGTCATAAAGACTACTGGAACATTTCAAGTCATCAGCCATACCCCAAATGCCAGACAAATTGTATCCTATACAGTGATTTATTTATTTAACATACCTCACAGAAATATATGGCTCTATGTAAGTCTTCTACCTCATGGTTAGAAGATTCTATATTTTAGGATTAGTTTTTCATTAATAACTATTGTCAGAATCATGGTAACCCACTAATAATGACTCAAACGTTACTATATCCTTCCAAAGGAATTACTAGCCATTTGGAACAGTATTCTAAAGTGAAGATCATGCTAGCCCAATAATAATGACTCAAGTGTTACCAAATCCTTCAGAAGGAATTATTAACCAAAACCTTACAAAAACTTCAGTGTTTGGTTGCACATGATATTTATTCATCATAAATGGGTGGAAAAGGCATTATCTTTATTTTTTTTGTTTCACTCAGTGGTTTACATATTTGCATAACCTTAATCTCTACATACTTGTCTTTAATGTTATACTTTGAAGTTTGTAATGTTTTGTTTCCCCCTGTGTGTCTAAAATGGACTAGTCTGTCAGTATTGCTGCCTCTGTTGATTTATTTGTAACGAATTGAATATGATATGGCCCATGTTACAAGTTGAACTCTTTTATAGGCCTAACTACTGATTTTGATTATTTATTTCGTTTAATTTATTAGTTAATATGTATTTTGATTGACTAAACTCTTTTTTTTTGGGGGGGGGGGGGGGGGGTTGTGGCACTGTGTCTCTTGTGCCTTGACTGCCTGGGTCACTCACAAGCAGCTAATTCATAAGTCTAATCATAAGTTTGCTATTACCTGTTGATTATATGAACAATCTTGTCTATTCGTGAATAGTAGCAGTTTCGCATTAATTATGAAACTGTATATACTTTCTTAGTAGTTCTTTGGGAGGCATGAAAGAAATAGTAGTTTTTTTATTTGCTAATAATGAACTACCGCATTCATCTGTGTTCTATTACTTACTAATTCTTTAATCAGAGCTTCTAGTTAGTAGTTACTAGAAAGTTAATATTGCATTATTAATTTCTTCCTCTGTAGTTAATCATTAATGATAGATCCATATTCTAAAGTGTTATCCAATATTTGTTACACACATACAAATACAGCAGCAGTGAGGATAAAAAGTAGTCGCACACAGACTTATTAAGTAGAGTCTCCAACTTTGCACTTCACTGACTTTGAGCTTGGTCTTCAAAAATTTTGACAATACATAAAAAAGCCTTACTTTAAAAATTCAGTCCTTCTGGGTTTTTCACAGAGGCCATGCCTAATTAGCAACAATCTAATTTTTAAAGTTTGAGAAGCCTGTTGAAAATAAGGTGTGACTGGGTTCATAGATTTATTTTAACAGTAACTGATGCATAACATTTAACTATGTTATTAGGTTGTGCATTAAATGAAAAGCAAACAGCAATAACAAATATCCAGCTAAGTCTCATAACACTCCACTCAGTTAAGAAACTTCTCCCAACTCATTGCCAGCTCCAGAATTATTGGCACTCTTCAAAATGAACGACCAGGAATGACCGTATAAACTGATAATTAAAATTTTCTACTTAAGCAATTTTCTTCTAGCATGGAATTAATTGATGAAAGCAGGCCAAATGTGGATAAAAGAGATATAAAGGTATTTTAAATGTTCTGCATGGAGACATGACCCAGGATCCTTCTAAAAGAGCTTGTCAACCTTATTGAATATTGTAGGGAAAGTTTCAGTGCTCTTCTCTCCAGAAGAGGTTTCATCAAATATTAATTGTAAAGATAATGATCATTTAAAAATGTTGTTTTGGAGGAAAAAGCTACAGTATGCCACACCTTAACTCTAGTTCCTTAATTACTTTTATTGGTTATGGTTGATATCTATGTAGAAAATGTTTTACACTTAACAATAATAATAATAACAATAACAACAACAACAACAACAACAACAATAATAATAATAATAATAATAATAATAATAATAATAATAATAATAATAATGTGTTGCAATACAACTCTGCCTCACAGTGTCCCCAGACCTTGGTTTACTGTCTGTGTGGAACTTTGAAGGCTCACCCTGTGTTCTTCTGATTTTCTCCTACCTTGGTTTTATAAAAACAAGCAGGCAGGTGAATTGGCTACTCTAAATTGCCCACTGGGTGTGAAAGAGGGTGTAAATGTGCGTGTGCATGATACCTTGAGATGGACTGACATCCTATCCAGGGTGTATTGTATTCTTGCATTGTTCCCAGTGTTCCCAAATTCACCATGACCCTAACCAGGATAAAGAGTGGAACTGAATATGAATAAATGAATAAAATGTCAGAATATTGTCATATGTTTAATCAACTACTGCATGTGTAGCTGTTACTGTATCATATATATATATATATATATATACACACACATTTGGAAAGTGTTACACCCAACTCTGCTGATCGGTTCCTGCTAGAACTGCATCAGGAACATCTCACTGACCAAACAGACCAAGAACGCACTGGAGGGAGTATATTTGCAGTTTGCTGGGGACTATCTGAAGATCCTCCAGGAGGAGCTGGATAGGAATACAGAAGTCTTGACTGACCTGTTCATTCTGTGGCCATCATGACATCCATGAGGAGATGTGAAAAGAAAGTCCAAAGTTTCTTTTCCAAAGAAAAAAAAAATAACACAGATTCAGAATCAACCCAAACTCATGCAAAAATGTATCAAAAGTCAAACAAAGACACACAAGATTTTAATAGATTTATTAGAAATTAGGTTAAGAGAAAAGCTACAGGTGCTGCAACCCTCCCCATTGGTCACATGGTTGTATTCAATCGTGATGCCATGCTGGTAAAACTTTTAAACTTTTAAAACTGTTGTTATTACATGTCCTCGGATTTTACAACAGTGTTAAATGAGGTATATCCACACATGCATCATTCACACTGTCATTCTAGTATGTGGCTCTCAAACTTTTAGCTGATTTACCAAATAAGAATTCTCATAGCAACAGGAAAGTTGAGTCAACACAATAGGGAACTGTTACTAGGGTGCATATGATAGCATTAGACTTCAGATCATGCAATAGATAAAACGAGATGATATGAGAAGAAGGAAATGGCCTCTGGGCAAAATGTGTGTGTTATACAAGCAGAGCCTCTGGGTTGCTGCAGGCAACTTCTGTGGCAAATGACAGGTCTTGCTTGCTTCCCCAGCATGCCACTTTAAGCTCCAGAGATCTAACATAAGGTCACTCACCAGCACTCAGAATCCTGTCTGAGCTCTACAGCACAGGGATTCAGGAAGCTCTTCAGTTCCACTGATCATTATCGATACACCACCTTGTTTGTGCTAAATTCTGCTCAGAAGATATTTCACCTTGAGTTGCTATCTATGCAAACCTGTCTCTGTTTAGTATGTAGTATGATATCAATTGTAAGTGGAGAAACACAAGTCAGATGCCTCTCAGTTTCTATGTTAAATGGTACCTTTTGAAAACAAGAGGGAGTGATAGTGTGTGATATGAAGCCATCTGTTTTAAATCCAGTAATTTCTTTCTGTTTTTTAAGGATAGAAATTGATATGCACCCTTGAGAGATTCACCATGAAGTGCATTTTTGACTTCAACAGATGCTTGAAGCATCCTATGCATCTTCGGTTCTTATTTCAATCATAAAATTGTTAGTTTCAACACAAATGATAAATAAATGAGTAAATAAACAACCCAGAAAGGACAGTGGAGAATTGATCTATCTGCACTAGTGTTTACTTATTCAGTATAAGGTTATACCATTTTATAAGAGGGATTTTTAAATGTATAGTTATTTTAAACTTTATTCCATTAATAAAATGCAATGGTGGTAAAGGTATATTCCATGAATACATATGTGTGGTAACGTCATCCATGTTTGGGATCCTGATGATGATTCTTGTCCTCATTTGGGAATGAAAGGCAAACAGGTCTTTTTTCACTGCGATGTTCCTAGATGGTTGCCTGGCAAATTTTCTTCCAAACACTCGCTTTGATGCTGAATACTGGATTGAAAATAGAGTGGTTAATTTTCTACACTTTTGAGAAGGAATATGTTGGCCGTTGCTTTCTCTTAGTATTGTTACTGCTGGGCATCGTGATGAGACATAGTGTACAAAGATTTCAGAGTTCAAACTTAGAAATGCAAATTAATAATAATGTTAAAAAAGATAAACATTTGGAAAAGAATAAGGCTTTAAGGGTACGGCTTTGTTAATGTCCAAAAATGATCTTTACTCTCATTAACAATCAAGGGATCTATGAATATGCAAGAAAATGCAAATTACGAACACCCCTACTGGCCAACAATTGTTATTCTAACCCCAACCCTTCCACCCACTACCCTGGATATACAGTACAATGTTATTATCTATGGTGTACTATATACTGCTATTATGAAAATGGCAAGAGGCAAAGAGGAAATCAGACCCTCCATATATGAAATGTCAGAAGAGGAGAAAACTGTTGATATATCTGAATCCTGATGGAATCCTTGTTAGAATTGTCACAGGGAATTTTCTGGGTCTCAGTGTTCATTATTCTTTTTCTTATTGTTCTTTTCTGAAGATAGAAAGACAGAACAGTACCCAATCATGTCTATATATATATATATATATATATATATATATATATATATATATATATATATATATATATATGCTGTATCTGTAACTAGGTAACAAATGACCAAATCAAACATTCACTTCCTGGGCAGATGCTGGATTTCGAGTATGTACACTGTTCACGGACACTGGCTCAGTCCGATGTCTTTCCATACGCATTTGAGTATGTACCAAGCCTTGTTTATGTTGTGTGTATTATATTTAGAATCTTTACATTTTGATTTGTTTTGGATTTGTCTTTGGTTTACCCTTTTTAATTTGTTATTTATGACCCAATTGTACTTTAACGTTTGCTTATTTTAACATTTTAGATAATTTGTTTGTCTTATCACTCTGTTTGCTGCAATTTGCAAAATGATCCTTACTCTGCTTCTCCATTGTTATAATATCATAACAATAACCAATTATTTAAACAACAACATTAACATCGGTAAGTCTTCTATGCTGTGATGGACTGGCATCCCATTCAGGGTATATTCCTGCCTCACACCCTGACCAGGATAAAGCAATTACTGAAAGTGAGTTCTAAATCTTCGAATAAATGACTGCTGTTACCCTCCTGTTATCCTCCAATAATAGGCATATTTTATCTTATTGGACTATAACGAGTTCGGTAAAGGGTTGAGCATATTTTGTAAAATCACAAAGTAAGTTTATAAATAGCACTCCCTGAATCAAGTAATGATAAAACTTGTTTTACAAACAAGATTTATACCATGGTTAATTAATACAAATCATATTTTTAGTTGGGGATGTCAAGAATGAGCTCTTTTTCTGCCTTAATGGTTTCATGTATTATCAATATCCATGGCATGCATTTATATAGATTTTAAGAAGAAACAGAAGGAACATAAGGACTAAATACGCATTTATATTGGGCCACTGTGGAATCGCATGTGACAGCTTACTCTAAGGCAGAGCATTTACTATTGAATTATAATGCAAATCACCTCTCTTTTGAGTAACTTGCTTTACATATATATTTGCACTTCCCTTGCCTTCCCTCAGGACATTACAGCAGAAGCTTGCAGTCTCCAGTGGAATGTGCCAGAGCATGGCAGCAGCTCTTCTACCCCTCTCTCAGCAGTAATGGCGAAGGCCTGTGGGAGTTTTGCACAGAGCAGAGACCTGAAAAAAACATGAGGGAGCACATCTGGGGCACAGCAGGTGTGGGAAGTCCCATGAGAGGTTGTTGCCAGGTAGTAAACTTCCCTGGCTAGTCTCCCCCAACACCCGCAGCTATCCAGATGAATGTGATAATCAGAAGCAGACCCCCCAAAAAAAGGCCTGTTTGCCAGAGGGGTGTGTGTGCCTACATTTTCATACACTTCATTTGCAGTATATTATAGAACCAGCTCAACTCATATATATTTATGCCTCGCCTTTTCTTAAAATTGCCATGTGTTTATCTAAGGTCATGTTTGTTTTTGGTCATGTTCTTGATTACAGCAGACGTGGCAGATTTCATTGAACACGTGCAATGGTAGTTCATGCAAATCAATGTCGCATTACTTAAAATTGATTAGATGGTCATGAGAAGTATTTGAACTCTTGAATGACCAGGAAGTCATTAACTCTGCATTTGGGTCAATCAGCAGACAGGAAGAACGTGTTTATCATTTAACCAGTAGCTCATGCATGAATTTTCATGGGCTCTTCCTGAAAAATCCCCAACACATGCATACAAAGCACAGTCTTCCACCACACACACACACACTCTCACACACACACACACACACACACACTCACACACTCACACACACATATCTTTTATGTGTTTGCCAAATATTAAAAGGAATAGCCAAGACCACCCTGAAATAATCCCCATGCATCATCACCATTATACAGAGCCAGTCACATTATGAGCAGTGATTGATTTTAGAATAACTGCAAAGGATAATATTTTATTTAAGTTGTCATTATGTGTGTTTGAATTTTAGTTGTATCCATTTCTTCCTAAAATATCATTGAATTTCATATTATCCATTAGGATTCAGCAGCACAATCTGAATAATATTAGAATATGTGACAAGGGGCATAAATGAGAAAAACCTTGGGATCAAGAAAATTAATAGTGATTTGGGAGCACTGTGCAGCGAGTCTGTGCTCGTAATAATTGTTATTATCGCTTTGTTAGAACCTTATATGATTTCTTCTTAGCAAGTGGAAATATCTTGAATAAAGTCAAATTTATCTAGTATTTCCTATTATAAGATTACAATAAACCAAATATAAGATTATAAAACCTATTTCAGGGCATTTGTACTCATTTCAAGCATGAAATAGTCTTTCTCTATTGGCAGTTAATTTTATTCATTTTAAGCATTTATTTCTAAAAAGAAGCAAAATTATCTGCCAAAAGAATAAGAAAACAACAAGCTTCAAATGAGTAATAATGTCTATAAATAGGTTTAATGGTCTTATATTTGGATTATTGTAACCTTATAATAAGAATTACTAGATAAATTTAACTATATTCAAGATATTTCCACTTGCTAAGATGACTTTTTTGCAGTGTATAACATTTGATTAGTTTTACTAAATAAACAAGATGTAAAATTTGTTCTTAACTTGTGATGCTAGGCTCTGGGTCAATGTATGAGTGGAATTTATCAAGGTAATTTCAAATCTTGCTATTCACCATCACCTTCAGCTTTGCTGAAATATTCACATAACACATGAAGGACAGCTGAATAGAGAGGTGGTAAATCAATCCACAATCACTTTTGGGGCTCTCCTGGAAATGGTTCAGAAAGTAAATATACTAGCATACTAGTCATAGTATTCTCCTTGATAGACTAGAAAATGTTGCTGGCATTAAGGGAACGGCCCTCTCCTGGCTCAGGTCTAATTTGACTGATTGCTATCAGTTTGTAGATGCAAATGTAGATGTCTCTGTGCATACTGAGGTAAAGTTTGGTGTTCCACAAGGTTCTGTTGCTCAAGGCCTACTGCTTTTTACTTTATATATGCTACCTATGGGTCAAATTACTCATAAACATGGAATTATCATCCACTGTTATGCTGATGATACACAGTTGTATGTTTCAGCAATGCCAGATGACAGACACCAGCTTAAAAAAGTTGAGGAATGTATAAAGGACATTAAGACACTGGATGCTTATTAACTTCCTCCTACTTAACTCTGAAAAGATAGAAGTACTTCTTCTAGGACCACATGCAGCTAGAAGCAAGCTTGCTGATTACATAGTAACTATGGATGGCCTTTCTGTTTCATCATGTGCAACAGCAAAATACCTTGGTGTGATTATTGACTCCAGTCTTTCATTTGAAGCTCATGTAGATAATATTACTAGGATAACCTTCTTTCATCTCAGATATATTGCTAAGATAAGAAATATAATGTAACTACATGATGCAGAAAAATCAGTTCAGGCTTTCATCACCTCTAGGTTGGATTATTGTACTGCCTTACTGTCTGGTTGTTCCAGTAGGTGCATAAACAAGCTCCAATTAGTGCCGAATGCAGCTGCAAGAGTCCTTACTAGTACCAGAAGATATGGCCACATCACCCCTATCTTATCCACGTTGCATTGGATCCCAGTAAAATTTCGCATTGATTATAAAATATTACTATTGACCTATAAAGCACTGAATGGTCTGGCGCCACAGTATCTGCAGGCTATTTGTGGTCGCTTGGCAGTTAAGGCTCTGGGTTACAGATCAGAAGGTCGGGGTTACTGACCAGTGCTGGTTCATGCCCCAGCACTGCCAAGCTGCCACTGTTGGGCCCTTGAGCAAGGTCCTTAACCCTCTCTGCTCCAGGGGTGCTGTATCATGGCTGACCCTGCGCTCTGACCCTAGCTTCCTGACATGCTGGGGTATGCAAAGAAAAGAATTTCACTGTGCTGTAGTGTACATGTGATCAATAAAGACTCATTATTTGTTGGTAGCTTGAATAGTGAAGGCTACAGCAGGGGGTAGAACTTTCTCCTACAAAGCCCCACAGTTATGGAACAGCCTTCCATTAGTGTTCTGGACTCCGACTCAGTCTCAGTGTTTAAGACCAGGCTGAAAACCTATAGAAGAGACTTATTTACAATTATACTATTTTGTTATCACCCAGATGAGGATGGATTCCCTTCTGAGTCTGGTTCCTCTCAAGGCTTTTTCCTCATATTGTCTCAGGGAGTTTTTTTCTTGCCACTGTCGCCTCCAGCTTGTTCATTAGGGGCAAATTCATAAATTTAAATTTTATATTCTGAATTCATATATTTCTTTAAAGCTGCTTTGGGACAATGTCCATTGTTAAAAGTGCTATACAAATAAAATTGAATTGAACTGAATTAAATTTATTATTTTATTTGTAGGTGTATATACAGTTCTCTCTGAAAGTATAAGGAACAGCAAGACCAATTATATATTTTTTGTTATATACTGAAGTAAGTTGGGTTTGAAATCAAACGATGGATATGACATGATAGATCAGAATTCCAGTTTTCATTTCCTGATTTTTACATTTAGTTGTGTTAATCAACTTAGAAAATGGCACCTTTAGTCATAGATCACCCATTTTTTATTTATTTATAAGAACAAATATTCTTAAATTAAATAAAATGTAATTTAATTTAATTGAATTAAATAACACTCAATATTTGGTCGCATATCCCTTGCTTGCAACAGCTGCATCAAGCCAGTTACCCAGTGACATCACCAACCTGTTGCATTTGACTTTTCTGATGCTTTTCCTGGCTTGTATTGCAGCTTTTTAAGTAATTGTTACATTGGGGGTTTCTCTCTCCAGTCTCCTCTTCAGGAGATGAAATGCCACTCAACTGGGTTAAGATCTGGTGATTGACTTAAAACTTTTCAATTTTTACCCCTGATGAAATTATTTTTTGTGTTGGCAGTGTGTTTTGGGTCATTGCCTTGCTGCATAATGAAGTTCCTCTTCTTTAGATTGGATGCATTTCTTCTTCTTGGTTGAGGTTAATCTTGGTTCCAGAACTTTTGTGGCTCATCTCAATATTTATTTGCGAATTCCAAATCTGGCTTTCTGAGTATTACTGCTGATGAGTGGCTTGCATATTGTGGTATATGCTCTCGAAGTCTTTGGAAGGTGGATTGTGATACCTTCCCCCATACCCTGTGGAGGTTGTTGGTGATGTTACCGACTGCTGTTTTGGGTTTTTTCTTTATAGCTCTCATAATATTTCTGTCAACAACTGCTGTTGTTTTGCTTAACCAACCTGTTCAATGTCTAGTTCTTAGAACACCTGTGGTTACTTTCTTTTTAAGGACATTCCAAATTGTTGTATTGGCTATGCCCAATGCTTGTGCAATGGCTCTAATCGATTTTCTCTGTTTTCCCAACTTCAAAATGGCTTGCTTTTCTCCCATATATAGCTTTCTGAACTTTGTGTTGATTTATCCTTTTTAACAACAAAAGCAGTCTTCACAGGCAAAACCCAGGCCTCACACCTAGAGTAGACATTTAGAGCTATTAATTGTTCAAACAATCAATATAACAGAGCATGCTGGGGAACAAGAAACACCTGTCAGTCACATGTTCCAATATTTTTGATCACTTGTAAAATGGGTGGGGTTGAGGTCAGGGATCTGTGCATTCCACTCGAGATCGTGCACTCCAACCTTGGCAGGAGTATGATTCCCATCAGGCACTGCATATCACATGCTCACTGCACGCACCATGTCACATGACTAGGAGCACCTGATTCATGTTTATGTTAATGAGCACTAGTATTTAAGTCATGGCTTGTACAGCACTCTACTCTAATTTTTGTCTTTTCTTGCTATTTGTTGTTGGTTGTACCGTCTAGTCTAACTGTGTCTTTTGCCTTATTATAGTGCATATTTAGGTGTCTAGGTGTCATATTTAAGTTTACATTGTTCATGTTTTGTTAAAAAAAAATAAAGTTAATCTGCACTTGCATCTGCCTCCCCTACCAATTCCTTATAAAATGTTTCCAAATTGTGATATAAGTTGTGATATAAGATGAATAAAGCACTTTGGAACATTGTTTTAAAGCGTTCTTTAAAATGAAGCATTTTATTCAGCCAGTTATTTGTTTAATAATACTCAATCACGGCTTTATGACACCCAAGGTTTGATTAATGAACACTGTGTGTATGTAGTAAGCTGCTGTAGCCAAATATTACATATTACATCTGACTCTCCACACAGTAGATCAGAGTATCTGTCTCTGTAACTATTCTGCTTGACAAGGTAAAGTGAAAGGAAACAGTAAACATCTAAGCTCCTAAAGAGCTCTTTCTGAAATAAACAGGATCTCACACTAGCATGCTTGCTTCGTGGCAGATGATCTTGTTTGGAATATCAATCTCTCACAGAATTTGTAAGAATTTTAGCACATCAAAGTGATTTTGATGGATTTCGTGCAATTGAAATATAAGAAAAGCTAAAACTGCTAATGAGGCTTTACCTACGTGCATCCTTTACTTCTGCTGGGCAGGAGTTCAATAACCTAGCGAAACACACTAATCTTTGCCTCTTCACCCCCAACCTTGACAAGGGAAAAACCCCCTGTTTGTGTTTTCTGCATTTGAATCATTCCCTTCAACTTGTCAAGACTTTGATTTCTCTGACAAGATCCCCCTGCTGCATTTTTTTTTGCTTCAGTGCTCATCACACTCTGTTGTCTCCACACTTCTCGTACGTGTTTTGCATCCCTTCCTGTGTGCTGTCTGAGGAAGAAGCATGCTGCATATTGGCTACTTTCCAATCATAATAACATTCACTGACATCCTGGATAAACAACACATGTGGCATTTTAAAGATTTTAATCAGTTCTGTTGCTAAAATATAATTACATAATTGTATATGTGACAGATATCACAAGTTGATTTTTTCTGTAGTAACCTGGTTTGGTTATTTGGTTATTTGGATATTTGGTAGATTGGAGTCAGAGCATTACTGATTCCTTGACAGTTTGGAGGATATGTTTTGTTCTCTACAAACCTGAACATTCACTTGCTAGCTTTTCATGTATTTACATCAAATACGTTTTTGAACAGGAATATGCAGTCTGCTATTTCCCTAAACAAAGCCACTCCTGCCATAGTACAAATTTGAAAAGGCTTGGCATCTAGAGAGCCAGTAAAAATAACTAATAATCCTCCACTTATTTCTCTGACACATCCAAATCTAGGGCAGTGTATTGCCTTCTGAGAATGGCCTTCCCATAGGTAAAATATATCTATTCTTTTAGTTGTTTTGAATAACAAAAACAAAATGTAGCAGCTATTCCAGTTCTTTTGTGCCACTTCTGACAATATGACTGATGTAGGCATCATAAACTACACATTTTACTGCGGCTTTATATGAACACTGAATCCTTGCTTTTATGGTTTCTTCCCATTTTATTAAAACTGTGACTAAAATAAAAGGTAACTCTTATATAAGCATTTTATGATACCTGCCAAACATATATAAGCATTTTCAAGACTTGAAAACATGCATCAGGTTCATCAGCATAACATGACACAGTTATGAGTAATAATTTACATTTTTCTTTATATTATGTTGAGAAATGACCCAACATAATACCTCAATATACTTCTGGTATGTCAGAGCCACATAATGGTGATTATGTTAGATACCTCTAGCTTGCTAAATAAGTTTAACTTTCCTGTGCATTTATTAACTAAGAGGTTTTATTTTTATGATGTTCTGTGGTGTCTCATGAAGCTAACACTTTAATGTAAATGGCTGGATAACGCTAAAGGTTCCTAAAATTGAATTGACGTTGTCATTATGTTGTAACAAGTTATTTAAGTTTTCTCTGGCCTAAAGCTTCCCATGTGATTGGATTCCATATGTGATTGGATTCCGTATGTTGATGTATTTCCTCTCTAAACTGGAAGTCACCGTTGACTGATATATAAAACAACGAGTAGCATTTGCAATACGCCACACTCCCACTGTATAAACAAACTTGACAGTAGTTTAGCAATCTAGCTGAATACAAACAACAGAGAACAGCATTTCAACTCTGGAGGATTTCTCACTGCCTCCTTCACCCACACTAGTCAACTTTAACAAGATATTGCAGATGATAAGATGCCATCTGTTTTCGGAGTTATGCTGTACATGTTTGAGCCAAGGTCATCTGTCAGCAGTGCCGATGGTGATGGAGAGACGCAGGGTCATCACCAGGAGGCATCTGATGTGTGCATGTTATATGCTAGATAAAATGATATTGCTTACTCTTACTGTTGGAGAAGCCCCAACGGTATATAAATAATTAATCACATTCTAGATTAGTCTCAGGTACTATAGCAACACATGCATTCAACAGCCGCAAGTTGTTAAAACACTCCTCTAGAAAAAAGTCTCTATCACATAACTTCCAACTTCCAGAACAAATTCCACCCTTTTCTAATTTAACAAACACCTTCTTTTTTGTTTATTTTGACCTAAATTGTGCTTGTCTGAATATACCATACTTTTACACCTCAAACATAAATAAAAATTATCTGAAACAATGTGCAAATGTTTTTCATTAGCACTCTAGATTTGACTAGGGTTTTCCACTAAGGATATTCTTCCTAATATAGTCTTGACCAATTCTCCCCATTCATATGACAAATAAAAACCAGGGAGGGGGAAGGCTATCACATGCTTCCTCCTTTTTTTCAAACATCTGCTCATGCAGCATCAAGGGCTGGTTTAAACACACTCAAAACACAGGAAAGAGCTACCCACCGCTTTTCTGCATGCATGGGCTCACAAATGCCCATGATTGGTTAGTGTAGCTATGATTGACAGGGGAAAGAGAGTATGCCACCCCTACCACTCCAGGAGCACAACCAATTTTGCTGTCTTGGACTCGCGGCCATGGATGGCTGGGGCATTCGAAATGTGCCGGGATTCAAAATTTCAATCTCTGGACACCACTCGGGAGGAACCAGTTTAACAAATGTGGCAGTACGTTTAATGATGTTTTAATTGCTAGTGTGCTAGCTAGTGAATGTCATGCTTTGATCAAGTTTTTGGTTCCTGCTATTGAAAAATGGATGTAAGCCTAAAAACTTCAGTATAAAAAAATGATCTGTGATGCACACTCACTATTGCATTCACTTTTGACTTTAAATGCTGTAACTTTGCTTGTAGTTGAGATATGTGCAAAACAAAACCATTGTAGATCAGGAAAACCTGCAGTTTTCTGTACTTTACAGGATAAGTCGGGTGGCCTGGGGAAACCCTTTCTATGATGATATGTATTGAAAATGACAGGATATCCTGTACTAAAATTGCTATCTCTTTTGAACATATTATATCTCAATCACAATTAAAATTATAGTCATTTTAGCTGTTTGCCAGAAGTCGGCTATAGCCACATGTAACAGATTCTCCCAGGCCATCATGCATATAGTGGAAAATGTAAAAATTTCACCATGTCAAAATTTTAAAATGGGTTTTTTCCAGGCCAGCACACATGAAAACTTGTGGACATTTCAGATACTAAGTTAGACAATTGCAAAATGTGCAAAAGCATAGACGATTTTATCTTTCTGAACTAATATGCATGACATGGCTGGTCAAGAAACAAAATACAATCTGTGAAATGAATGAGTGGGACTATATATAAACAGAATTTTGATTTCTATATGATTCACCCAACATACATAGATGCAAATTCTGTAATGCAAGCTGCTCCAGGGGCATACAGGAAACACAAAAACTTAAGTAAACAGTATCAAGAATTTTGAAGCCTGGAGTGGTTTTTATTTACAAAAATTAAAGTGGTGGAGAGACATGCAGAAGAGGTGATGAAAGGCTCGTGAATGATGAGAAAGGAAGGGCAGTACGTCTGTGTACAGGGCATTTTCTTTTCTTAGTGGTAGGCTGGAAAGATTTCCTCTGGAGAAGCTACAGGATCCATAAAAGAGACAGTAGTGAATGGTTTCCCATAACAGCATTCCATCCGTCAACTTTGTTCCTTTCTGCAGTGTGCAGTTCTCCTGTGTTCCCCTGCACAAGCTGCTTCTGGTGCGCGTGGCTTTGTTTTTGTTTTGTTTGAGTTGCTGTCTGTGATGCTGAGACCTGTTTCATGAAGCGAGTTGAACAAACGAGTTGCAGAGTAAGTTTTGAGTTGACAAAACCAAACAAATCTAACCCAGGTTAATTTAGATTAACAGTTTTCATGATGCTGGTTATCAACTTTCTTGTCAACCCAGATTTTAACCCTGAATCAAGGTTTAATCAGTGTGGAAGTGCACATAAAAGCCAGCAGTTTGCAGCAAACAGCCAATAGTGTTCAACATGGAAAAATAGGTGTGCATACTTCTGGTTGAAGAGCAAGAAATTATTATGCAGATATATGAGGAATTTAAACTTACACTAACCACAAAACGCAACACCATTTCGGCTGCCAAAGCTCTGGAAAATTGCTGATTGTGTAAATGTCTAAGCTTACTTTTACAACATATTTCATGTCACTTCATTTAATATTAATCTATTTTTAAAATTAAATATTAATAAAATAAATATCAATTTGTGAAAATATATTAGGACAGGCGTGACATGGATCACTCGCATAGAACTGCAAAGCAACACATACAGTTTTCGGTACAGTAAGAGCATGGCTTCGGAGTGTCAGATTTTTCACGTGTAGCTCAAGAAGCTGGCAGAGGTGAACTATACCATCTGCCCAAAATCCATATCTTTCATAGAGATGGTCATCGGGAAAATCCAACACAAACACTAAAGGCTTAACTTGCATGCATCAGATTTAAATCACTTTGCTCACAGCTGATAGGTCCAATTTGGGTTTGAGTTTTCTTTCCCAGAATAAAACCTGCTCCGAGTATATTCACCTGTAGGTGTAAGTGAATACAAATGGATTATTGAGAATTAACAGAAATTGTCTTCTAAACAGATACATATAGGAGGCACACTATTTTTTTTTTTGATGTTGTTGTTTGCTCTTTGTGTTTTGTTTTGTTTAGAAAGTTTGCCAAAAAGGTTCACATGGAATCTGGTTGAGACTAGACAAATAAATATAATATGAGCAGGAGGTTTTTTACTTTCATGTGGGAGAGCAGTCACATATGAAGCTTGTGGTACAAAAAAAAGACCACATTCATTACCTTGAACATGAATGGTGTATTTACAGCAATTTAGTTACAGCAAAGCATTTACAGCATTCAGTCATTCATCCTTAATAACTGCCTGATAAGGAATGTGGTGGTTTAATTTAGGCTACTAGTTTGTTAAGTTTATTTGGAAACTGGACCAACTACATGTGTTACAAAACATTGTGGCCTGTGGTGGACCAACATCTTAATGAAATACTTTATGCTCATTTTTTCTTAGAATGTATCACTTGTCTATGTATCACTTGTACATAGACTACATATATTATATATACTGTACATTTACATATACATATGTACATATGATTATGAGTTTGCTGGTACTTTTCTTACAGAGATTTTTACTGGTAGCAATACTATAAGAAATGGTTTATCAATGCTAGATTTAGATGTATAGAAAAAAAGCAGCCTTTTGGCACTCTATAGCACTATTCGTATGGGACTAGTTTTCTAAACATAGTTTGAGTTACAATTCACAAAAATTAACAAAAAGTTGGCCAAAACACACAAGGAAAACTGCTGTGAAAAAAATATTATTGGCAATCGCAGACATTCGCATTCAGACGGGATTAGATTTCTCAGAGGATCACCGAGTTAGCCGAAAAACAGTAAGTACTTTTCTCTGGAATATTTACAGCGGTTATGTGAGAAAAACACAGACTTGGCAGATTCGGGCAGTATTAAAATCGCAAAGTACGTCTGTGAAACATGAATTTCTCTAACGTCCTCCTGGAAAACTAGTCCCATTCGAATAGTGCTTACGATGAGAATCAGCCCATATTCATCCTGGGTGTTTCCTTAGTGTCTATCAAAGTGTTGTTGAGATTGGTTGGGTTTGCTTGCAGTAAATATTATGTTTTGACACCCCAGATAATAGAGCACAGTCTGACTAAAATCGCTTCCCACCTTTTATTCACATGTGCCGTTCTGACCTACTGATGCGATGCTGGTATCATTATTTCAAGGGAAATCTGTGCAAATTGAATAGGCAAGGTAATCTGGTTGGATTTCATTTAATTTCATATGTAGAAAAACCTTCTAACCCCATCCCTTTGCCTAACTGAAACCTTTATTTGCCAACATGAGACCAGTATGATGCTGGGAAATGCCACAGATCTGAAGACGGCATATTTTAAAAATCTAATTTAAAAAATCAAAATTCTAATCCATCTAATTTAACTAAAACAAATGAAAAGCATGGATTATTTAATGGGCATACTAAGATCATGAACAATGATTGACTTAAACTGATTTCTGAAATGTACATCAAAGTATTATTGCATCTCCTCACAGCCCCATTTCATCAGGGACGCCATAGTGAATCTGGAAAATGTGTTCAGCCTCACAGCAAAATCCATGATGGTGTCTTCAAAAAGCACGTCTTCTTACATGCGTTTGTCAAACAAATGTTTGTTAAATGATTAAAGTCCACACTTAATGCTGCATGAAACATGGTCTGAATCTCAACTTTCATTGTGGTAGAATAGTTACTCTGAAGAAGGTGAGCTTCTTTTGCTGTGCTTTTATTCATTTCCTTCCTTCCATAATTATGAATTCGTATTAATTCAACTCTATTCTCTTTACTGGTATATTGTTAGCACCTATTGCATTTTCTAAATAAACAGCCATGTCTCCCTCTGCAAATGCGCAATATACAGTATATACAGATCTTAACAGTACACAGTGTAAGTGCAGTAATGTCACAAGGCATAAAATTCTCAACATTGTGTTTCTAAATATGGCTTTCTTTTCTACAATAACAATAACAATGCTCCACTATTAGGGGCATTGGCAGAAATTAATTTCAGGGGTGGAGGAGTAAATATTCCATGCATCCATCCATCTTCTATACCACTTATCCTTCCTTCAGGGTCACAGGGAAACCTGGAGCCTATCCCAGGGAGCATCGGGCACAAGGCAGGGTACAGCCTGGACAGGGTGCCAATCCATCACAGGGCACACTCACACACGCATTCACACACCCATTCATACACTATGGACACTTTGGACATGCCAATCAGCCTACCATGCATGTCTATGGACTGGGGGAGGAAATCAGAGTACCCGGAGGAAACCCCCGCAGCACGGGGAGAACATGCAAACTCCGCACACACAGGGCCATGGTGGGAATCGAACCCCCAACCCTGGAGGTGTGAGACGAACGTGCTAACCAATAAGCCACCGTGCGCCCGAAGGAGGAGTAAATATGCTTAATAAAATCACTGTGTGGTCTGTGCAGTTCAACTGATAAGTGTGGAGTGTGGAACATCAGACAGTAATAGAAGTTGTGGTATTATTCAGTTAATTATTTAATTATTTGGTGGAATTTGTTATTTAATTATTTAAGGCATCGGTTGATCTACCATTAACTAATCACGCCATAACATTCAATAATCCTGTGCAATTACCTAGGGATAATGATTGTCGCATTGTTTTAATTGTTTTATACTTTTTTATGTATTGACTTGGCTTTATAGAGGATGTTGCAATGCAATCATGGCAAATATGACAGTCCTGTCATCGTCAGTATTCTAGTAAATTTGCAGTAAACAATATGATTAAGTTTAAATAAGTTTAATTTGAACACATTGTGTTGTGTGTTGCTTTTCTGCTCACCATGGTTTTAAATTGTGGTTATTTGAGTTACTGTAGACTTTCTGGGCACCCTGGGACTTCAAGCAGCCAGCCACTCCAATATCAACAAGCCTGAGTGAAGGTATGAGATCATCCAAATATACCAGTTCACTACAACACTCTATGCCTGTGAACCCTCCAGATCTGCTCTTTGACCTAAGGAAAAAACTATTACAAAAGGCTTGACAAATATGCTTCAGACTAGACGTAAACATGGAGACTGTGTCTGGGTCCCAAACACTAATTAGAAGGATGTTCCATAACTGTGGGGTTTGTAAGTGAATGCTCTTCCCCCTGTTGTAGCCTTCACTATTCGAGGTACCAACAAATAACCTGCACCTTTTGATTGAAGTAGGCGTGGTGGATCATAAAGGACCAAAAGTTTGCTCAGCTACTCTGGCGCGAATCCATTCAGTGCTTTATACTGTAGATCAATTGTAGTATTTTATTATCAATGCAAAATTTGATTGAGAGTCAATGCAGTGTGGATAAGATAGGGTGATATGGTTATATCTTCTGGTTCTAGTAAGTAATCTTGCAGCTGCATTTTGGACAAACTGGAGCTTATTTATGCACCTACTGGAACAAAGAGACAGTAAAGAATTCAATAATCCAACCTAGAGGTTACAAAAGCATGAAATACTTTTTGTGCATCGTATATTGACATTATATTTCATATCTAGGCAATATTTCTAAGATGAAAGAAGGCTATCCTGGTTTTTATTTTTTGCGTGATATTTTCAATTTTGCCATTGAAAAAAACCATGATGTCATCGCTGCTATATAATGATTGTGTGCATGTTTCCAGTGTGGTCTTATTCCTAGTTAATTTTGCTACAGTATTAAATAAGAATCTTTTGTTATCTTCAATTAGGGTGGAGAGATTCATTGATCTAGCAGCACTAGAAGATTTTCTATAGGTCAGGAGGCTCTTCTTCTATGCTGCTTGAAATACTACCAATTTATTTGACACCATTTACTGTGTGTTCTAATTTTCAACCTCTTTCATCAACAAGGCATATGCACCTGAGAACTAATGCTGACTAGATGTTGTTTGTTGGGATGATATTGTTTTTGTATGTACTTTGTATAGACATTAAACTAGCTGTCTAGTGGTTTTCAAATTGAAATGGAAATGACATGATCCTGATTACTAAAACTGGGAACAGGGAAGTGTCGATGTGATGTCTGGGGTGGTTAAATATGGAATTGTAGTAATGACTTCTAGACCTTTTATGACCATAAGTATATTGCAAATAAACATTTTTTGACACATACAGTATATTATTTACATTTGCATTTATGGTATTTGGCAGACGCCCTTATCCAGAGTAACTTACAGTAGTGCTCTGAAGCCTCTATTAATAAATATATCCTGACACTAGTTATTGGATACTATATTATCAGCTGCATTTTATGTATGTTATGTTAACCACCCACGAATAAGCACTTGGAACCATCATAAAATATTCCAGGGGGATTCATACCCAAAATCCACTGCCTAGCTCTACCTTTGTCCATCATTAATTATTTTAGCATTTCAGTTGTAATGCCAATGGTGGGAAAAAATGGTATAAGCATAAGTCTAGTAAAATAAAATATGCTACCTGTTGTACTTAATATCCCTCAGTAAGTGGTTCTTTAATTAAAAGTCAAATAGTAGCATGATGGTTTATAGGTTTAATCATTTCAGGATCTAGTTTGTATAATATAGCTACTATAGCTTACTTAATGGCATGTTCATGCAACCTGACTCACATAATGAGTTCATGGTAATGTATATTTGGGCATTCTGAATGACCATGGCTTCTTACTTTGATGTGAGTTTTGAAATGTAATTTGAATTTTATTAGTCGACCTGGAAACACTAATGCTTCTACATTGTACTTAATTTCTCTACCACTGAAATATGATAGAGGTTTCAGGGGGGAAAAGAAGACAGTCTTGCAGAAACTAAGCTTCATATAGCACTATATGAATGAGTGAAGGGTCACACAGAGTAACAGCTGGAGAATACTTTAGAGACAGTTATAGAAATTGCATCTGCCATTCCTGAAAATTGTACCATTGGTGAAATGCAACTCAGCCCACTCTTTGGGTTTTGGGGGATGTCCATGTAGATTGATGAAGCCAAATTGCAGGTACTTTACTCTGGTGAATAAAGGATGGAAGGAAAGCGATCATGAAAAGCCTTTGTTGAACTTGTGTTTCAAATGGCATTGTACAACTGGCATTTTTTTTCTCTGTGCATTGCATATTATGTCAGTTACTCTGGAGATGTGTCAAGTAGATAAAACTGTAAATCTTCCAAAGCTAATCATGATCATCTGTATAGTGACAGAGCTGAGAATCTTGCTCATTTCCAACCCAAATCATTCACATTATGACTGACTAGAAGGGGATTTCAGCTGGTAAGAATGTATATAATAAGCCTTTGTGTTGCAGAAGCTTTGCTTCGGGGCATTCAGCATTGTGGATTTCAGCCTTGAGCTGTTCCTGACAAAACAAAACCTTGCTATCATGCAGGAAAAATAATTACTTCATATGTTGTTCATACTGTGTTAAATACTGAAGTTGAGCTTAAAAGTCACATCAGTTCTCTATAATGTTTTAAAGGAGCAAAGAGAGAAAAATGGCAACCATTTGATATACTTTAGTCAATTGTATTGTCCCTGTTTATGCACCAAGTATAAGCTCCAAAAAATATGAGAGAAGCGTGGTTTGATGGGAGCGCAGTTAAGAAATGTGTGACAAGTAAAAATGTGCCAGTAGGACAGGTTCTAAAGACATGGCATTTCCTATGCAGACTTTGCTCATATCTAGAGATGTGTTTTTTCTCTGTGCCCCTATTAGCATTGTGTATGCCGATTTCAGTCAGCTTACACTATTTGAATCGCAGAGGGACAACTACTGCTCCCAAGTACTGTGCAAACAGAATGAAGGAAGTGCCTAGGGGCACTGTTTACCAACCAAGACAGACTCCCTTCCTTCATACTGAGACAAGCTGGGGTTCACCTTCTCCCTTTCACACTGCCTCCTACCCTAATTTCTCTCCAGTCACAATCCGTTCAGAATTTGCCTAACCGGAGGGATTTTATGCAAATATTTGGACCAAAATTGTGGTTATGTGACCTTTCTCAGAAATACACACTTCAAACAGAAGACATTAATTTGACAAAAAAATTGAGAACAGTTGCAGTTATGGTCCTGGAAAGCTGGGGGGCACAACTTGTAAAGGCAATAAAAGAGGCTGTCTGTAAACAGAATAAAAATAAACCTATTTCATGCAAAATTTTATCACACTGGGGATCATTGGGGTGCAGGCAGACCAAATCATACTGCAGGACTTCTTTTTAAATTATTTTAGACATAAAAAAAAAAAACATTACACTAATTACTGAGGGTGTCCTGTTGTTCAACGCCTCAAAGAATGGCTCTGCATCATTTTAAATGATCAACATGGCACTGGTCAGTTGATTGGTAATGCTAAATTCCCAGTTATGTATGTCACCAATAAAAATTAGGGGACCAGAGTGAAGTTTCCCTCTATATCAATGACATTAGCATGCTGATCCTGTACTGGCTTTTTGCAAACATAGTTAGAGGTGTCTTTATTAGTCATAGCACACACACACACACACACACACACACACACAAACACACACACACACACACACACACACACAAACACAAACACACACACACACACTATTTAAAGTACACTATTTGAGTGTATTTAAACTCAAATGGTGCCACTGGACCTTATTCAGTATACACATTTTCCCATGTGTGGATGCATTGCATTCTGGAATTTTGAGTCCACATTTGCTGTCTCCACTATTTCTACACTGGATTGCTTATTATGTCAATATCTTATGGTTATGTAACTGAGATAGTTGAAGTTTATCTCCTGTTAAATGCCACTGTAACTGCACTAGAAATGTGACATCAGCATGGCATACTTCTCACAGGAATAACAAAAATACAGTACCAATCAACAAATTATTACATTTTCCATGAATAATTACATTTGATAAACCTACAGTGCCCACCAATAATATTGGCACCCTTGGTAAATATGAGCAAAGCCTCGTAAAAAACAAACTCAGGCATTTTCAGCTTGCCAGACACTACTGGAACTTCAAATGGGATTGGGTTCTATGGTCAGATGAAACCAAAATAGAACTTCTTGGCAATAAACACCAAAGGTGGTTTTGGCGCACACAGAGAGCCATATGGAAAATTACCTCATGCCCTCGGTTAAATATGGTGGTGGCTCTTTAATGTTTTGGGGCTTTTTTTCTGCCAGAGGACCTAGACATTTTGTTAGGACACATGGTATCATTGATTCTATCAAATATCAGCAGATATTAAATGAACACCTGACTGCCTCTGCCAGAAAGCTTAAAATGGGCCCCCATTGCATCTTCCAGGAGGACAATGATCCAAAACATACATCAAAATCAACACAAAAATGGTTTACTCACCACAAAATCCAGGTCCTGCCATGGCCATCCCTGTCATCTGACATGAAATCCATTAAAAACCTGTGTGATGTACGGAAGAAGAGAGTCCACCAGCGTGGACCTCGAAATTTGTAGAATCTGGAGAGATTCTATATGGAGGAATTACATGGATTCCCCAATCTCATCAGGTATTATAGGAGAAGTCTCTGGGCTGTAATCTTGGCAGGGAGGTAGCACAAAGTATTGACTAAAAGAGTGCTAATAATTGTTTCACACCTATATTTAACAAAGATATTTTTTTTCAATAAACCTGTTTTTTGTTTGCAATATTTGATATCCATGAGAGCAGAGTATTTTTTTGAACAAAAGATCAAAAGGTTAAACAATAAAGACAATTTTTAACAGCCTTCTTTACTTATATTTACCAAGGGTGCCAATATTAGTGGAGGGCACTCTATATATGTATACATGTGTACTGAAAAAAAAAAGTGATTGAATTTACTTAATTCAAATTTGCACATCAGTTCCATGGTTTGGGTTGAAATTAATAATCTTAAACTATCCCTGACAAGGGGTGCACGGTGGCTTAGTGGTTAGCACATCCGCCTCACAGGTCCGGGGTTCGAGTGCCGCCGGGGCCATGTGTGGAGTTTGCATGTTCTCCCTGTGCTGTGGGGGTTCCTCCGGGTACTCCGGTTTCCTCCCTTTGGATGGTGTGGCTAAAGTGTCCGTAGTGTATGAGTGGGTGTGTGTATGTGATTGTGCCCTGCTATGGACTGGCACCCTGTTCAGGGTGTACCCTGCCTTGTGCTTGATGCTTCCTGGGATAAGCTCCAGGTTCAACGTGACCCTGAAAAGGAGTAAGTGGTAGAAAATGGATGGATGGATATCTCTGAGCTGCAACCACCACCAGTAGAACTCTATGTAGAAAGTCTTTTCAGCAAACTGAGCCCAGCCGCTCAGGAATTAACTAAACCCTAAAAAAAACAGGAAGAAAATCCCCCAATACAAATGCAGGATCATTATTTATGTGTGACAGTAGTACCTGGCGATGTTTAGCTCACACGGAATGTTTTTTGGCTTTGTGATGCAAGAGTGGATTTGAGTCATGAATTTGCATTTGACATATTTTCCAATAGAGCTGATGCAATTAAGAAAAACACGGTTCCCTTTCAAAGGGAACTCAACCTAGCATGAGCTTCATACTGTGGGAAGCGCCCTCACATGCAACTGGTATCTGAAACCTGTGTAAAATCACACTTGCTGTGGTCAGGTGACGTGGCATTTCATGCGTCGCATGACTATAAAATGGCATCTGTAAACCACCTCATCAGCTTTCTTTGTCTTCAGCGCAAGCCGCATGTCGGTTGTCTGTGTGAACATTCCTAAAACTCTTCACTTCTCTCTTTTTTCAGAAGAATATATATATACGAGATGGGTTTTCGAACGTCAAGACTCTCGTTGTCCCTCGCTGTTGAGGCAGCCAGCTGGCTCAGATCCTGTGGGTACCGTATGGATCGGGAGGGGGAATCAGAGATGAGTGCTGCTCTATGTCTCACTCTTTCCTCTGGATCCGACTCTCCACTACCGGGTTTTGGAGCTCGTGAAGCGACTTCTCCCTCCGGTATGGAGAGTCAACCCACCCTCTCTGACTCCGAGGAGCAAGAGGTGGGAGCCAGTGAGAAGGCGAGTGCTCCCTCACACAGCAGAATACTCCTCTTTCTCCCAGAAGTGCATCATGAACTGTCACTCTTCTGGGGAAAGCCTTGTTTATAACCCTGTGACATCTGATTATTCAGCCATCATGCAGACAGTACAGCTATTTTGTTATGCCGAACTTGGAGGAGGCGCTTGTGAGCCACCTCTCTCCATCTATGGCAGCAAAATCATGGGTCCCGGCTTTGCCATCCAAGCCGTGTAAGACCACCTTGGCGTTGGTTGGCAAAGCCTATGCAGAAGAGGGTCTTGCTTGTGAGTCTCGGCATACAAGGGCAGTGTTGCAGGCCTACCAGGCAGACCTGCTGAATTGTGAGGGAGGCACAGAAGGCAAGTGTGGTGGCCTGCCTTCCCCCACAGAAAGCCAGGGGGACCGGGTGGCCACCGTCGCAGCCTGCTAGTAGGCCTGGTTTAAAAATTATAATCAGTGCTAAAAAAGGTAAAAAGAAGTAGTCCTAATGGGCTGCCAAGGGAGGTACCATAACACAAGAGATTGTTAGGGTAGTATTACTGTAGAGCTCGGCTAGTCAATGCCATCCAAAGTTTTTCGTTTTCTCTGGTCAGCGAGTTGTCACATGGCAATGAAAATCTGATGCTTTCCCTCCAACAAAATGTGGAAAGTTAACATCACTAAAGACCATCTGGCAGCATGGAAACTACTGCCAAATATGTCTCCATGGGTTTTGTCATCCAGGATCAGTTCCTAACTAAACCACCCCGTTTCAGAGGCGTGCTTACAACTGTAGTCAGCACAATGCAGAGCCCAACATTATCCCAGGTAGTAGATCTCTCTTGGACAAAGGGGCCATGGAACATGTACCTCTTTCTATGAGGGAGTTAGGTTTTACAGCCCTTATTTCCTGGTCCACAGAAAAGACGAGATTCATCTGAACCATACTCTTTGGACATGCAGGTTCAGGATGTTGACACTCAAACTTGTCATTCTACAGACTCATTTTGAAGATTGGTTTGTGACAATAGATCTAAAAAAGGTGCACATTGCGTTGCCCACACAGGAAGTTCCTGAAGTTTGCTTTTGGAGGCAATGTGTATCAGTAGCGGTTCTTCCTTTCACAAGCATTATTCCCTTGCACCTTCACGAAGTGCAAAGATGCCATTCTGGCTCCTTTGCGACTGCAAGGCTAAACTACCTGAACGACTGGTTAATTCTAGCATGGTCCTGTTGTTGTTCTTGCCCACATGAGGAGCTTGCGGCTCAGGTTAAACCTCAGGGAAAGTTGCTTCTCCAGTCGAGGGCAACTTTTCTAGGGGCTACTGTATATGGGATTCAAACATGATGAGAGTGTGTCTATCCCCAACATGCATAGGGCAATCCTATCAACATTGAACAAGATAAAGTTAGGTCTGGGCAGTCTCTCCAGTGTCTACAGAGACTGTTGGGCTTAGGGCAGCAGCAGCCAATGTCATACCATTGGGCCCACTGCACATGAGACCATTCAGTGGTGGCTGAAAGTTGGGGTTTCATCCATGTACAAGTAATCAGTGTCACACGGCAATCCGTACATGCTCTGAGAACCTGGAGGTGTCCCCGGTTTCTAGCCTTGCGTCACACACTAGGGGCATCTCTTATCACAAGAGGGTAATGTCAGACACTTCCCTCATGGTCTCTGGTGCAGCACCCATCTAGTGTGGCATATAAATCTCCTAGAAGTGTGGACCGTACTCCTAGCACTAAAATTCTTCTCAGTTGAGAGGTCACCATGGGTTAGACAATACAGTGGTGGTCTCAAATATCAACCACCAGGGAGGATTACGTTTGCAGCCCCTGTTCAGGCAGGCTCAACTAATTCTTCTCTGGCTGAGGAGAAGTTTGTCAGTGAGTCCAATGTACATTCTGGGCAAACAGAATGTTGGGGCAGACATCCTGTCAAGGCAGGGGCTGAGGACCAGGGATTGGAGGCTTCATCCACAAGTGGGTGAGTGCATATGGAGGAGGTTCAGCCGAACGGGAGCGGACATGTTCACCTCCAAGGATACAACACGCTGCCCACTGTGGTTTGCCCTCACTCTTCCCACACCAAAACAAAGGTCAGGGCAGGATGCCATGGTACACACGTGGTCAAGGTCACATCTTTACACCTTTCCCCAAATTGCTCTGCTCCAATAGGCTCTAAGAAGAGTTCACCAAGTTTGTGCTACATCTGCTGCTAGTAGCACCGAATTGGCCAGCTCGAATTTGGTTCTCAGAGATAATATCTCTGCTTGACAATACTGCCTGGGAGATTCACGTTCTCAGGGATATATTGTCTCAAACCAGATGGTTGATTTATCACCCTTGGCTGGAACTATGGAAACTGTGAGTCTGGCCCCTGAGGGGCACCAGCTCATAGATTCCGGTCTCTCAACGAAGATTGTAGAGACCATGTTAAACACTGGCAGCATCAGTGAAACCCAGTAAACTGCGCAATGGCTACAGTCCTGGAGTTCTTACAGGAATGTTTCTCAGCAAGGTTGGCTCTTTCTACAATTAGGGTGTATGTGGCCGCCATTTTGGCCATCTACGCCCCTATTGATGGAGCCTCTGTGACAGGCCATACCCTCAGTATGACGGCGTGGGTATACTTGTTCCCACAGCATGAAGCTCATGCAAAGTTGAGTTCCCTATTAAAGGGAATGCCTGGGTTACACATGTAACCCTGTTTCCTGAGAATGGAACAAGGTATTGTGTAGTTTTTTATACTGGGGTATGCCTGTAAATTGCGTCTGTGCTTCAGACAAAGAGAAGCTGATGACGGTTTGCAAGCACCGTTTTATAGCTGCACAATATGCAAAATGCCATGACACCTGGCCACAGCAGGCCTATATATAGGCGTGATTTTTACAGACTTCAGATACCAGTTGTGCGTGAGGACGCTTCCCACAGCGTAAAGCTTACGCAATGTCTCGTTCCCTTCTCAGGGAACAGGGTTACATGGGTAACCCAGACGTTTTTCACAATGGTAAGGGCAACAAAATGATCAATCCTGAAACTGCAGGAAACATTCAGGAGGAAAATAATGAATAATAATGAAATAATGATTATTGAAAGACAACATATACTTTATAAAAGTAAATTTATATTTGTGCTATAAACCTTTTAGACTTATATGTAAAGGACATAAACTTCAACTTAATGTTTGAGGATAAATATTTTGGTGCCTTACATCTTATATAAGCCTAAAAATAATTATGCAGATTTTGGCTGTAAATCATTTTACCATTATGGTCTGGTGGTGTAATGTCAGGTTCAATGTATTTGAAAGTGTCTTTGGAGTCAATATAACATAAGAACATCAATTATTACTGTTATTGTCTAGCACCTTTTAGCTCCACTGTCAACTTTCTCATATACTTATAGTGATGTACAAGCTCTTGCAATTTGCACAGGCAGTTTGATCAGCTTTGAACAATTATGCTGTCTAGTTTACTCAGATGCTTTTCCTTTATGGTGAAGACGCAGTGTAGTCACTTGTAATGCCCTCATTCATTATTAGATCACCCTGCAATTGTATCCAGGAACTCAGGTGCCTGGGACAAGCAGATTACATATCTGTGCTGTACTTTTTTGTTGTTTATTTGTTTGTTTTTAGTTTATTTGTCTTTCTAATTTATCTAGTATTTCCTGTTATAAGATGAGTCTGATTCTACTGGCAGATACTTTTGCTTGTTTCTACAGTAGAACTACATACAAAGTTAATCCATTATCTGCCAATAGAACAAGACAATTTCAAACTTGAAATGAGTAATAGAGGATAGAAATAGGCTTAATAATTGTATTAAGCAATTTTATAAAAAAAAAAAATGCTAGATAAATTTGACTAAGTTAAAGGTTTCATTTCCACTTGCTTAGATGTAATCTTTTGTAGTGTAGGTTCAGCAACCAAAAAAAAAAAAGCAAAAATGGTTCCAGTTTGGTATGTACTGCAAAAAAAGATATCTTAGCAAGGGAAGAAAATTTATCTATTTCTGCTCATTATTAGCTTAGTATTTAACAAATGTAAGACAATAAAGCCTGTTTCTAGACATACTGACTAATTTCAAGCTGAAAGATGTCTGATTTTAAGCTTAATAATCTTAAATTTGTTTAGAAATAATATAATAAAAAATAGCTAAATCTGCCTATATGCATGGTATTTTCTTGCTAAGATGCCATTTTTGCAGTGTGTTATAAGTATAGAATGCCACCACATGCAGCACTAAAAACAATTGTTGAGACATGATCTGGCTGATGGTAAAGTGTTTTTTATTACTTGGAATAATTAGCATGCACAACTGACAGAAGATTTTTTTGAAATCAGGATCATGCAGGTATGTTTCCAAAATAAAATGCAAAGCCGTCATATAAATCATACAAGCAAAAAACTTTATCTTATGTGGGTGGATTTATGTAATATTCCTTATTGTGAGATTATTATAAATAAAATATAAGAATTGTCAGCAGTTTTTTAGATGCTTTTACTCATTTCAAGCTTTAAATTGTCATTTATTTGTGACTAATATTGCTTCTTTCTAGAAATAATTTCTTAAAATGAGAAAAATATATATATATATATATTCAAGCTTCAAATGAGTTTCAAATAAAAAAAATAAATCTAGCAAAAGATTTAATAATCATCTATTTGCTTTATTGCAATCATATGAACAAAACATTTTATAACTGCCTATTGTCAGGTCAACCTTGTTGTCAAACTCCAATTCCCAGAATACACCGGCAACTGTGAACATGCCCGATGCCACGAGCTGTGAAGTGTAGGCACTAACATGGCCGACCCGGACTACACTTCCCGGCACATGGCACCAGGCATGTTCACGGTTACCAGAATTCTAATCACACACAGTTGATTCCAATTACACACATACACACACACTTTAAAAAGAGACATTCATTCACAAAGAATTTAGCAAAGTAAACTCTCAGTTGCTTTTGTTTCTGACTTTACCAAGCCTTTGTATCTTTATTTCTATCACGGTTTTGACTTTGGTTTTTGTATTCTGTTTTATTTGTATTCTGTATTATGGTTGATATCCTGTTTGCTGATTGCCTGACCCTCTGCCTGCCTTTGACCGTGAACTTGCCTTTTGTTTTGGAACTCTTTGCTGATTCTTGATTAAACTGTCCCAAATGCAATTGCATCCATCTCTGCCTCTTCACTGTGACAACTATAAGGTATTTTTTTAAGATGTAATTTTTTGCAGCATATAAATAACAGTCACCTCACAGCATATCAAGTGAAAATAATGACACTAGCAAGAATCATTGGCCAATAACTTGCAGGTTTTTTTGTCAAGAGCTCAAACGTTATTAGAAACATTAGGCATTAGAAACTCTTAGACCATTCATTTCCCTTAGTCTATATTAATGCACTTATCTAGATGGTCATAAGTTGTTACATTACATTATATTAGCTGCATTTAAATCAGAGCTCTAGGCAACTGTTCGAAATAATTTGACTTTATTCACTGGAAGCCTGGCAACCCAAAATACAATGCCATGTCAAAGGGAAGCAGGGAAGGCGTCCCAGCCTATGACTCCCAGCTGTCCTCTGCATGGCCCGAAGACATGAATTCAATGCTGATCAATCTGTAACAGCAAAAGAGATACAAATAATTGCACTAAAACTGTACTTCATTTATGTCTTTTTAGAATAACAGGATAGCTGACAGTTAGACAGCACAAACAGTCTGTGATGCAGTGCATGAAACTATGTCTATTCATCTGAATACAGAATCCTGTTAATCCAGTTAGTCAGGTATTAATGGCCATGCTTTTGTTCGTCACTCACTATAGAAAATGGCATATGCCTGTTCTGAATTTAAATTTATATTTATTCATCATGAACTTATTTAGTGATTATCAGGTGTGTTTAGCTTAATTGGATTGCTCAAATGGTTAATGGTACTTAAAGTCTGACATGTAAGAAAATTATGCATTGTGCATGTTTTGCAAAACAAATCATTGCACCTAGATCTGAATTGCAAGAATGGTTGTGATGGTGATGAATTAGATATTTGTTTAGGAACATCTGTTCCGTGATTCATTTACAAATACATGCGTGGCACTTTTGAGAGGTTATCATGATGATTGTTCCTCTGAGAAGTAAATTAGTATGTTTGTGGAAAGCAAAATATTCAAAAGTGTGGCTAAGGTGTTGTCAAAAATAAGATATATGGTCCCTACAGACCATGATAAGTAGGTCTTCTAATTGCAAAACCAACAGAGGAGCCAAAAAACTATATCTACAGCTGATTATTATTATTATTTTATTATTATACAGTACCAAGATCCAGTGGAGGCATGTGCTGTATTTCAGTGTTATGCTAGACTTAAGCAGATTACTTTGGACAGGGTGCCTATCCATCGCAGGGCACAACCGCACACACACTCACACACCAATTCACACAATATGGCCAATTTAGATATGCCAATCAGCCTACAATGCATGTCTTTGGACTGGAGGATGAAACTGGAGTACCCAGAAGAAAGCACGGGGAGAACATGCAAACTCCGCGTACACGGGTGGAGGCGAGAATCGAACCCCGGAGGTGCTAGGTTTTCTGTGAGGAAATGCATATTTGGAAGGAGTCCAGTCTCAGCACATTGTAACCATTAGACCTAAAGTTTTAAGAACAGGAATGTCTTCAGCATGAAGGGGCTTGCTGTGTCTTGGTAACATGACAAACTACATTTTTGTCTTATTATTTTCAAAAGAGAAAAAAATAGATGCTGGTGAGAGAACGACTGCTGTTATATAGCTGTTATAGCTGTTATAATTTAACATTAAATTGGAATTGTTGTGGAATTAGCAATCCACAACATTAAATGTAAATAAATGGTTAAAAATTATGGCGTGTTATTAATTAATGAGATAAGAGGAATCTTCGAAAATAATCAACTTTGGGGTCATATCAGTAACCAGTCATAACAGTAACCACCACCCCAATATTTTCCTATTCCAGCACACTGCATCGTTTTTTGTTCCTTACTTATTTTGTATTCATATACAGTTATGTTCAAAGAGTCAGTGCTCTTAATTTAACTCTTCAATGCGAGCTATGTTGACTTAAAAAATAAATATATATATATATATATATATATACACACACACACACACACACACACACACACAGTATCTCACAAAAGTGAGTACACCCCTCACATTTTTGTAAATATTTGATTATATCTTTTCATGTGACAACACTGAAGAAATGACACTTTGCTACAATGTAAAGTAGTGAGTGTACAGCTTGTGTAACAGTGTAAATTTTCTGTCCCCTCAAAATAACTCAACACACAGCCATTAATGTCTAAACCGCTGGCAACAAAAGTGATTACACCCCTAAGTGAAAATGTCCAAATTGTGCCTAATTAGCCATTTTCCCTCCCCGGTGTCATGTGACTTGTTAGTGTTACAAGATCTCAGGTGTGAATGGAAAGCAGGTATGTTAAATTTGGTGTCATCACTCTCACACTCCCTCATACTGGTCACTGGAAGTTCAACATGGCACCTCATGGCAAAGAACTCTCTGAGGATCTGAAAAAAAAGAATTGTTACTCTACATAAAGATGGCCTAGGCTATAAGATGATTGCCAAGACCCTGACACTGAGCTGCAACATGGTGGCCAAGACCATGCAGCACGGTGGCAAAGACCATACAGCAGTTTAACAGGACAGGTTCTACTCAGAACAGGCCTCGCCATGGTCGACCAAACAAGTTGAGTGTACGTGCTCAGCATCATATCCAGAGGTTGTGTTTGGGAAATAGACGTATGAGTGCTGCCAGCATTGCTACAGAGGTTGAAGGGATGGGGGGTCAGCCTGTCAGTGCTCAGACCATACGCCGCACACTGCATCAAATTGGTCTGCATGACTGTCGTCCCAGAAGGAAGCCTCTTCTAAAGATGATGCACAAGAAAGCCCGCAAACAGTTTGCTGAAGACAAGCAGACTAAGGACATGGATTACTGGAACCATGTCCTGTGGTCTGATGAGACCAAGATAAACTTATTTGGTTCAGATGGTGTCAAGCATGTGTGGCAGCAACCAGGTAAGGAGTACAAAGACAAGTGTGTCTTGCCCACAGTCAAGCATGGTGGTGGGAGTGTTATGGTCTGGGGCTGTATGAGTGCTGCCGGCACTGAGGAGCTACAGTTCATTGAGGGAACCATGAACGCCAACATGTACTGTGACATACTGAAGCAGAGCATGATCCCCTCTGGTGAACTACATGCCCAAAAGGGTTAAGGCAGTGCTGGAAAATAATGGTGGCCACACAAAATATTGACACTTTGGGCCCAATTTGGACATTTTCACTTAGGGGTGTACTCACTTTTGTTGCCAGCGGTTTAGACATTAATGGCTGTGTGTTGTTATTTTGAGGGGACAGCAAATTTACACTGTTATACAAGCTGTACACTCACTACTTTACATTGGGGCAGTGGTGACTTAGTGGTTAAGGCTCTGGGTTACTGATCGGAAGGTCGGGGGTTCAAGCCCCAGCACTGCCAAGCTGCCACTGTTGGGCCCTTGAGCAAGGCCCTTAACCCTCTCTGCTCCAGGGGCGCTGTATCATGGCTGACCCTACACTCTGACCCCAGCCTCCTGACAGGCTGGGGTATGCAAAGAAAACAATTTCACTGTGCTCTACTGTATATGTGACCAATAAAGGCTCATTACATTGTAGCAAAGTGTAGTTTCTTCAGTGTTGTCACATGAAAAGATTTACAAAAAAGGTGTACTCAATTTTGTGAGATACTATATATATATATATATATATATATATATATATATATATATATATATATATATATATATATATATATATAATATATATATATATTATATATATATATAACAGTAGGTCAAGTAATTAGCCATGATAATTTCCTGTTAAAATATCTAGTGAAGTGCAACACCAGAGCAAAAAAGAATGATGTATTTCTATACTTATACACACACACACACACACACACACACACACACACACACACACACACATGAATTACATTCATTCCTAAAGTCATTCTCAGTCAAGGAATACAAAATGAAAATTAAATTGAAAAAAAAAAAAAACGCTTGGCTTTAAAAGTACTTATTGATGGTGTCCTGTGGAAAGGACTTCTGTAACTTTCTGCTATTTTCTAGTTCTTGGTACATTAGGCAGTCCATCACTATGCATTATATTCATTCAGGCTGAACTGCACAAATGTACTAGTACTGTTTTAAGAATAAGTAAAATAATTTTAAATGCATCAGAAAAGAAACATCTAGAACAGTGAGAACGTTTCCATAAGCACTCTATCTTCTGGATTCTGTAAGCTGCCATCTCTGTGTGAATTCTTGCTGTGTTAAAGAGGACATTAATGTAGTTCAGATGTATAAAAAAAAAAAAAAAATCCCATTCTCCCATTAAATGCTGGATCCAACATAGTCAAGACAGCCAGTTTACTGGTATTATCAGTATAGAAATCAACAATAATACATAGGTTCAGAGATTCACACTTCATTTAAGGAAACAGCTTTTCTATTTTTTTTAAATCTACTAATCTCTTTAAAAAACACATTTAGGGAGCTTATCATCTGTCATTATATATCTGTCATACAGTATTTATAGCTATTTAACTATGGAAGTTATTTCCATGGCAACAACTGATAGTCGTTAATTATTTTTTTAGAATGGAGCAAGTATACATCTTCGGGGTACACCAAATTAAAATAAATTAATTAATTAAAAAAAGCAATTTTGGTGATTATATATAAAGTCTTGTTTGTTTTATATACATCTGTATAATTACTGTTGGTTTTAAACAGTTCTACAACAGTACTTTGGTTATTAAATTAATTTGTCATCAATGTGATATTTGAGCGGTTACAAAGGAAATGGTAAAGGTTAGTAAATTCTAACACCAAATTTTATCACCTTCCTAAAGCAAATATCAGCTACTCATTTTGAAGGAACTCTTTGATCAACTACCCCTGCAACATGCTGCTGCAAAGGTATCAATGATCTCAGAGTTGATAAAAGAGAAGAAAAACCATTGCACTAGTCTGGATGACTATTCATGCGTGTTTAATCAATCTGATGTCCAGTGCCAGTGTCAGGGTTATTAATGCTGTGGTGCATTACAAAGTCTTTTTGTGTTAGGCCAGCAGTTCTTAGCCTTTGTTCCTAATTTCCATTTAACTATTTGCCTTGTGTTTGTACTGCCTTTGGTTAGTTTAGGATCAATATTTTTCTATGATATCTCCATCTGTTTTAACCAGTGCTCACCAACAGTTCTAAAAATTCCTTTAAGACATTTAAATCACCGTGTTGTTGAATTCCACTTTCTGATTGGTCAGAAGGTGTGCATTATTTTTGCATAACAGCATGGCTTGGACAGTAGTTCCAGCTGTAACATGAACAACAGACTAATACTGATGAGTTCATTCTACAACCCTAATTCTGAAAAAATTGGGACAATATAGAAAATGCAAAAAAAAAAAAAAAAAAAGAGTCATTTGAAAATTCAATTCACCCTGTACTATATTGTAAACAAATTATTAACACATTATTTGATGTTTTACTTTGTGAATTTAATTTATTTTTGAAAATATACACTCATTTCAAATCTGATGACTGCAACACACTCCAAAAAGTTGGGACTGTTTACCACTGTGTAACATCACCTTTTCTTTTAATAACACTTATTAAGCATTTGGGCACTGAAGACACCAGTTGGTTAAGTTTAGCAAGCAGAATTTTCCCCCATTCATCCATTATGTATTTCTTCAGCTGCACAACTGTACGGGGCCTTTGTTGCCATATTTTGCGCTTCATAATACATCACGCATTCTCAATCGGAGACAAGTCAGGACTGCAGGCAAGCCATGCTAGCACCTGCACTCTCTGCTTATTCAACCATGCGTTTGTAATACAGACAGAATGTGGTTTGGCATTGTCCTGCTCTGGATGCCAGCATATGTTGCTCCAAAATGTGAACATATCTGTCTGCATTAACGGTGCCCTCACAGATGTGCAAGTTACCCATGCCATGAGCAATGACCCCCATACCATGATAGATGCTGGCTTTTGGACCTGACACTGATAACAGCTTGGATGGTCCTTTTCTTCTATGGCCCGGAGAACATGACGGCTGTTTTGTCCAAAAACTATTTGAAATGTCGACTCGTCGGACCACAAAACATGATTCCACTGTGCTACTGTCCATCTCAGATGAGACAGAGTCCAGAGAAGTTAGTGGTGCTTCTGGACAGTGTTGACGTATGATGTATGGCTTCTGCTGTGCATAGTAAAGCCTTAACTTGCATCTGTGGATGCAGCAGCAAATGGTGTTGACTGTAAAAGGTTTATCCATTACAGATATCCATTACAGATTCATGACGATTTTTAAGACAGTGACGTCTTCGGGATTAGAGATCACGAGCATTCAGAAGTGGTTTCTGGCCTTGCCCTTTACGCACTGAAATTTGACCAGATTCCTTGAATCTTTTAATTATATTGTGCACTCTAGAAGGGGAATTCCTGATATCCTAACGATTTGTCTTTGGGGAATCTTGTTCTCAAAATGTTGGATTAATCGGGGCGGCTGTGGTTCAGGTGGTAGAGCGGGTTGTCCACTAATCGTAGGGTTGGCATGACTCCACATGCCGAAGTGTCCTTGGGCAAGACACTGAACCCCATGTTGCTCCTGATGGCAAGTTAGCACCTTGCGTGGGAGCTCTGGTACCAATGGTGAGTGAGTGTGTGAATGGGTGAATGAGACACAGTGTAAAGCACTTTGGATAAAAGCGCTATATAAGTGCAGACCATTCACTGACTCATCTGATGGCAGATTGGCGAGCCTTGACCCATCCTTGCTCAACTACACTTTTTTTGGAGGCTCCTTATATACTATGATTAGACGATTGCCTCACCTGTTTCACATCACCTTCTTATTTCAACTTGTCACATCGCTATTAGTCCTATATTGCCCCTGTCCCAACTTTTCAGAACGTCTTGCATGCATCTGTTGTCCCCCTATCTATATAGAGGAGAAATAAGTCAAAAACATGACAGTTGGTGTTACTTCCACGAGAGCTTTACTCGAATGGAAAATTACCGCTTTTCCTCCAGGTATTTGGGCGGAGACTAAAGCAATCGATCCCAGAGTGCAGGATTCAGACCATCCTAATAGATGACTGATCAGCGTTATACTAACTTGAATCAATGTATTAACACATTAAAATGGAACAACAGCGAAAAATAAACACTCTTAACTCTTTTTTTTAAACATTTGACTACTTAACTTTTTACACTCTTTTTTTTTCATTACTGATCATGAATTTGAATCTGCTATACTGTACCTTGTTACAGCATAGAGCATATCACATTTCAACTTGTCACACATCAATTTCAAAATAAATGTTTACCTTCAAAAAACTATGAAGTTGATTAGGTAAAACATCAAATACCTTGTCTTTATAGGTTTTTTGTTTAAATGCAAGTCAAAGTACATTTACAAATCACTCCTCTTTGTTTTTATTAGCATTTTCCATACTGTCCCAACTTTGTCAGAATTTTGGTTATACATTATTGTTACTATTATATTTTAGTAAATACTCTTTAATATTTAAGTATTTTTAAAAACCATGTTGTTTAAAAAAGTAAAATGTATAATTATTTATGTGGTGATGTTTTATTGTGATGTGATGTTATCCATTCAGTCGGGTCAGACTCGCCACGCTTTCCGAACTTGGACTTTTTGTTCTACACCTAGGCCAGTGTCCATTTTGATGGTGTTGAGCCAGCACATTCTTTGGTGACCTTGTCTTCTTGTTCCACTAACCGGTCCACGCATCATTGCTTTCTCCAATTAAACTGATCACATCACATGGCCAAAGTAACTGAGCCAGAGTCTGCTGATCTTTCCTTCAAGTGACATTTCTGGCTTGATGCGCTCCACAACCTCTTTGTTGGTGACCTTTGCTGTTCTGTATCTGTAAAAGTATTCTTCAGCACCATAGCTTGAAAGAGTTAATCCTACTTCAGTCAGCTTTTTTTGGGGTCCAGCTTTCACACCCATACATTGATTTGGAGAACACAGTATATTGACCAGTTTGCATTTGGTTCTGAGTCTGATGTCTTTGCTCCTTCAGATTTGGTGCATGTTCAGCATCGCACTATGTTCTAACGCAATTCGTCGCTTGATTTCAGGGCTGCAATCTCCAGTTCAATCGATCATGGATTCCAGGCTGCAGAAATCCTTGACGCATTCGATCTCTTCACTATTGATGGTTATTTTATTTTATTAGAAGACATTTATTTAACATTTATGAAAGAATTGTAAGCACTTTGTAACAGAACAGTTTTTACTTTCTGGTTTCTTCTAGTTTTCAGCACTTTCTTAAGGAATGATTGCTTATCAAAGCTATAGCATAAGCGAGAACAGGAACTAACTTGACATTCCACTACATTAAATCAAACTATAAACCATTAAACAGCAAGATGTGCCATTTATTAATAAACATTGTAAATGCTGTCAAATCACTGTGGTATAAGCATAATAACACACTCATGACCCTGCTGTTAGACAAAAATAAAATCCGCTTGCATGTTGTGCCTCATCACACCCCTGGCATGCATTATTTTTACATAACAGTATGGTTGTCGTATGTTATTCCATACAAAACAACAGACCTGACAATAGTGCCAGCTTAAATTCAAATCACAGTTTTATATTAATGCACAATATAATTTATACTGCAATAGCTCAGTCAAAGTGACTTGTATGGTGGATGCATCATATAATCTATGGTTAATAAAAAATTGTTTAATTTTTTTTTTTAAATCTTTACTTACTGATATGGTGACACTTTCTGTACGGAAGATGTCTCCAGTGTCAGCGCTTTAGGACAGAGCAGTTTGTACTTTCTGGTTTCTCTATAACATGACAAGCTGCTTCTTATTCGCTTTAAAAGAAATAAAAGACTGATGGTAGCTGTTATCATGTAAGTAATAACGGGAACTAATTTTTTCTTGTGGATATTCCACAACATGAAATGTAACCATAAATGGATAAAAATGTATGGCATGTTCTTTAATAAATCAAATATTGTAGTGTCTGTGATGGATTGGCAACCTGTCCAGGGTGTACCCCGCCTTGTGCCCCATGCTCCCTGGGATAGGCTCCAGGTTTCCCCTTGACCCTGAAGGAAGGATAAGCGGAATAGAAGATGGATGGATGGATGGATGGATGGACATTGTAGTGTTTGTGAAACTGGTGTAGTGTAAGAGAAGTAAAACACTCCAACAAATGGTATTCTGTTTCATGTTTTCCTAAAGTAGCATGCTTCATTGTGTTTTATTCCTTACTTATTCCACTTATAACCAGTTTATTATGCCTCCAAAATGTTAAAAGTCAGTTTAAAAAAATCTAATGAAATACTGAAATATTTTTACTGCTGATTGTACTACATTAATATAAGTGAATCCACTCTACAGCTGTATGTACAATATGTCTACATTATGTTTCGGTTTGTATTTTTCCTCTTGTGTCAGAGGAAACTGTTCAGTTCTGTTACCACTAAATATTTTGCATCCTCCTACTCACTATGAAACAAAAATAATACATACAATGTGGGCATTTATTGATGTTGGAGAGTAAATTTCCATATTACGCATGTTATGGTTTTCTGAAATTATATAGTCAAAAATATACCCAAAACATGTATGAGTGCAAAGAGCAAGAGACTTCCAGACTACTGGTTGTGGTAGATTACATCAATGAAATTAACAAAGTCTAGCCATTATGCTGTTAGTAATACTCTCAACTACAAATGATTGCCTTTGTAATGCATTCGTTCTCATTTTTGTTACTGCCTAATGTTTACATGTATCTTAAAAATATAGCTCATCACCATTCTCAAACTGTAGATTCCCAATAACACACACACAGGCAGCACAAAATGGTCACTAAAACTGTATCTTTTAATGCAATATATTTAGTAAAGTGCTACAAAATGATTGTTTCAAGAAAATAATAATTATATAATAGTACAGGAGGCAGATAAGTCTCTGACGTGGGATGTTATCCAGCCTCAAAAGGTTGACCCGATAAGAGGATTGTGCCTAATTTTGATTTCATTAAATTGTTTATTCAAAGGAACAATGGGGGAAAGTATGAAATTGAATTGTTGGAAAAGATGATGACAGTATTACGGTGACGCACAGGGTTGAGTTAGGGTGTCATCCTATTTCTAGGTTAATTACATAGAGCCTTCATTTCAATTGTCAGAGGAGGAACATTGCTCAACCTAAATTACATAGAAAACCCTGAAGAGAAATTGTCTCATCCATGTAAACCAAAGTCTATTCCCCTGTGCCATTTTGCTGCTTGCCCATAAGCTGGACTGCAGCCTCCATTCCACCTCATAACACAGTCATTATGCACCCTCCATCTGCACACAGCTCAGCTCAAAACCTAGTCTCGGTGACAGGATTAAAAAAAAAAGTGTCCTGCTCAAACCGCCTCAGTCAAGCTCTGTCTTTGGCATCAGGCGCCAACAGTTTACAAGGCATGCCTTCAATTTTCCTCATCAAACAATGGCTGTGTGCACAGCTCATTCAAGGCTGTGAAAATGCAACAAAACGTGATTTGAACATCAAGCACTGGACCATCTGTGCAAGATTACCACTGTGACTGGTTCTTTATCATACTAGAAATACTTGTTTTGTCTCACCTAAAACAGTACATTCTACTGGAATATATTTCTGTATTATTATTTTCATCTCACTGTCTGTCTGTGTAGCCCTGTCATCTACTCTATGCCAAAACAACACATCCTCTATTAAAATTGCACACACATATGAGACACAGCCTCGACTTTGCTTGATGGAGTCTTCACTTATATATGCAATTTATTTCACCTGCCTTTGTTAGCACCAGGGTCAGTCTAATCCCTGACCTTACAAGGGCTAGTCATTAAGATTGGTATCTTCAGCACATAAAAATTTATTTGAAATCAATTCCGTGACCTTCCTATGCAAAGACAGGTGATGTCAACCCCATCTAGATGAGACAGAGCAACATGGAACACACTGCCACATCCCAACTATAACCTGTCCACTTTAAAAGAGCACCTTAAAACATGGCACTTAATCATTACTTAAATCACAAATATTGTCCTATGCTCATCCCCATGTTCCCTCTAATTATTTTATGTACTGAGCAAAACCTATTTCTTTAGGGCAAATCGTTCTGCCATTTGAACAGAAATACCCCATTAACTGCATAAACTTCAGGTGCCCTGTCCTTGCCAGGTTAGCATTAGCCGGCTAGCCTTGGCAGACAACTCTTGGTAACACCACTATGCTAACAAACTTTAATGGCTTATTGTCAGAAGTGTTGAATAATCAACATGGCTTGCTAATGTTACAGCTAATGTAAATAGTTACAACCAGTGGACTAGTCAGATTAATTTAAATGCTGGCAAATAGCACAAAGCTATTTCTTTAACAGAAGGAAAGCATTCTGGTCATTTTGAAAAACAAAAAAATGTCTATTACTAGACAGTATTTATATCTTTCATTTGGGTTTAACACATATAGATACAAGTCCATCACCAGATGATCAAAAGGACCTTGTGATACAGGATGAGTGGCCTGGCCTTGCTGCAGCCCATTCCCTATATGGTTTTGCATGCAAATAGCACTTTTTCACAATATTGATCAGCATATGAGAAAAACCTGTGAATTGTAAACCAATATTTATTTGTACAATCAATCAATCAATTTGTCAAGGAATGGAAGCGTGTTTTTTTGGCAGGGCCAGCCTCAGTAGTGACCCAAACCCCTGTTTAGGGATCTAATAAACTATGGGATTTCCATGCCCATACATCTTTGACATTAGCTCCAGTCTGCAACTGAGAAACATCATTATATAACATATTTCTCCTATTGTTGGGAAATGAGTGAAAGCTCAAGTATGGATGTATTTGTGCATTTAGGGACGCTGCAGTGATTGAAAGCTGAGAGCCTTGGGCACCCATGACCCTGTCACGATTCTCTGGTTGGCCTTCCTTGGACCACTTTTGGTAGGTACTAACCACTGCTAATATCCCACCCCTTGACAGGTGCCATTGTCACGAGATGGTATCCACTTCACCTTTCTCATATATTCTCACCTTTCTCATATATATATATATATATATATATATATATATATATATATATATATATATATATAATTTGTGTGTGTGTGTGAGAGAGAGAGAGAGAGAGAGAGAGAGAGAAAGATTCAGATCTACAGGACAACAGCATGACAAATTAGTTATGCATGCACACAACACAGTTCTGTCTCAGAACACAGATGTTACATGTGGTGATGTACATGGGAAAGCAGCATGACTGTGACACATTAATATCATTTCTCATTTAAATGCAATTCAAAGGACAATCATTGTTTCTTATTTATAGCAAGATATCCAGAAAACAGTAATAAGTTGTATATTTTGCACTACACAGTTACAGAAATGGATCCCCAAGCTTTCTAAAATGATCAGGTTTTTTTTTTTTTTAACAGTGAGAGTGGTCACTATAATAAAAATGTTTCCCTATGATAAAATTATCTTTAAGTGGCTTAATAATTAATACAGCACAGGTTTCTTTTCCTGGTTTTCATGTTTGCAACACATTGTATCATAAACTTAATAACATTAAAGTATAATTGTGATATACGGCATATGTGAATATGAAGGTCAAGTTTTTATACCAGCTGTGTAGTAGTCATTTAAACGGCCAATGTACTCTGCATACTCTGCAGTGTAATATAATGTAGGTGATGACAACTAAACTATAGAAGACTTAGAAAGCATTCAAGCATCATTCATTCCAAAATTGCTGAGGAAAGCTGATGTGGATTTGACCCTGGTTAAAATGAAAGCGTATCTCTTCCATGAATCATGCTTGATACAGCTTCAGAAATGCATTTTCATGCAAATTGAACATGCAAGGCTGTCTTTTTTTCTGCAAAATAAATGTTTAATTGTCTTCCCAGAGGAAAGAACTAAGGAATGCTCAAACCTTTTTTAAAGAGTGCAAGCTGGAAGCAAAGTTCGATCGTTTTATAATAATCTTCCATCTTCAACTCACAAATCTTACATTGCATGAAAAGCAATTCATTGTAACATAATTACGATAAAATCACATATATTTCACATACATCCCCACCCCCACCCCAACCAAAAAAAATGTGTGTATGTATGTTCGCCTATTTATGATTTGTGTAAGGGGAGAAATCAGGGCCCATGTGTTCTGAGCTTGATACTATGGGTCTCACATAAATATTCAATCAATTAATTAATGCAAATTTTGCATTAATGCAACTAATTTATTTTGCTTTCTCAAATGAAAAAAAAACTTCCAAATCCATAGAAACTAATACAAAATACAATAATCCCACTTAATCTGTTGAGGAGATGTGCTGTTGTACATTAACTTGGTATGTATTAAGGTTCAGCTCAGGTCAAATGGATCATCTCTATCAGTCTGACCCTGTGACCTCATAGACATAACATAGATCCTCTGCATGTAAACCTTGATCACCTGACAAACAACCAACAATCTCTCACCCGAGCCATTACTGAGGTGACCTATCTCTGGTAATTCATTCCGGTCCAACATTCATACAATACATTCTCGTCTCATCTGCCTGAGATGCCACATTATGGACAGAGAGCCAACACGGTCTGACAATGCATCAAATGATGATCCCCCCACCCCCTCAATGATCTACTTATTACCCATCACACTCCCACACTACTCACCTGATGGCAGCACTCATTGACATTTGAAAATACAGATGGGAGTACACGGAGTTCTCTCCATCTCACTTGTCTTTATTTCTCTCCAACGCTTAAGTGTAGTGAAGGTGACTTAAATTGTTGCATTTTTTCGAATAAAAATCCGAAGCATACCTTTCATAAATTCATGGCCCCGAATATATTGAATCAGACTTTTTGTTTACATTCTGCATCTTCCTCTTAACAGACGATCATCATGCCTGAAGGGCACTTGCTTTTGAATGCCAGTCTGCTGCTGCACCATGAACCAGGGCCATGAATGTTGCATGTTTTGAAAGCAAAGGTCAAGATTTATAACTCCTTCACCCCCTCAGACTCCTCCGCATCTTTGTTCATCTTGTTCAATAAGTGATAGCACAAAGGCAGCACATAGGCGGTAACTATTCAGTCCTCCCTAAGTTCCACTCCATATTGTTTCCATAGAGATTTATCCTGGCAGGAGATAAAAGGAGATGCAGGTCGACTGAGGTTTATTTAATCATGAAGAAAAATAAATGTGTTACACTAGTGGATTCACCCGCCTCGACTAAAGCAGATTTGCTTTTATTTGGAACTTAAATTAATGAAAAGTAGTTAAACAAACATGAATATGTGGCAGTCTGGGAAACCGCATTAGGTGTGGTTACAGCTAAATTCTGAAAAACAGCCAAAAATTGTGAAATTTGAAGTTTATTCTGCCAATAACATACTTTGACATGTCTGCTTTAAGAAAACAAATATTTTATGAAAGTGACATGGAGATGTTTTCCTACTTTTTAACCTTAACTTGGCTGTCTGCCTGCAAATATCATGTTGAGTAAGGAGCCAGTTTAACAAATGCAGCAACAAATAATAACAATAATTATACTAAAAAAAAGGGTGTCTAAGACTTTTGCACAGTATATATATATATATATATATATATATATATATATATATATATATATATATATATAATTTGGATGGCCTTTAAGAATGCATTTGACAAAAGAAAAACGTATTGAAATCATTCTCATGGTTGGATTGGGAAGCTGTCACAAGGTTGTGATGGGCTTTAACAGAAAACATGGCAAGCACATCACACACAATACTGTTGCCAAACTTATTAACATATTCAAAAGGACTGAAAGTGTTGCTGACCAACTGAGAACATCAGTTTAACCACAAACATCCAATGACAAAGGCACAACCAATGTGGTGCTGGCATACATAGTCCCAAATGTATAGAGACTATCGGAACACCCTGCATTTCTCCATACATAGTTTAGATTATAAATTGACGGATGGGTGGGCCATGTCTGTGGAATTGGAATGGTATATTAAATGTAAAAAAAAAATTTTTTCCACTTTTGGAGAGACTTTATAATGCTAGAACTATTTTTGGTTGAGATACATGCAAAAAAGAAACATTTCATTGTTTTGCCAAAATTAATTTGACCATGTGAAAGTTGTGCCACACAAATATCCCATCAGTATCTTTAGTTGACCCATCTTTCTCAAAGTTTCAACTTTGAAAGTAAAAAGAAAAGAAATAATGCTACAGTAATGCTCATTGGTGTAGCAAGTCAGGTTTTGAGTGGCTATTGAGCACTGTAAAGAGAGAAAGAAGCAAGTCTTTCTTTAGAGACAGATGGGATAATACATGGGCATGTATTATAGCAGGCAGAGATCAATCCTCTCTGAAAGAACCTGAATGTTAATACACTGAGGCACACCTTGCAATTTACCTCTGCAGCCCTCAGCAGCGATCCCTGCCCAGCTGTGCCAGACTGATAAGGTATATTAGTGTGTTCTTTTCTTCAATGATTTTTTTTCTTCTTGCTGTTCATAATGACTCATGGATCAGGGAGCAGTGCCAACAGCATGCAGATTAAGGCATACAGAAAAGCTAAGTTGATCATATCTGTAGGGAGAGGTAAAGAAAGATTTGCACTAAGCTTACCGCATGGGTCTCATACAATGTTGATAAAGAGATTTCAGAAGTGCTGATCTACTGTAAATCGCTTTTAATTACATTAAAGAAATTATTTAAGCAGTACAAGCATTGGTTTAGGGTTTAGTGCAAGAGGTGCAATTAGCTCACTATGTACTCACCTTGACTACACATGTTGTTTCGATCTGATTGCCAATGAGTAGTCACAGCCTTCTGCTTTCTATGCCAAGAGGAACCTCCATTCACTGCTGAATCTAATCTAAAAAATAGCCCAGCAGGGTTTGTCTAAATGAGTTTATTGACATGGGTCAATCAAGTAGGACATGGAGAGAAAGAAGCAAAAGAAATGAATAAGGTAGGAAAGTATACTGAACATAATGTTACTTTGTATGCTAAAAAACACATACACATCACACTGTATATAAAGCAGCACACTTGCTTTATATGATACAGTGCAGAAATAACAGGCAAACAATGTCATTCTTTTAGTTCATTAGGGAACATAGACATACTAAATGAAGTCTTGTTTCCTGGAAAGAACTGGAGGGATTTTAACAAATGACACTAGGGAAATTGTCTTCCTTGTTAGATGTCAGTTTATACCAACTCTGTCCTTCATACAATGCTGAGAAATCTAGACATTCAACTGAGGCATTGAGTGTCACAAAAAGTTCCTTGGCTAAGATAGCAGAGGATGGCTGTCAAAGTGCCCATTGAAAGACAATCTGTGTAGTTGAACCACCAAGGACAACAGCACTGATAGAAAAATATCAATCACATACATGTATAGTATAGAATCGTTCCATGTTTTCTGAAGGCCATTCTGTAGCAGTTAGCAAATACACTACTTGTCCATTTCATCACGACCCAAAAGAAGCAGCCACACTATTTAAGCTGTCACGTGCGTGTGTGTGTGTGTGTGTGTCTGTGTGTTGGATTCTATAACCCTATCACAAATGCATAACCAGTTACTATGAAAGTTCATTTTGAGTAGCAAAATAACCCTCTGCATTATTCATGAGCTGTTTTGTGCCTTTTACATTGCTTTAAGCCTTTCAGATTTGCATTTCTTTAACATGCCTCAGAGAAGTCCTTCAGTGTCATAAAGCATGAATCTTAAAAAATATGAAGTGATCAAACCCTTTAAGCTGTGGGAATGGGATAACCACATGACCTTAAAATGAAACAGAGCTCACTACTTTAAAATCTTCAAAAATGTCAGTTTTCCCGCATAAGAAATACAGGCATTGACTTCACAGGGTAATTTTGTAGGAAACATTTTGTCACTGAATATTCTCATCAGCCCCCTACTGGGCCTATTGCTATAAGTGGTTGATCATTTCTCCACATTAAATAGATTATGAGGTCAGTATTCAGTTAAATCTCAACTTAAATTCAAAACGTTGACAGTTGACAGTGGACATTGACAGTGGAATTCTCAGTGAATACAGTGATAAGCTGGTTGCAGGCCATTCTTCTGATGCTGAGTCAAGATACTGTATATTATATCTAAATAGTTTGCCCAGCATCGTTCAAAGATGCTGTGCACATTTCCACAGGAATACATAACCTCTATTGAGGTTTTAATTTATCATTTAAAAGCTACAAGAGCACATATTGAACAGGGTACAGTATACAAATCTGTAGTATGACAGGTGAAGAACAGGCAGCTAGTGTTACTGAGGTTATAGCCACTGCTTATAAAACACGCTTGAGGTGACTTGTAATTGCTTGTGATTTGTAACATATTAGTGATTGTGTGTGAAAATTTATGGTGTAATCAATGTCTACATGGTGAGGGAATGACCTTTATTGAATGAAACCATGAGAGCTATGATGCATGGTGCATGTTCACTATGTGCATTAAATAATGGTTACCTAAAACATATAAAGTATACACTATGTAGTAGACACATTATTAGACAGGTCTATACTTCCATTTTAGATGAATCACATATTGCGGGCACACACACTATCCCTCAGAGGTTACATAACCTCAATTTACAAATGGGTAGCATTGCTGCCTTGCAGCCCCAGGATCTTGTGTTCGATCCGGATCTCAGGTTACTGTCTGTACCGAGTTTCACATTTTCTCTTTGTGTCTCTGTGGGGGTTCTCTGGTTTCCTCCCACTTTCCAAAAACATCCCGGTAGGTCGATTGCCTACACTATATTTCCCCTAGGTGTGACTGAGCCTGTGAATGTCTGTGTATTATGCCCTGGGATGTCCCATCCTGGGTGTATGTCAGCTTTGCACACATTGTTCCTTGGTTAGAATCCAGATCCAATGTGACACTGACCAGGATAAAACAGTTACTGAAGATGAATGAATGAATGAAGATTTATGGCGTGATCACTTCTTATTTATGTTCCAGCCTATAATCATAATCTGGGGATATTGTCTACGTAGCATTTTGTATGTTTTCCCAATGTCCACACATTTTTTTTTCTAGGTTCTCCAGTTTCCTCCCATCTGCCAAAAATATGCAGTGACCTGCTGTTATTCAGGGTGTTAATCAATGGATTCATTAATTCATTCATGAAAATTGGGGGGCACGTCGCACCTCTGAGGTTGAGGGCTCAATTGCCACTTCCAACCTGTGTGCGCAGATTTGTGTGTTTTCCCCGTGCTTTGGGGGTTTCCTTCGGGTACTCCGGTTTCCTCTCCCAGTCCAAACACATAGGTTGTAGGCTGATTGGCATATCTAAATTTTCAGAAGTGTGTGAGTGTGTGTGCGATTGTGCCCTGTTATCGGTTGGCACCCCGTCCAGGGTTTCCCCCACCTTGTGCCCCAAGTCCCCTGGAATAGGCTTCATGCTCCCCACAACCTTGTGCAGGATAAGAGGTACAGAAAATGGATGAATGGGTTACTGGTTTGCGACACATTTGTTTTACAAACATTTTTGGTGTGATTAATGTTTACATGGTGAGCGAATGACCTTTATTGAATGTGAGACCATGAGAGTTATGGTGCAGGGTGTAGGTTGACCTTCAGCACATTAAATAACGTCAGTTTTTAAAAATTAATGGCATGGTTTAAATCTTGAGCTTTGGTTACGGTATGTGTGGAGTTTTCTTTGTTTTCCCGATGTTCATGAGGCTTTCCTGTGGGTTCTCCGTTTTCCTCTCACCTGCTAAAATATGCGATGGACTGGTGTCCTATTCAGGGTGTATTCTTGATTTGCACTCAGGGTTCCAAATAGATTTACCATGAGCCTGACCAGAATAAAGCACCAACTGAAAATGAATGAATTTTCAAATGCCAGTGGCTTCAATCATCAGGTGTGCAAACAAACAAACAAAAAAAAGATAGAGACAAAAAGAGAAAATTAATTCTGAATTAATATCCATACTTGTGCATGCTCATCCAAGCAGTTTTAAAGGATGATAATAACAAATGATAACTTAAGAGTTTAGAGAATTTAGAAATAACGACACATCCTGCTGGCAGAAGTGACCATTTTTTCCCAAACCAACACTGCCCCCTCTTCCACGAAGTGAGCCACAGTCTCCAGCAGCAGTGCGGCTTTGACATGATGGGGCGGAGACGCTCAGACGTGACCCCGCCCCGGTGTGCTGACGTCATCCGGGAACTCAAGGAGTCGGCAGCGCTAGGGGCGTGTCCACAAAGAAAAAGCCGACTGAGCCGCGCAACATCGCAGCGAGTCAGATCGTGTGTGAGTGAGTAAGTGAGTGAGCTAGCGAGTGATGCTACACCACTTTCATCCTCCTCTTTTGGGAAGAGCGAGCGCTGACAGCAGTCCATGTTCACATCCATTCTGCGTTTAATTATGACTCGTTCCCCCAAACAGTGAGCGTGCCAGGCGAGAGAACGCGCTATGCTCTCAGCGCATCTCAGCAGTGCGCACTTGTGCGTCAGACACAATAATTCACTCAAACTATCCCCGTGTGGCCCGGAAGACTCCCCTGTTTCCAATGATGAGTTGTTTTCTCCCTCCTTTTCCTTTCTTCCCCAGTTTTTTCCCCTCCCCTCCATTCAGAAGTGTTGCGTGTTGAGTAAGCGACTCGGAGCATCAGTGTGAGTGAGAGTGCTGAACTGAAAGCAGTCGAGTCCATCCATCTGAGGAGGAGGAGGAGGAATTACAGGGGAAAAGTAAAGCGCGAGGCTTCCAACGCCGCTCCTGTGGACGTAGACTTTTCTTCTGCTTATTCTTTTTTTTTTTTTAAAGGACACGCATGGTGCTTTTTAGCTGGATACCGACTCAAGCTGCTTGATCTTCTCCTTGATTTTCCCCCCTTTCCTATTTCACTCCACTTGAGTCTCGGCTTCACGGCACTTCATCTCCTAAGCGGCGATGCTGCTGCGTGACGCGAATTAAGAAGAGTTTTTCCCCCCAAATTTGCCCAAAACGCAAAGGTAAGCAGCATCTTTGATATTAATTAGGCATTAATTATAGCCAAAATAATCGGATGGGATTATTTTTTTTGGCGCTTGCTTGCTTTATCCTAACTAACGGCAAATCCCAGCTCTCAAAAATGGACTTTATAGCTGGGACGCATCTAACCGGCGTGAATATACGACTTTTTCTGAATCTTATGCATCTACTTTTGTTAACACAAGTGAAATGCGTACGTGCAAACACCATCTCACTCACGTTATTTCATTCCTTTGATGCAGTCTTAATCTGGTTTGCCCAGGATTAAGAAAAACAGCCGGTATTTCCTCTTGTGCGTACCGTCAATTAATTTATTTCTCTTTTTAGTCTATTGAACTAGAGTCGACCAAACATCCCGCATTTTCTCCATTCAAAATATCCACCTTCTAGGGAATAGCTGAAAACCCAATGCTTACCATTTGTGTAACGCATAAATCCTGTTTCAAGAAAGACACCTGGCGCGAAAGCCATCGACATCATATTATGTTATTTACAGCAGAATAATGGAGAGTCGGAATAGAAAACAAAGTTAAAGTGGCATGTGCACGTAACCTATGCATGTTGAGCAACTTACAAACAAACAAACAAACAAACATAAAAAAAAACAGCTACATGGCATCAGTTGCATATTACACAGCTTACTTTGTTTAGAGAAATGAATAAATAAATAAGAAAGAAAGAAAAAGTTGCTATAAAATGTATCCCAAGAATCCTGTACTAACCTGGGGCTTGTAGAGAAATTAAGGAGAAATAAAAAACAATCCGCATTTTTATTGGTAATTGATGTAGTGTGCTTTAGGCTGCCACTGATGTTTATCTCTGAAACCAATCTGTAAAAAAAGCTGTAGAATTGCGGTGAGAAAGGTGTAGAATTAAGCTGTAGAACTGCGATCCAAGAGAAAGTCTGTAGTTAAACATGTACTACTCAGGTGCCGAAGGTGCGTCACTGTAACCGGGCCGCTGAGGGGGTTTTCCGGAGGATCCGGCTCCATTCTCACGCTAAACATCCCTGACAAGTCTTCCAGTTTAAATATGACCATGAGATATATTATTTTTAAAAAGAATATGTATATGCACAATTTTTTTTAATCTTTTTTTATTTTATTCTAGATTAGTGAACCAGTGCTGCAAGTCTCCAGAGCACATTGAGACAAAACAATAATGTTTACATAAAGAAGGCATATCTACAGTCATTCAAATTCTGTATGTTTAGTAAAACTCTCAAACCATTGCAGTGTTTCTTAGTTGGGGTGTCTTGTTGACACTACAAAAATCTAGTAAAGTTGTACTTTTAGATATTTTATCTTTCAACTAGACCCACATCCAAGGCGCTTTATCTAACCACAGATTTAATTTACAGATGCGTTCTCACTTTATTGTCTGCATGTCATTACTTCCAGGAATTAGTTGATTTGCGTTGATAGAATGTAAAAAAGTAAAATACAATAAAATAAAATAAAAAAACAACAACAAACAAACAAAAAAAAGATCAGTATGAACTTCAGTTTCAAATCTGGAAAGTATAACCCAAGTTTTAGTATAGGAAACCTGTTGTTATTACCACCACCCTACTGTCATTCTGGCTACAGAAGCTGGGGATGTAGCCTCAAGTGTATGTCTTTTGTACCAGAGAAAGTGAATGTAATACACCTTTAAAAGTTATTTAAGATACATCTTTGTACCTTAAGGGAACACAAGGTTACATTTTTGCTGACAGAACAAATGTGTATCTGTACAGTATCTTTTTCTGACAGTGTCGATTCCCTGATGTTACTGCATAAAGGAAGCAGTCAATTATATCACATGACATATGACATTTTGCCTTCCACACTGGAAAAACTGTTCTTATATAAAGGCACATAACTTTTTTTTTTTTTTTGGACATTTTAATTCATTTTGAAATGTCAGAAAGCTACAAACATGTTAAACAAGCTTTTTAAGAGTTGCGTACAATGTCACTTGAAGGGTTAATTATCAGATTTTTTTTTTTTTATTAAACAGCATTTAATACTGGAGTTGACTGACATTGTTATAGATGTAGTGCTGTTCCGGTTTCCAGTGGTATGATGATACTTTGAAATGCTTAGCATGTTTTATGATTAATCTGCTCTCTTTCAGCTTCAAAATTCTCAAATATAACTATGCTAATCCTGATCTCATCCCCACCATTTGAGTGCCCTCTACTGACAGATCAGTTTTGTCCCATTGTGGTCATAAGTAGATAAATAGATAACAAGGGACAATGCAGATGTGACGTTTTTCATTTTATCAAGCAAATAATGGATTACATTTATAAATAAATTATGATCGATAGGAAATGTGATAAATTAACTAGCATGTTATATATGTGTGGGGATAAAGGCTTTATATTCAGGAAATTTCACAGGCCTAGAACAATTCATTTCAGCCTGCGTAGATCTTCAAGGGAAAATGACGATTTTAAACTGTAACACTGTGACCGTTATGATTTCTTTTGTGCATTTTCTACCTGGCCATACAGACATTTAATAAGTCTGCTTGTGTCATTTTATGACATCCTTTATTAAAGGTGAAATAAGTCCTATTTTAGAAATAACCCTTTTTTTGCGGTAATGAACTAAAGAGAGGGTGATGATTACGACTCTAAGGAACATTGGCTTGAAAGCGAGACAGCCTTTGGACGTCCTGTCTGCTTTAGCTTGTGGGGTAATTTTAGGCTTTTTGCAGTCTCTGTCCAAATAAATTTAATCCGATAAAATTGCATGTCAGCACGCTGATACGTTTTCCTGTGGAAGCTGCCCACAGTAAATTGATGGATGCTGGTCTCAGAAATTAAAATAAAAGTTTTTTTTAAAGATTATTTATAGGTCGAATTAACACAGTAAAAATCCTGACTGTGATTAATGCTTTGCCATAATGGCCAAACAAATATCCACTTGCTTTTCTGTTGGCCAGTTATTTTGTTAGTCCACTGCATGAAAACTTTTGCACAAACGGCTGACATGGCTCTTCATCTGCATAATCATTGCTGACAGCCATAAATCGACTTTGTTGAATTAACCACATCTGTTTATCCTTTTTGATTTACAACTTATTTAATATGTTAATACCTCACTATTGATCAAGCACAAGCTTTCTGATCAGTGTGGCAGACCAACTTTGTGGCTGCACTTTACAATATTTGAAACAGATTTAACCTTTAAACTTCACTCTGTCTCTCTATTAGAGGTTTTCAGTGCTATTTTGGATATGTCTTTATACCATTGATTTGAAATATAGTGAAAAAGTGTAACTTTCCTTGCACAATATAGCTATCCACTTGGTTGTACTAGAAATTCATAGCTACCTCTATTATATTCATGGAATGTTAAAGCAGAATAATGAATAAAAAGAGTCACGCATGGATGTGAAGCTTGACATCCCGAGTAGAGAGGAGTGAGAGCAGGTAGGGGAGGCGGCTGGCAGGACAGAGAATGGCCTCCTGTTGCTGATGGCAGGAGGTGGAGGGTGAATTCAAATAAGACGCTTAAATGTCAAATAAATGAGGTACATTCAAACCGATTGGGAGCACGAAGCTCAACTGATAAAATGAACAAGTTGAAGTGAGTGACACGCTTTAGGCACTTGTCCCAGATTAACTTCCATAAGCACCTTTAATAATTCTGTGCAGCGCCTCCTTGGTTTAATTACAATTCTGACTTCACTCAGAGGTTATAATCTCTGAATATCATGCAGAATTCACTACCCCAGCTGCCGAGGCAGGAGACACCATACAGACAATTATTCAAAACAGCCATCCCATTGCAATGTAAGCTGAAATGCTCTGGGGCTGCGGAGATATTTTCTTCCTTGACAGCTTGGCTCATAATAAAAACAGGCAGCTCAGTCCATCACATTGTCATGTAAAGCGATACGGAGTTGGTGTGTTCCTTGGCTCAGGCTCCAGAGGGATGGGTGGCTTTTGCCTACCCTGTGGATTCCATGGTCCAGCGCTCAAAATAGATCATCGGAACCCATTGCAAGCAGAAAAAGCATCCTCAGTGACACATGTGATTTCTCTTGACACGAGCTCCCAATGCGCTGGCAAGCTGGAAGTTTCTCAAAGATTGAGAAAGTTGGACCTTCAAAGCTCTGCAAATCTATCTGGGGTGGAGTTTTCAGTGTTATTCCCAAGAGGAAACCCGAGTGTAAAATGGCTATACATGTTTTGCAACAAGATAAACTGCCCTAAATATGGGGAGGAATGGCATGTTTGCTCCCTTGTGGAATTGACTAATCCCAGCTCTGTGTCCCCGGACTGAAAAGCTTCTTACAAAATCTAAACAGTGCTCACTTTTGAGCATATGCTGTGTTATGATGCATATTCTGTCTGCACTGTTGTGTTCTATTATGGGTTCATATCGTCTGCAGTAGGGATGGGCGATATTGACTTAAAACTGTATCACAATATTTTCTGGTATTTATTGAGATAAGGATATCAGTGACAATATAAATAAATTACCATTTACCACTGCTTTTGGCTACAAGTGACAGCTGCATGCATTCTTGAGAGCCTCAGAATCACAAACATTGATCTAAAAGTAAAACTGATTTTCTGTAACCAAACCAGTTGCAGATTGTAGAGGTAGCTCCTCGTTTAGCGATAAACTCCTCAGCTTCATGTTCGCCTTCTGCCATACTTGTTTTCGCTCTGCACGTGAGCTGCGAATGGGTCACAGACCGTCAAGCACAGAAATACGTCATCAACTAGGCTTTATCGTTATTATCGCGGCAAGACTAATTCTTATTGTGGGGAGAATTTCGACTGATATATTGCAAACGATAAGATATCGCCCATCCCTAGTCAGCAGGACTGTATATGTCATTGTTTCTGGATATTGTTGAATATACTGAGGAAACAAGAAATCTCGAATTGTGTTGTATCCTATAGCTCACAACAGAAAGTTTAAAAGTGGTTTCAGTTCTGTTCAGTGCATTTTAAAGGCTTTTCAGTGCCACCCTTAATGTAAGACAGAGCAATGTTCAAGAATCTAGATCATCTTTTCATCTTTTATTCACCACACTGTAATGCGTTCCATCGCCAGCAAGTTCTCTTCATTATACATTTGTTGGGCATAGCCTCGGACTGACTGCTTCTGGCTTATCATAGTACAGTAGGTGTATAATAATTGCTCACTATTGCTGGCCACAAAAAGGTCCGAACTTCAAAGCCAAGCAAATTATGTGTGTGTTTTTTTTTTGTTGGTTTTGTTTTGTTTTGTTTTTGCAAAGGACTGCACCGAGCTACCAATTTGTGAATCAGTGTAAAGAATAAGCTGCTCATTGATCACTACCATGTAAATACTGTGAACACAGCTCTTCTATCCAGCAAACCTTTAATGAGTCTCTCCAGAGGTCTGCTATAGAGCGCACGCTCAGAGTAACACAACATGCCCTGACAGCACAGACCTGAGCTTACCGCTGTTTGCAGTTCTCACACATCAAGACAGGCTCTGTGACCCTATATATGTAAAGAAGTCTTCCTTTTTGCAGAGAGCTGATGGAATTTCAGTCAGAAATGTCATGCTCATTTCATCAACTTATCATGCATATTTGATGAAAGGAAGCCAATCTTTATGGCTGGACTGTCTGCTACCAAGGCCAGGAATATGTGATTCAGAGATGGACATCAGTAGTCTGGGTGCCCAGGACAAGCACATTTCTTGTCCAGTCTATCAGTTTTTAATTCATAGAAGCTCAGAAGACATGTAGGTTTAACAACCTGGAAAAAAAAATCCCTTATTGATTATTTTGCAAAACAAATGTTTTTATATGATATGTAGCTATATTTAAATATAATTAAGGCATCCTATTCATTCGAAATCCCACAACATGCTGCACATCAGCTGCGGCATGAGCTGGTGTTGGTAGAATCCAGTCACCTCACTGTTAAACTATCAAAAGAAATTAAAGAGTCTCAATTAAAATGTTTTAGGTATGATACAAATAGACATCACCACATCTCATAGCTAACATGTTCACTAATTGATTTCTGTCTTTTTGTTGAGAGCACAAACACAACATGCTATACGATCATACACATCTTCATTTCTCTTAGTTTTTTATTAATGCGTTTAAATAGCTAACTAGCTCATCCTACATTATTATGTTAGGTTAGCTGGCACTTTTATCCCAGTCATGAACACATGGGACTGGGAAGCTTCTATTTGCCGAATAGGCTTGCTAATGAATTTATGATTTGTCCACCCCAGTGTTCGTTAAAGCTCCTTAAATCTACAAATATCTAATCACAATAGTGTTATGAATCATGAAGATTTATTTGTGTTCCTCCCTTTTAAATATTTATTGAATATCATTTAATGAAACTTTTATTCTTGCTGCTGTTGTTCTACCATCACACATTAGAACCATTAATATGCTGGAGTTATATTTAATGCAGCCTTCCTTCAAAAAGCAGTGCAAGAATCCGTCAACTCTTGGGGCAAAGCTTTTTGGAGTCTGGCGAATTAAAGATGCATAGATTGCACTTTTTAAACTTTCATATTGTTGCCATTGCTTTGATTAGTAGAAAGAAAACTCGACTAGAATGGCTTTTCAGTGCATCTGGGGAAATTACACAAATCACATTTTCTTACAGAAATAGCACAGCATATGAAACTTTGTAAAAGTAACAATACCCAGACTTTGGAAGTGTTAGGCATCTTCCCCACTGGTTTTCAATTACTTTTCCCCACACATAGTGAAGGCCTGGACACTCTGGCAACATTTATTTATATACTCACCTGATAGGATTGATGTAGCTCATTTACAGGAAGCACGAAAATACAAATTTAGTAATCAAGTCAGGATACTTCAGAAACATGTCTTTGTAATCTTCTAGGGGATAATTCTGCTTACTTAGACAAGGATCATCAATTAGATATGATATGGTCAAATTCTCACAGAGCAAATACTGTTTGAGAGTGTAATGGTCAACTAGAGAAAGGGTGTCCAATCTTATCCGCAAAGAGCCGGTGTGGGTGCAGGTTTTCATTCCAACCAAGCAGGAGCCACACCCCTGATATAGAGACTAGAGACGTGCCTCCACTTTATGCTACCAATTATTCCTCACTTACATTATAACTCCTCTCTGTTTTTGTGAAACCCAGTTTAACAGTGCATGTTCACATGAGTATATTTTTCACTTTGTGATCGTGATGATGTCACCTGCACACAAACATACACACACACAGATGCACACACACACACACTCTTGCATGAGAACATCGACTGTATGTAGTTATATATTGTAGAACAAAATTCAATACTTTCCTAATATATACTCAATACTATCTTTTTTTACAGATCCTAAATAATTCTAATATAGCTTTAAATACGTTCTGTATATGTTGAAGAATGGTATGTGGCCAGAGAAAAATTACTCGTGGAGCAGACCTGGCCCCTAGTCAAGTGATCAAATAAATGCATTATGTGTAATTCTATAAAATACACTCATTTTGGGTGTTTTCACATGCAGTTCATTTTAAAAGAACCAAACACAGTTCACTTAAAGTGAACCAGAAAGGAAACCAGCCGTAAGTGAGCTCAGTCCTTTTGGTGTTCACAATATAGTGGACTCAAAAGAGAACCCGGTTCTTTTTTTGGTCCTCTTCAGCAATGAAGTGATCTCAGACCCTTTCTTGTTCACACCACAGTTTAGACCCCAGCTTGCACCCAAAATTTTCATCCAAGTCATCATAGAAGGGACAGGAATCCTTAATTTCAGCAGACGCATTTTATCATGGGTGCTCATGTACTCCTGTCATAGTTTTTTACTTTTACCCAGCATTGTAGTGCTGTTCTGTTATAGCCTCTTTCCTTCATTTTTTGAGAAAACAAAAGAAACACTTATGTTGTTATGTGTTGAGGATAGTTGGTGTTTAATGCAATCCTCTTTACAAATTTCAATAAGTGCACAGCTCTCCTCCTAAGACCACACAACCCTGTGACCTGACATAGTGAAAGGTTTTGTGTTGTTTTCAGCAGTGACGGAACATGGCTGCAGGTATGGCAAGCATCCAGGTACACATGTCGAAACGAAACACAAAGCAGACCGGGACCTTATTGCTTTTACATATTTTGAAGAAATCGAACCACAAATGGACCCACAAACGAACCGTACTCAGACTACCTCCGGAGGTGGTTCGCTTTTGGGTCCTTTTAGGGGGGTCTGAGATCACTTGTTTTGTTCACATATCCACGCTGAACCGAGAGCGTTTGGAGGTCTAAAACGAACGAGGTGTGAAAACACCCTTTATAAACTATAGCAGGAGTGGGAGATTAGATATAATAAGATACTGCTATCAAAGATATCAGCTGATTTTTGACTAAACACATTTTTTGGTAGTATCATGGTTATCATCAGTACAGCTATACCATTAACTGAGCAACATGTTCCCCCTTTATTTCTTTTCTAATAGTTTACTTTTGTAATTATAGTTATTAAAAACATCATTTGGGTTTTTTATATTCTTTTTTTTTTTTTTTAAATATTGTTTCATATTGTTGCTGCACTTTTGATTATCTGTGCTCTCCCTGTCATGGCCTAGGATTGATTCCTGGTCAGGGAACCAAGCCCAGCCACTGGAGGGATCAGTGCACTCTCAGTGCCAAACCTGGAGAATGGGGAGGGTTGCATCAGGAAGGGCAACCGGCATAAACCATGTGCCAGAATCAAAATATGTGGTTGAGAAAACACATATGCTGTGCTGTGCTGACCCTGAAATTTTTATAGGTCTAGCTATCTAGCTAGTCACTATCATCATAAATTTCATGGTGAAATTTAGCTAGCTTAGCTAGTGGCTGAGTTGCAAGCGCATTTGCTGCTGGACCTGCTGGTCTGCTGAAAGACAGCTGTGCTTTCCCTGTTTCAAAAACTACCAGCCACAACTGGTGCTGTTGTGAGAAAGCCTGCAACAAGACGTAACTTGTCACTAAATTTCCAGACACCTCAGGAAACACACTCAGGAAGTTTAGCCCCCTGCAGAGTCCTAACACAGCTTCCTCTTGACTGTCACTGCAATGAAACATTCAGATTAGTGCATGTCATGTCTAAGGTAATCTACCTTTATTTGCTCACTTTAATTGTTAAAGTTGCAGGGTGTAAAATTTAAAAAACCCTGTGTAGGATAAGCAGTACATAAAATGGATGGATGGATGGCTGGATGTTGTATTTAAGCTTTTCTTGCATTACATGTTATATCCTTTGTCATTTATTCTTTTACTGTTTTATATAACTGTCATTTTGTAAAGCACTTTAAACTGCTTTTTGTATGAAAGGTGATATATAAATAAAGATTAGTATTATTATAGTTGTTGTTGTTGTTGTTGTTTTTATTATTATTATTATTATTATTATTATTATTATTATTATTATTATTATTTTGCAACTGTGCTGTGTGGTCCAGGTTTAACTTATACAGAGCTAAATATCTAATTGGTGTATTTTAGATGCCTGTTTGTTAGAGGCATTTAATTGGAAAATAGCCAAAAAATAGCTATACATTTGTTTTTTTTATTTTCCTCAAAGTGGTTAACAACATTAATTATGGCAGCTGTCAAAGTGAAGTGAACCTATACCAGTTCCTTGGCCATACAGTCATCATTTGACGTAGAGAGCAAAAGGTTAACACCATTAAATGTTAATATGATCCGAAGATTTTATATCTCCTCATTTGTTAAGATGTGAAACGTCATATACGAAAAAAAGAGTAGTGAAAAGAATGCTAATTATAGCCAAATGTGTAATTGTGTGTTACATGGTTTTGTAATACAACAATTATCTTTTCCCTTTCTCTCATCTTCCCTTATTACCATAGAAATTAGACCTTCCAAGACAAATCCCCACCCACTCTGAGCATGGACTTGTTGAGTGAATCCCATGTGCTGGTGCTTTTCCTCACCTGCCTGGTGTCGCTGTGCTGGGCCCAGGAGAAGGATTACACGGTGAAGGAGGAACAGCCAGAGAACGTGCGCATCGGGAACCTGCGCAAAGACTTGGACCTAAACCTGGACCCCAATGTTAAGCTGTCCTCAGCCTTGGAGTTCAAACCCGTCTATAAGTCGGGAGAAGTTCCTTTGGTGAGGGTGGAGTCCAGTACGGGCGAGATTTTCACGACATCAAATCGCATCGACCGCGAGAAGCTGTGCTCAGGCGTCTTCAATGAGAAACGCTGCTTCTACGAGATTGAGGTGGCTGTGCTGCCCGACGAGATCTTTCGCCTGGTCAAGATTCGCTTCCTCATTGAAGACATCAATGACAATGCCCCTCTGTTCCAGTCTACCGTCATTAACATCTCCATTCCCGAGAATACAGCCATCAATAACCGCTATCCGGTACCCTCAGCTTTCGATCCTGATGTGGGGCTTAATGGCATCCAGCACTATGAGCTTGTCAAGGTGGGTGCACTGGTCTCCTGTGATTCATTTAATTGCTAGTACCATTAAATAGATCCTTAAGGAATGTGGAAAATAGATGTACTGGTTTTAGGCTCAGGGTTCCACAAGTAATTTACTGTGTTTATGTAAAGCAAGATATTGATTGCAGTGAAAAGTATAAAAACAATATACAGAATATTCATTTTTCCACACCTGACTAATATGACTCACAAAATATTGCAATATTCTCAATATTTCTAAACTCTATAGTAAGAATGGAATGCTTTCCATTAAAGCACACACAACATATACTGTTATATTAAATTCAGTTCACAGATTTTTTTTCAATTGAGTGTATTGCAGTTGGACATCTTGTTTTACTCTGACTGTAGAAATGTATTTCATAAAGCATATTACCTATTCTTGCTCAGTTAGTCACAATATAATTTTTACCATGAAGTATACACAGTGAATAAACAAATATCCCAGGCAAGTGTGCACTCAGGTTTATCTTGGGGTTTGATTAAGACCATAACACACTTTGAAACAAAAAAGGCATGACTGCCATCAATATGTGAAGAGTAATTTGTATCTTCTTGTGAGAATTAGCAGAATCCATGCCTTCCATGTCTGATTAAGTCACCAATTTGCATTTTTAAAGAGTTATAGCTGCCAAGGCATCTCTAGTGCAACACTCCATTGCTTGGGCTTGGAAAATGACCAAAGTAATATTACAACATAGCTGCATATTAGAATAAATATGTGCAATGTCTGCGTTTGGCTTTATTAATTCAGTTTATTATTTTTTGAACTAGAGAGCAGTCTCTTAGTTCCAAATTGGATATGCAAACACGAATCAAAGGCAAGTTCAGTCACGGTGGGACAAACTGAATGCCGAATACAGATGACAGTATGTATTTTTGTCCTCTGAGCTTGCTGCAAACATCACTTGAGTAGCATCTGACTATGAATCCACTTCTTGGACTGTGTATGGTCCTCTGACAGATATCAAGCGCGAGCCTGTGATCTCTCACACAGTCCCACTTTACCCGGCGAGATGAGCTGATCTACAGCGTGGCAAAGCTTGATTAGCATCATGGCAGTTTTTGCACGTACAGTGAGAGGCTCTGCTCTGAAAGAGCTATGCCAGAGATCCTGATTCAGCATGGCTCTGTTCACTTATATTATAGGTTTATTATATTATGTGCTCATTTTAACACTTTGTAATTTCTATAGTAACAGCTCGTTTACAGGGACTTGTATGGCAGATACCAAACATGCTTGATATGGTGAACTTTTCTATAAGGAGATGCTTTTGGAAGGAGTACCCAGTGTCAGCAAGAGTTAGGATAGAGGACTTTGCAGGGATTTAATTTTTTTTTTTTTTGGAACATGAGAAGCTGCATTTGTCTTATTAAATTCAAGAGACAGGAAATAAAGAGAGGCTGGTAAAAGGATGGCTGTTCATAGCTGCTATAACGTAAATGATAACAGGAACTAACTTGTTTTAGGGAAGTGTCACAACATTAAATATAACTATAATTTAACACAACATTAAATATAACTAAAAATTTGTAAACTTATTCATTATCCTACCTCACACTGCTGTTGTAGGAAAATAACCAACTTTAAGGTGTTAATGCCCCACATTACATCGATTATTTTCATATAACAACACACCCGATCAGGTTTCATTCCTTATTTAACTGATGTGCCATATTTATTGTTCCATCAGCATTAGTGTTGCTATGTCACCTGGAATGGTGGACACATCAAGGTCAGTCTAGTGAAAGTAATACTATGCACTACTCTGGGAGAGCTTTCCATTAGATGAGATTTTATCACTTAAAGAGAGCCTATTTTTTTTTTTAATACAAGTTCTGTCTAGAGGCATGTGGATCAGATCAGGCTCATGGGATAAAAATATTGACTTTTCTGTTGTGGGTTCCACCCCGCTCATTGTTATTTTCACTCCACCATTTAAGCACTCTAACCCCACATTAAGATACCTATCCCTCCCTTTCCACCACTTATATGACTCTTGGGGGAACTTTCACTATATGGTGGTTCTGTACTTAAAACACTACAAAAGGCTTTTCTTATTATACAAAGATCTCATTACATTTGACACTGTGTTAACATTGGTGGTGTGTTTAGACTTGTTACTAATTTGTATGCATATTTAATTCAGCACTTACATTGTTGTAGCTGTGTCAGCAGCAGCCAAGGAGTTGATGCACTCATTAAAACATTAATGATTAAGAGTTGACAAGTGAAGAAGTGACTGGCATGCCACGAGACCTTCTTTAACATTTCCTTACCAACCAAAGCTGTAATGAGCTGTCCTCTTTTTGAACAAACTAATTATCATGTGGCTTAAAGCTGATCAGTCCAGAAGTTTGTTACCTTGGGGACAAATAGGTTGTGAGAAAGAGCACTCATGGTCTGTGGATAGTCATTAGCACAATGTGTTTAAAGCTTTTCTGGGGGTAAGTCTGTATGAGTAAACATACAAAATGGATCATGTGCAAGCTTGATGTTGATGGATGACTAATTTCTCTTAGTGCCCTGGACAGAACATAGGAGGCTTCCAGCCATACTGCTAACTTTGATTTGGTTCCAGTTGTCATTTGTGGCTGAATTTTGGCTGGGGGCTGGTCCAGTGAGACAGCTCTTGTGTTTTAGACTTTGCCAAATGGTTTAAATTGGATCAGAGTTGGTAATAAAACGGAAAGGGGAAGCGCATGGTCAGAGGATTGGGAAAGAAATTGTTCAAGTCATTATAGCTTTGTTTGTTGGCCTGTACTTGAGGTCTAACAATATATCTGTACATACAATTCCCTACATACTTATAAACATGCTATATGTAGATTTTTACTTTCTCTGTTAACTTCATGTAAGGTCAACTTACTGATTCATAATGCTAGGTGAGTCACAGATTTAACTGTCTAAAACAGAAATCTTGAGGTTTTTTTTTGTCCCTGATGCTTTTGAGATACATTATCACTGTTGCATATATCTCTTGATTGAATGCAGCATATCTGGTACCAATTTCAGCATCTTCTGGGTGTTATCCTCCTAAGAAACAGATTCACCTTATGTGTTTCTCTTAATAAGCTGCAGGTCAGTGGGAATAAATATGTAGAGAATCCCAACCTGTATGCATATTATTTTCAAATGATTGTCACTTCCCTTGGGCTGGTGATTCATGCTCTTTTGACTCTTTCTTAGCCTGCCTGAAGGTAATCACAATCCTCCAGCCTCATTCTGTATGGGATAAATTGGAACAAAAGTGTTGCTTGATAACTCATGCAGCCCTTGGCCACAGAAAAAAAAAACGCTAGTTCTATTAGATCCAGTGGGCATTGTCTGCAGCTGCGCATGTAAATACAACCAGATATAGACTACTAAAAGTTCGACTAAAAGATATTGTCTTCACATGCCAAATAACCTATGGCAATGCCATGGAAATTGTGCAACTAAAGAAAGGAATATGCAATGTAGTCAACATTTAAAAAAAAAAAAGGAAAACAGCACATACAATTTCTGCAACATAAAATTATATGTACAATAATAATAATAATAATAATAATAATAATAATAATAATAATAACAATAATAAAGCAAAAAATACAGTCAATTTTTTTTTAGGTGTACCCCAGTTGTGTCTATTCCAGAACGTTTCGGTGGTTTGGACCTCTCTTTCACTTTCTTTGGTCCAACTTCTCCTGTAAAATATTGATTGTTTTAAGTTCAGATGATAAGTTCAGAAAGCACCGCCTTATCCTCAAAAAAGTAGGAAGAAAGCTTTTAAACATTATTTGTAAAAATAAGTAAGTAGTCCACATACGGATGACTGGCAGTGTATATGAACCACACAAAATCCCATAGTAAATATTATCCATATTAATTAGTCAGCATGAGAGTAGTTTTCTCTGATATGTATTGCCAATTAGTTTAATGTATCTGTGATTAGATCTCTCAACTCATTTTATATTTATAGACCTGAACCATACACACATGGCCATGTAGCCATGTATACAAAAGTATTTACATTTTTCAAATTAGAATTTTTTTACATGTATCTTTCCATAGCAGTCACTGTATACAAAAAATTGTAACATGTTTAAATCATACACAATTTCTCAAGTGAAGCCTTCAGATGGAAATGTGCAATATTTGAAGTTACAGCACAAAAAAAGGGAAATGTGACTAGTAATGTACTAACTTATTATTCAGCAAAGAATTAATATTCAGCCAAGCTGACAGAAAAAAAATACATGGTCTACTAGATTCAAGTATAAGCACAAGAAAAGGCAGAAGAAGGAAAACAAAGGTTTACTCTTACACCAGGAGTGAAACTATTAAGAATTATGAAAAGATTGCTTAGCATCTTAAACTCCAGCAACACTGGCACAGTAGCAGCAATCACACACAGTATAATGAAAAAGGAATGCCCCTCACCCTGCATGGTCACTACACTACCCTAGGTGCACTGTGCTTTAAGCAGGGAAAACATGCTGGTGGCAGTACTTTCAGCTGGGAAGTCGGCACTACAGAAACAACAGTAACAACAGCTTTGATAAAAATGTGGACACAACCAGCTGACCTCAGGCCCCGACTGTTTAAAAGACAAGCGCCACACACACTCTTCCCCCTTTTTTCAAGGTCTCCCTCACAGACTTGATGCCTCCAGCTCTAGTCTTTTCTCTGTCATGCTTGCTTCTTTCACCACATTCTTCACATTTTCCATAGTGTCCTTTCCATCTTCGTAGCATCTCTGTCCAGCAGTTTACCTTAAATAGATCACAATCAAAAACCAACAACCCCCTCCTCCAGTCTTCGGTTCTTTCTGAAGGACCCTTTTCACATTTCCGGAAGTAAAACCCTTCAGAGGGTAATGCTGCGTCAGCTACAACATCAACAATGCAATGAAAGATAGCCAAATGGAATGGAATCGTTTATAAGACGTATTATAGAAAAACTGTGAACTGCAGTGGAATCAAAGAAACAGCTTGAAATATCAGCACAAGTACAGTTTAAGAGGCAAATAAACTGCAACTGCAGTGAACAAAGCTAAGCTGACAGACTCTCAAGCCAACTTGCAGAGTTTACGTCAAGTTTGTGTGGCTCTTTATCCTCCTCATTGATTGGTACCATCTAGCTTGTTGTCTATTACAGTAAGACACTTAAGTAAACAAAGACACTCATAATTCTCATTATGAATGGTAACTTAGCACAATTAACCAGAAATACAGCTAGCTAACATTATTATTATTATTATTATTATTATTATTATTATTATTATTATTATTATTATTATTTTTATCACCGATATCATTCAGTTGCTAACTCTTTCACCTATCTGCAATTTTACCATTTTGAAAAGAACGGTAAGTATGAAATAATGCATACACAATATCAACTAACCACACATCTACACATTATCAGTGCTAATGTTAGTTAATGTTACCTTGCCCTAAGCTGTGAATGAATTCTACCACAAAGAATTTATAACATTTATACAGCAAATGTCTGTAATTTACCTTGATCTATGTACTTCTGGTTCTTGTGAAAAAGGGTCCATTTATCTAATAATCAGAGTTGGGTGTAACACGTTACTGTTATCTAATTACTTTTTTATAATACATTTAAAATACATTTAAAATTTATGTAATATGATTACAGTTACTGATGTCAGTAAAATTACGTTACTTGCGTTACAAATTTATTCTTAAGAAAACATCTTCCGTGAACGGAGGCGAGACCAATCAGACAGCGTTTACAGGAAAATACATGGAAACACTCATGTCTTATTGGCTGACAGTCTCTCAATTCTGTCAAACGCTAGCTTACAGTCAGTGTGAGGAAAAATGGATAAATACAGCGATTTTTTTAAAAGCAGTAAAGGTGTTGAAACTGAAACACTAACATCCTCTGATGCTGACCAGGAAAACAAGTGCGTAAATGTCTATGTGAGTTCCAATTTACATGAACATGATATGAGCAGAGCATAAAGAAAGATAATATACTTTGCAACCCATACAATGATAGCTTAGCTGTGCCTCCCCTTGGCTAGTGACACCAAACAAGCTTAGTTAGAAAAGTTTGATATTTTAACGGACTAAAAGTCCTACAAACAGTGACAAGACCCGAGGCAAGTTTTATGATAAATCCAACTTTTTCTGATCATATCATACATTGATGCGTTCTAAAAGCACTGAAAGAACTATGAGTTTCACTTTGTAGTGTATTTTTATAGGTTTGATAGCTTTTGAAAGTAATGTTAAAGTAAAAGAATTAGTAATCTGATTACTTTTTACATACAGTAATCAGTAATGTAATCAGATTACAATTTTAAAGTAGCAATTCGTAATCTGTAGTGGATTACTTTTTTGAGTAACTTACCCAACACTGCTAACAATAACCCCCCACACTTATTCCTTTCCATGTCACCCATAACAAAATATGTGCTAAACAGAACACTCTCTTCTGGCATTAACTGTGATGTGAAGCTTATGTAAAAATGTATATGCTTTTTCTTAGTTTGGCATGAATGTGTTTCTGACTGAAAATGCATCAAAAAGACTTATTGTTTCTCAGATATACCTTTTTTGCTTTACCTTCAGAAAGGAGGGAATGTGTTGACAGCTTTTAGCTTTACTTAGCTGATCTGTAATCATAAATATTAGTGCTGGTTTTAAAGGCAAGGCAATTACTTTCAACACTCAAAGCTGCCTTCTCATGAGGATTACATGTGCATTTCTTTTTATTTTCCTTAGGCTTTAACCCTCCCTTTGAGAAAAGCTCTCTTTTTAAAAGCTCTGTCTTTTTTTCACTCTGAAATTTATGGTGGTCCTGCAGCATATTTAAAATCGAAGCTTATCTATTTGGCTTACTTTTTCAACTGACTGTCTATGTAGTATAAAGTGGAAGAACTGTCTTTAGTATACTACATCAGCCTCTTTGTAGAAAAGAAAAGAGGTAAAATTGAAAAGTAAAGTAAAAGTAAAGGCAGTGCACTGTGGAGGGAATCAGCCTACATTTACGTTTTCATTGATGGCATGGACGTTTTGGCTTTACTACTTTAAAATGTTTACCTTGTTTGCTTTGTACTGCTACATTAATACTGTATTTGAGTATCAGCTTTGTCACATAAATCTGTCAAATAAGTATAACCATCATTAAGAGGAGGGAAGAAGATGCAAATTATGCCAAATTGTATTAAATAAAAGGATGTGTTGTAATGACTTCAAAAGCAATTTCTGCATTAGTTTCTATTTAGGCAAGCAAATATGGAATGGAAATTGAATTATGTCTTGCTTTCCTTTTTCCATCATAACTGTCTTGATTGTTTACCATATTGTGGCTTGATTAACTTGGATAGAAAAAGAGCACAAAGCCACACGTAAAGCACACACTTTATATAAGCTATCAGGTTTTCATAAGCCTTCATAAGTGGATCATATCCCCTGGTTGTGTGTTTTAAGTCACTATTTTTTAAGAATTTATACACTTTCTAATAGGATTAAAGAACTCTATCCTAAAGGTTTGTTGCTGATGCCTGAATAAACATCTATTTAAAGCAAAAATATATGGCAGTTTTTCATATTTATGGAGGCAAGGGCTTGTGCCTTATGTGTGTAAAAAATTATGTAATATAAACCACATTATTTAAGAAAACTGGCTTTTAGACAGACAACTGAATATGTTTTTTTCTTAAGTCAATAAGCAATGTATTCACAAGCATATATATATTTTTTTATCATCCTTTTAGAGTGTGAGCGAATTTGGCCTGGACATCATTGAAACTCCAGAGGGAGACAAGTGGCCCCAACTCATAGTCCAACAAAATTTGGATCGAGAAACCAAGGACACTTTTGTGATGAAAATCAAAGTGGAAGATGGCGGCACACCTCCAAAGTCCAGCACAGCCATCCTCCAGGTCACTGTCTCAGATGTAAATGACAATCGTCCAGTGTTCAAGGACAGTGAGGTGGAAGTGAAAGTGCCTGAGAATGCCCCTATGGGGACATCAGTCACTCAACTTCATGCCACTGATGCTGATCTTGGCTCCAATGCTCAGATCCATTTTTCCTTTAGCAATCAAATTTCTCCGGTATCCAGAAGGCACTTTGTTATCGACAGTTCTACTGGATTGATTACGATCAAACAGCCATTGGACAGAGAATCCAACCCAGTCCACAAGCTCATAGTCCTGGCAAGTGATGGTAGCACTACACCTTCAAGGGCTACTGTCATAGTAAATGTAACAGACATTAATGACAATGTTCCATCCATAGACACTCGGTATATAATAAACCTTGTTAATGGCACAGTATTGTTGTCTGAAAATGCCCCTCTAAACACAAAAATAGCTCTAATTACAGTGACTGACAGGGATGCTGACCTTAATGGTAAAGTGACATGTTACACGGATCATGACGTACCCTTTCGGTTGAAACCTGTTTTTAATGACCAATTCTTGTTGGAAACTGCGGCACCCTTAGATTACGAGACTACTCGAGAATATGCAATTAAGATAGTAGCTTCAGATTCAGGGAAACCTCCTTTAAACACTTCTGCAATGGTCCTCATTAAAATCAAGGATGAGAACGATAATATCCCAGTTTTCCCTCAGCCAGAGATTCAGCTGTCCATCCCAGAGAACAATGACCCTGGCACACAGCTGATAAAGATCAGTGCCATGGATGCAGACAGTGGCTCTAATGCCCTAATAATTTATACCCTTGGCCCAGACACACCTGATGGGTTTAACATAGATCCACGTTCTGGTATACTCTCTGTTAGCAAGAGACTGGATAGAGAAAAACAGGAAACCTTTTCATTTACAGTCTTTGCCAAGGATAACGGTTCTAATCCTCTGCAAAGCAATGTCACAGTGAAGCTAATTGTCCAAGACCAAAATGACAACAGTCCAGCCTTCACCCATCCTGAATATAATTTCTACGTGCCTGAGAACTTGCCTTTGTATGGCACAGTTGGCTTGATTACAGTTACAGACGCAGATGCTGGAGATAATTCAGTGGTTACCCTCTCAATTATAAATGGGAAGGACAATTTTATTATTGACCCCAAAACTGGCGTAATTAAACCAAACATTACATTTGACAGGGAGCAGCAAAGTTCCTATACCTTCATCGTCAAAGCTGTGGATGGAGGATTAATTCAGACAACTTCATATGCCAAGGTCACCATAAATGTTGTTGATATTAATGACAATCGACCTGTGTTTGTCATCCCACCTTCCAACTACTCCTATGACCTAGTCCCTTTCACAACCAGCCCTGGTTCTGTGGTGACTCGAGTGTATGCCATTGACAATGACACTGGCATGAATGCAGAGCTGCAGTACAGCATTATTGGAGGGTCACCAAGAGGACTGTTTGCTGTTGACAAAACTACAGGGAACATTACTCTGCAAGAGAAGATAGTTAATGCTGATCAAGGCCTTCATAGGTTGGTGGTAATGGTCAAAGACTTAGGACAGCCAGACCCCTTGCATGCAATTGCACTTGTTCACTTGTTTGTGAACGATACTGTCTCCAATGCTACATTCATTCAGGAGCAAGTCCGCAAAAGTATGGAAACACCCTTGGACAGAAATGTTGGGGACAACAATGTAATCCCACAGACCAATAGCTATGTAATTGTTGTCATAGCCATAATTGCTGGGACCATGACTGTCATATTGGTGATATTTGTGACTGCTTTGGTACGTTGTCGACAAACACCCAGGCACAAAGTTGTTCAGAAGGGCAAGCAAAGCGGTGAGTGGGTATCGCCAAATCAGGAAGGCCGGCAGATCAAAAAGAAGAAGAAGAAAAAGAAGAGGTCCCCTAAGAGCTTGCTGCTGAACTTTGTCACTATTGATGAATCCAAATCTGAAGACCCTACTCATGAGCACATCAATGGCACCTTAGACCTTCCAGTTGAGCTTGAGGAGCAGACAATGGGAAAGTATAATTGGGCCACCACACCAACCACATTTAAACCTGACAGCCCTGATTTAGCCAAGCATTACAAGTCAGCATCTCCTCAGCCTACCTTTCAGATCAAACCAGAAACCCCAGTGGCTCCCAAGAAGCACCATGTCATTCAGGAACTCCCCTTGGACAACACATTCGTAGTTGGCTGTGACTCTCTCTCCAAATGCTCCTCCAGCAGCTCCGACCCCTACAGTGTCTCTGAGTGCAGCTGTCAAGGGAGCTTCAAGGCACCTGGGCAAATTCACACCCGACAGGTAATTCACAACTTTCTTATTAACTCACTTCACTACTCTGCTTGTTCTCCTCATCTAGCTGCCCTTCTGTTGGAAAGATTCTGGGTGGAGGTTGGCAGGGGCATGGGCAGGGATTCAACCACACAAAAGCTCAAACATGCATGAATGCCCATCAGCACTGAGTACTGAGAAAGCTGTTGGGGGAAAAAACTGACACCTAAGGAGATGGCATCTGTTGTACTTTTGGCTGCTAGCTTTTATCAATCAAAAAAGGCATTTCAGTTATACTGAAAAAATAAAAAGAGAAGGCGCTGAGCTATTCTTGACTAGATAGAATTAGGAAAACTGTTATAGTTTAGGTTAAACACCAGCTGTAAGACTTTAGGAATGATACATTTGATCACATTATTCAATGAAAGTATCAAAGTAAAATAGTATTATTTTCTTTCAGAGAAGGGTTACAATTTTAAAGAGTAATTATTAGCTGTACAAAAATGAGAGCGACCATCCTTTCAGCACTGAAAAGAATGAATGTTTGATTATGATTGACATATCAAAACCAAGTGTGCTTGACAGCAAATCAAATCAAAGATTGAGATGCATTCCACAGGCACAGCTGAACAGATGCACATAGTTGAAGCAATAGTTCCCACAATTAATGCTGAAAGTTATACAGATGTAAAAGGCAGTGTATTTTTCCCACCACAATTTAAAACAGTTTATTACAAGTTGTCTTAGTGGAGACAATTAGCATTAATGACAGACATGTTTATTTGAATACTGGTGATATTCTAGCTTATGAGACATGATATGTGCCAAATGCAAAGGGGGTTATAAATAAACACAGACAAGGGAAATAAATGGAAATCTGGGATGGACGGAGAGGTGGCCTTGCAGCGGCAGATCCTGCTGTAGACAAATACTGAGCTGTGCAATTGTGGGTCAGAAAGATCAAGGTGAATGCAAAGCTTTCGAACTCTGAGACTTAAATAGAAAAAGCAATAATAGGTTTCACTAATAGGTTTCCGTTCAGTCCATTTTTCTTTTGTGAGCCACTTTTTTAATGAGCCTTTGTAGTATTTACTAATATCAAAGCCATTTTCTATAGCAGTCTATTCAATACTATCAGTTCTCTATGATACTTATTCCAGGAATCCAGGTATGTGAAAGACAAATGTCAATGATAATAGCTGTTTTTAAGTTTCTCTCACATTTCCTTAGTCTCTCTGAATAGTTTATTATTTTTAAGGAGTTTTGTATTTGTCACCATGTTTGTTTTTGTCTTCTTTAATGGCTGCCCATAATGCAGAAAATCCCTCACTGCATATTCCTTGTACATTTATTCAGATATACTGTATTGCGTGCATGATGATTTAAGGTGACACCCACACACAGCTAATAGTCCTTTCTCGCCATCAGCATTTCTTTCAGAATGTGACTAAAAGCAATGCTCTGCCACAGTGCATTATATATAAGCCTACTTACATGGTAAGAATACTAAATTACACATTATTTCTCTTCATAATTCACTTTAGGTTGTCAGGACATTGTGAAACATCCAGAAATATGGAGAGAGATTTTAAATATTGTGTCAGAATTTAATGAATTAGTAAAACATATTTTGAGATAAATAGACAGAAATATATAGACCACATTCCATTTCCTCTTTAATGTAACTGCACATTCACAGCTTTTGGTATGTTTCAAACTCCACATTGAGCTTAATGGTGCAATTCAAGAGGAACAATATACAAGGAAGCATAGCACGATTTTTCCAATGCATCATATTGACTTAATGTATTAAATTCAACTTAAAAACAAAAACTACACCAAAATTCCCTGATTGTGTTAACCTGTAGCGATTCTACATATTAGACAACGCTATTTTCTTAAATGTCCTGTATGCAGTGTTATGGCGTATGTAAAGATGGGAGAAGTATGCTGGAGTAATCTATAAGCTTACTGATGCTAATGGATCTGAATGCAGAGATTGATGACAATTATTTGTTCCCACAGTCTTGCCATAAACTGTATGAATCCATATACATAGGCTATGGTGTATGTCTCTGTGTTTTTAACATCTGTCAGGAGATCACACAGGATGCAAGTGCAGGTTTATTAAAAGATCAAGCGAACGATTCAGAATGTGAAGCAAACTCAGAGTGAAAAGCAGGTAGGTTTGTCGGCAATCAACAAACAGAGGACATTGAGCTAGAGCAAACTCGTAAACTATGCAGAACTAGAATGTCAATCAAAAGATCAGGCACAGAACCATCACTGGCAAAAGGCAGAAGCAAGACTTTACACTTAACAGGCGAATGTCTGGGATTTTAACAGGATTTGTGTGATTGAGAAAGGATCTACAAGATTACTAATCATGGGTTATTTAAGAAATCAGGTGATGTTGTCTATAGTTTACCCATCTGATTGAGGATCTTGGAAAATGGAGTTTGTGTCATTGACTGATGAGTCAATGCTGGCAGTGGCATGACATCTTTTGTTGTTTGCTTGTTGTTGTTTTTTGTTTTGTTTTTAAACATGTGAGTTCAAGCTATTTTAAAGCAGCCTACATAATAATTATGCTAGAACCATTTGGCCTATAAGAGACACACAAATTCTTTAGCATGCAAATAAGCATGCACAAATGTTCAATGTTGTGTTATATTTTGATCTAGTTTACTAGCAGTTAAATAGCTAGTATAACCAGAAGTGTTTATCATGGAGATTAAAAAAAAGAACAGAGAATCATTCATAAATAAATGGTTTTATTTCAAGAAAAAATATTAACAGATGAAGGTCAAGTGGATATTTAACCAAGTTTTAAGTGTGTAATAACTAAAGATAACTGTTGTCAAAATCAAAGGAACCATATGACTCATAGTATTGTGAAAGGTCCATTTGCTAGATTCAGTGCAGCATGAGCTTCTCTTTCCATTACTCTCGTCCTCATACTCATCTCACTCTCATCTCTTTTATATCCTGCTCTCCTGGTTCAGAGCCGATAAGGTTGAGGCCAATCCCCCCGGTGATAGAGGAGCTTCAGTCAGAACACACACTTTTGGTTGTGGAAGATCAAATAAATACCAAGCTACTTGACTGTTCTCAGACATAGCTATGAATATGCAGTAGAATAAAATCCACTAAGATCTTTGTTTGACCTATATATTCAGGCTGGGGCTGTTGCAGAGGTCAGTTTATTTTCCATCCTAAACTCTTTTGACTGCTTCACATATTATAGTTATTTTTTTAATGATTTGTGGATTTATTGTAGTTCACACAAAATTGAACATTTACTTTTGCATGGCTCATCCAGCACCCTATAAAACATAAGAGAAATAGAAGCTGTGCTTTGGCCTACCTGATTATAAATTATTCAGTATTTCACTTAAATTTGAAATCTCAATGGGATTCAAATGTGCATTGATTTTCAAATATGAACACTTTCTTAAAACATTCTTTTTTTCACTCGAATCATCATCATTGTACTGACTAAAATTTCAGCCCATCCACAATACACTAGGGTGCATCAATCTTTTGAAAAGCAATTGTTTTCTGCTTTTCATTCTCCTGAGTCCTTATAGTGTCATTAAATATAGCTCACATACCTTTTCTGAGGAAGTGTTTAATTCATGCTCTGGCAGTGATATCATGTTAGAAATCTATGTAACTAAAGAAACAGTTGAAGAAACTGAACAGATTTTTTTAAAGAAAATTTTAGTTTTTTTTTATTTCAAGTACAGTTACAGGAAGTGATATGATAAGGTGTTTTTTTTACACTTACATATAGAGGGTTGACTAGAAGCTAATTAAGACTAAATTCTATAGCAGTGAATAATATGAAAGGCAATATGAATTCAGAAAGTGTAAGGAATTTCACATTGAAGTAATGTAATGCAGTGTCAATAGTACAAACTGCATTTTTTAGAGAAAGCTAAAAAAAACCCATAAAATATTCATAGCATCAAAGAACAAGTGGCAGCTAGACCATACTTTATAGAAGGTTTTGTACATCCTTGATGTTGTCCATAAACACTAGTGAATTATATCTATAAAGTTCTTCATGTTGTAATCATGGGTATCCAATTAATTTTTTGTATTTTTTCAATTTTGATGGTTTGTGTATTCCATGGAAGAGACATTCACCTGTGGTGTTGGAAATTCAAAACAAATACAAAAAAAAATAAAAAATTACTCTGCATTTATGTACTCTATCACTATTTTTGTCATTCAAGTTCCTTCATATATGACAAGACAGCAACCTATCAACTGTCATTGTAGGTTTCCACCTTAAATTATGGACTCCAGGCTCAATAGTAGAGTGTTCACCCTATCCTTGGGAAATCATGAGTCCATGTCCTGATGTGATGCCACCTGTGGATTCCAAGACAGCATAGTCGGCCCTGGTCTCTCAGTGGGAGGGATGACCCTATTCCCTTCCATATATATATATATATATATATATATATATATATATATATATATATATATATATATATATATATATATATATTTATATCTATGGAGGAGCTCAGTAACTGGTACAATGTTTGTTGGTGCTTGAGAGAAAATCCATGCTGTTTCCTATATTTCATGTCTAAATGAGGTGTAAACTTTTGTTTAGATCAGGAATCCGTTCAGATCCACACTCATACTTTCTATACACTGGCCACAATATTTAAAATCATAATCTACAAGAAGTATGGTAGGTAATAATACAATATACAAAAAAAAACAAAAAAACGTTCAACTGTCTGCAACACTCATGTTTCATTTAGGCAGGTTTGCACAATGGCATTAAAACTTCAGGTGAAAAAAAACAACACTACTCCTCTACTCTTTGCTGTAACATGTACAGAGTCAGAAACAGAGTGGATTGGATGGGAGGTCATTACCATAATGTCTTGGGAATGGTATGTATTCTAGGTTAGTGTTAAATAATTTACTGTAGACTACAATTTTTTTTTCTACCTTGCTGAGCATCAGGGTCATTGGACTGTTTCTATCTTTCACACCTGAGCAGCTTTTTCAAACTGAGAAAATGTATCTCTGAACATTTGCCATTAATGAAAGCAGTGAACAGTTGCTATGCAGCTTCCAGGTTCATATAACCCATTTTCAATTAGTAACTTGTGGATTTTAAACCTACATTTCGAAAAGCCCAGTTTGCTCTGATTGGCCCGCTGACCCATTGTGTTGTGGTTGGCCGAAAACCTCAAGTGTGTGTTGGAAATGTAACACCCCTTAACATCATGGCAGCTTCCACTTCCAAGGCTTCTAAAGCAATTCTAAGCTTCTAAGCAACACAGGTAATAACGTCATCAGTTTTACCGTATCAGTTCGAGCCCGAGTCAGATTCAGAAAATGCAGATGATCAAGCAGCTCAATCTTAACCAACTTGGCAAGCATGACTTGAGCAGAACGTTTCACAGTGGTACATTTTTATTTTGTAACTCTCTTACCTTTCAGATATGATGTTATAATGGTTTAATTTGGCTTATGAAATCGACAGACAAAAAGACATAAAATACAGACAGGTAACTGTGTCACAGGAATGTGCATTAATCTGCATGTTTATAGGTAAAAATTCCCACAGCTGAGTATCAAAACTACCTCAACACAATAACTTTAGCTAGCGCATTAGTAGAGGTCTACAACAAAGTCCTGGGCCACAACACAAAACTCCACATTTGAACAGTCAATAGCAGATACTTCATAAAATAATCAAACACACTGATTCAGAAGTACAAAATTGTCCAAGCAAAGTGGGAATTGCCCCAATTTCAGGAGTAACCTTCATGTATAGCCTGTGTTGTACTCTCAGGTTCAGGAAGCTGTCCTCCATAAAATGCGCTGTGCACAAGCAAACGTTTTGGTTATACTGCTATGGAACAGCGTTATAAATAAATGTTAACCACTGATTACTAATTTCCTCCGTTTTCAGAAGGCCAAACAAAGGGCTTTTACGTTTGCATCGAAACACACAGTGTCTCCATGATATGGTGCTGGCACAATTCAATAAAGCCTCTCCTTCTTTCTTCATCCCTGTCTTTGGGCAGGATTATGCTATTATTTAAAATAGTGATGTAGACGTTTGTGGAAGTAATATCTGGACTTCGATTGAGGTGTTTTAGGCATGTCTGGAGCAGTGTTCTCTGTTAGATAGAATAAATCACTTTGTTGGAAACTATGAGCTTAACAGATCTTATACCTGCACAAACAGATACATTACACACTAAACAAAAGAAAAATATTATTTTTTTTAGGAAACTAGGCACCTTGAGGCTCCTTCTAATATTACCTCTAAGCATCCGATGTACTCACAGCTCTAATTTAGTGCAATGAAGCAGTCATGCAGTATCTGTGTTTCTCACTTACAAAAGCTTGTGATCTGGATAGGCTCTGGATGTCTCCAGTTAGAGAACCCAGATGTAAAAATCTATGCTTGTATTGAGAGCAGTTTTCAGGTAAGGCAGGATATCAAAACTGACATTGACATTATGGTAATAATGAAAGTCATTAGTAAATGAACGTTACACCACTAGTACCAATGTCATACACAGAAGCTGGATATTTGGTTACCCTTGGTTACATTACAGTGACAGACTGCAGGACTGCTTCTTTTACTTCTTCTGCAATGGCAGCATGTCTCAGAATATTCCCAGAATGTTAATTTCTATCACTCTGTTGCCTTTCCTTTCATGGTGGCTCTTTGTTGATGTTCTTTCTGTCTCCAATCACATTTATTTCTGCTAGACCAGGCTCTTGCTCTCACTTTGCTCGCATTCACTGCTGTTTCTGAATCAGGCATCTCAGTTGAGCAAGCATTAATGTTAGACTTGCAGCTTCTAGTACCTGCTGCTATCAGTGGGTCTCTGACAGCGTATGACTGTTCATTGCCTGTACATTTTTGGTTAACACAATCATGTGGCTGAGATAAGAAAGGCTTGGACATGATCTGTAAGTGCTGGAAAAATAAATGTATATGCAACCATGTGATGTGTGCAATGAGTTGTCAACCAAACCATAAGGCCTACATTATTATCATTATATATATATATATATATATATATATATATATATATATATATATATATATATATATATATATATTCTTGACCTGTTCCATGTTATAGCATGCATAAATGTAGCTTTCATATGGTGTCAGCAGTGGTATTCTCTAATAGACAAGGTCTAAATACCAGTTAGTTGCTAGATGCATTAGTTCTCCACACTTGGTTAATGCTCCTGCATTCTCACCTTACACAATATGTGAATAATCCTACCTTGACCCCATGTAACTGTAATTGCATCTACAAATGTGGCCATTGAAAATGAGCGTCGAAGGAAAAGGGATCCTGCGATTTCATGCAGTATCACGCACATGATGTGGGCACAGGAAAGACAAAACCAATAGATGCAGGTTGTAATATTGTGTTTATGTTCTGTGCATGTGCATGAATCTGATTAATCTCTTATAGGATGTGTTTGGGTGACTTAACCCGCTAGTAAAGTGTCTTAGTTTACTGGTTTTATTCACTCAGCTCAAGCAGGTCATTCCTGCTAATATCTATATTACTACTTTCCATCCCCATGTCATTATCCCCACCACTTTTCAAAACAAAGTGGCACCCATGTATTGCCTAACTCTATCCTTAACTACTAACAAAAAGCAGCCCGGGAATTTGCTGTCAACAGCCCCAATTTGATACACCAAATTCAAACTGATGTTTCTATTAAAAATACCCACACAATCTGTTCATTTGCATTGTTTGTGTTAAGCTAATATGTAAAATGAGGAAACAATTTTTTTCTAAAGGTTTTCCTCCCAATGTTTGTGTGTACAGAAAGCAAAAGTTCAAAGTTCACCTGAACTGACACCTAATTTGACTTAATAGCTTGTTTATTATCAGAATTATTTAAAATATTCCAAAACAGACAACAATGTTTAAACACAGCACTAAATTAGAACCAGAAGACTCTATCCACAGGAGAACACTATATTCACACTACATATTCATACACTTTGCGACGTCAGCCAGCAATCTTTTTTATTTTTTCGGCGCACCTTCTCTGCACTGCCGGCCGCAAGTTTTCTCTTTCTGTCCGTGTTTTGGCAGCGAGTGCTAGATACTTTCAAGGAGTGCTAGGTTCTAACTGCTTGAGTGCTAGATACTTTCAATCAGTGCTAGATACTTTCAATTGTTATGGCAACTGCTACCTGCTATTACGGATTGCACCAGCCCAGCCTGTCGCTGCAGCTAAGATGATCTATTGAATATCTGTATATAGACTATATAATACTGGGGTTGGGAAAAAAAGACTGGCCCTCACAAGACCGGACCACCGGGAAAATTCCTGAACTTCCAAATGGCCAGTCCGCGCCTGACCTCCTCACAATCCATGTGGAGACAGGCTGACTTTGAGCTGCAGGAAGGAGGTGTTAAAAGACGAGGTTATGGTCTGAACTACCAAATCGGGGGTAGGGTAGTAGGGTCCCAACTCTAAGTGCTAGAGTAATGAGTGTATCTATATTTACTCACACCCACTATATAGGGAATAGTAAATTAGTGTATGATTTAGGATACAGTATGACATGTCTGAACAGTTGCTCTATGAGGTCAGTTGCAAAGATGGTCACATTAGCCACATTTCCATCCACTTTTTACACTTAATGTAAAAAAACAAAAAAACAAAAACAAAACATTGTTGCATACATTTTGGTGCATGCTATCACAAAATACATTTTTTTTCATAATGTTATTTTGGAGTTTTTGTATAAGAAAGTAATACTCTTTAATGTTGTATGTCATTTGTTATTTATCTGTATTTATCTGTATGTTCTTGTTGAAACATCAGTAATACATATAATGGGATAGTAAGAACTGAACTATCACTTCATTTATCAAAGTTCCACCATGAAAAAAATGAGCTTATATAGTCATATAAGTAATAATAAATATGTAAGGTCACAGTTGTGAGATGCAGCCTAACTGCGAGAATTAAAGTTGCAACTGTGGGAAATAAAGCCCCCAATTCGGGATGAGTGAAACCAGCAAAACCAGTTGGTCGGCAATTCCACCTCACACCCCATGAAAGGAAGGTGAACAAAGATCGACCAACATCTCCAAAACAGATGACTGACTTTGGTCCATCTTTTAAATCCAAGGAACGAACATATTACAACTACTACTAAAATCATTGGATTAAAATAATTATGATACTAATTACTGTATACTCTTTGCAAATGATATCTAATAAAAGCTTAATTGTATTGAAAAGTAATCAGTCATTTATTTGCATAAGCAATACATGGGCGTCACTTTGTTTTGAAAAGTGGTGGGGATAAAGACGTGAGGGTGGAAAGTAGTAATATAGATTTCAGCAGGAATGACCTGCTTGAGCTGAGTGAATGAAAACCAGTAAACTAAAGCACTTTACTACGGGTGAATTAACTCAACCAAATGCATCCTATAAGATATAAATCAGATTCATACACAAAATTAACACAATATTACAACCTGCATCTGCACAAAAGGACACGAATACACAACTATCCGTGATAGTCAAGATGTGTAAATCAGGTTGTGAATATGTTCTTTCAGTAACAACACATATAATAAATGTTGCCACATTTAAATTAATAATAAAATGTTTGAATATTAGGTTTAATTTTGATCGATTCACACAGCACAGGTACTATAACAATAGTATTTAAATTAACATGGCTAAAATGTGTGTGGTAAAATAATGCAGTGTAATGTGGCTGTTGCAGAACACCAGCAACCAGGGTCCAATCTTCAGCTCAGGTGAAATTTTATTTTACTCATGGCATTGAAAATATATGATCAAATCATGTTTGATGTACAAAAACAAATTATGTTAATGTAACTCAATTGAATCACGTGGAACCGATGTACGCATTTGAATTAAGTAAATTCAATTAGCTTTTTTTCATGTGTGGACTGCTGTGTTCATTTTAAACCAGTTTTTCAATAGTTAAACTTTAAATCTAAGAAAAGGACAAAAGTTTCCATTGGCAAGAAAGGATGAAATGGAATTCATGCAACGCTACTTTGAGGAAAATTCTACGCTGAAAAAAAAGCTCATTAAATGGGCACTGTGAACTGAGCTGAGGCTTGAACCTGGTTGCTGGTATACTACACCCTGCATGTTACAACTGCGTTATTCTAGCCCACACATTTTAGCCACATTAATTTAAATACTATAGTTATTGTACCTGTACTACGTAACTCAATCACACTCACTTTATATCAGTCAATCTTCTAATTAGAAACGTGTTTCAATTAGGTTTATTATAATTTTTGATGAGAAATGTAACATTTTTATGTGAACCATACGTAATATTTTTTTCTTAAATCTAACTGACCAGACATTCCATTTTTTTTATTGTACTGTCTTCTGCTACAGTATGTTCCTTCATGCGCCACCTGGTGGTTATTGTGTGAAGCACAAGAAATTAATTTAAAATCTAAGAAGTGTGATCACACGTGACGAATCTTGTGAAACCGCGTGAAATGCACATTCTTAAAGGCCACATCTGTATTGTCTCTGTCTCAGAAGAGCAGAAGATTATTCATCCAAATCTATTGGAAGCCCTGCCTATCATTTAACTATCAAGTTAGTTGTTTGATAGTGGCTGCATTTGGAGTATATGGTTGATCTTCTGTGTCTTCATTCCAGACCGTTTTTCATTTGTTCTCTTAGTGTGCTAGCCTGCCAAAACATGGTTATGCAATGTTTTGTTTAGTTTCTACCCAGCAAATATTAACACATTGTCATGTTTCTTTGTGTGTTTCTTACCAATAGATTTAATTGTGTGCTTCAAAATATATTTGGCTTCTGTAGTATATTTTCTTGACATGCTTGTGTTTCTTGCCTGGTCAGCTAATAAGCTTTGTTCTTATTTTTGGCCCTCATTAGCCGATTTTAGGATGAAGAGATACCGCTGGGTTAACTGTCTAGCAACTACAACAACTACTTTAAGTTTAAATAGTAAGTGTGGACTGTTTTAACACTTAAATTGCTCAGCAAGAAAGGCTGCTTTGATTTTGGCTAATAAACACACTCCAGCCTCAAAAACCACAATTAAACTTGTAGAAAATATTAATAATTGTTGCCTGTTTCCACATTAGTCAGTTGTGTAGATGCACCTGATATTTGATCCACCAGTGAAGCTTTATAAATTATCCACACTGTGTGCTTGGTTGTAAAAATGTCATACATTCTTCAGCTTCAGTAATTGCTTTATCCTGGAGAGGTTGCAGTGGATCCAGAGCATGAGGCAGGAATACACCCTGGATGGGATGGCAGTCCATCACAGGGCACCATACACACACTTAGAGGCAGTTTAGAGGAGCCAGCCTACTTAGTGACATGTACATACTGTATATGAAGGGTGGGAAGAAACTAGAGAACCCAGAGGAAACCAGCATGAACACAGGGAGAACATGTGAAACTTTGCACAGAGAGTAACATGAGCTCAGGATTGAACCATATATCCTGGAGGTGTAAGGCAGCAACACTACCGACTGCACCACTGTGCTGCCCCAGGTTTATTATAAAGCCAGCTCATTTTTTATTTCATTCTTGTAAACCTATTGAGTTTAATCATTCCATGTCCTCAATTTTCAAGTAATTTATATTGCCTTAAATTTCCTCAGTTAAACATACCACAAACAATTAGAATACATATGTACAAACTGCAGTCCTGGATGTGTAGGTCTATATTCATCTTAACTGACTAAGGCCTGTCTTATTTTGGTATGGTCTTTGCATTCTGTTTTTCTTTTTTTTTATTATTATTATTTTGGCACAACTTGGCATACAAGTCAATGAGTCTACATAGATAAAGAATAGTACGTGAACTAGTTACTTGCTGCTATGTAGATGTCTGTGGCATTATCCTGCTAAGGAAACGTTTTATCCAGTTTCTTGACTCCTAGAGCCCAGAATATAGCTCAGGATACTATGCTATTGGCCATCGAATGTAGCAGTTCTACACCAGAACAGAAGGCTTGCTTTTGTGGCTCAGCCTCACAGTAATGATTTGTACTCGACACTCAGCTCAGAGAGATGCATTTGAGACAAACAAAAGGCAAGGAAATCATTTGGGGTCTGTGCCCACGCATATACCTTATCACACTGCATGAAATCCATCTTGGGTCTGTTCTGCCTACACCATTCTGTAGTGGTCTGCAGACTAAAAATCCCCTTGTCACCAGTGGGAGCATCACAGTTTCCACTAATGAGAGTAAGAGGCTGGATACTTTGGATATGGATCCTTGTATAGCAGTTTATGTGCTTCACCAGTCCATCTCAAGGCTGTCTTCTTTCTCAGAAGCAATTTTTTCTGCTGTAAATATTGCAAGACACAGCTCAGACAGAACCATTTTTCACACTGAAAGCAAATTATATGGATGTAGCAAGCATTTTGATGGAGATTCACTTTCTGCTGAAAGAAGGAGAAAATATTCACAGATTTATTTGGAATGAGTGACATTCCCTAAGTGAACTGTTTCTTGTTCTCTCAGAAAACCATGGTTTCATACGAAACCAAGCCTGCTGTCCATTAGGGAGATCTTGCCTGAAGGGAAGAGTTGATTTTTTTGACATGAGCCATAGAAAACATAACAGCCTTTAACCACAATATATGTCATTTCGAGATTGCAATATCCTTCACTAAGATTAGTTACTTCCAACTAGCATAACGTAAAACAAAACTGTTTATCACCTCATCAGACTTAGCATGGTTAGAAATAAATTTAAAAAAAAAAAAGAGTGAAACAATTACTGGCACCCTTTTAGTCAATACTTTGTGCTACCTCACTTTGCCAAGATAACAGCTCTGAGTTTTCTCCTATAATACCTGATGAGGTTGGAGAATACATGGCAAGGGATCTGAGACCATTCCTCCATACAGAATTTCTCCAGATTATTCAAATATCGAGGTCCACGCTGGTGGACTCTCCTCTTCAGTTCACCCCACAGGTTTCATATGGGTTTTAAGTCAGGGGACTTGTGTTGGCCATGGCAGGACCTTGATTTTGTGGTTAGTAAACCATTTTTGTGTTGATTCTAATGTATGTTTTGGATTATTGTCCCACTTTAAGATCCAACTACGGCACAGTTTAAGCTTTCTGGCAGAGGCAGTTAGGTTTGTCCATTATGCCATGTATCCTAACAAAATGTTTAGCTCCTCTGGCAGAAAAAAGCCTCAAAACATTAAAGAGCCACCACCATATTTAACCATAGGCATGAGGTACATTTCCATATGACTAGCTCTATGTGTGTACCAAAACCACCTCTGGTATTTATTGCAAAATAAGCTCTATTTTGGTTTCTGAGCATAGAATCCGATCCCATTTGATGTTCCAGTAGTTTCTCGCAAACTGAAAACACTTGAGTTTGTTTTTGGATGAGAGTAGAAGCTTTTTTTCTTGAAAAACCTTCCATACAACTTGTGGTGATGTAGGTGACTTCAGATTGTAACTTTGGAGACTTTCTGACCCCAAGACGCAACTATCTTCTGCAATTCTCCAGTTGTGATCCTTGGAGATTTTTTGGCCACTTGAACCATCCTCTTTACAGTGCGTTGAGACAATGTAGACACATGTACAATTCCAAGTTGATTCATAACATTTCTAGTTCACTGGAACGTCTTAATTATTGCCCTGATGGTGGAAATGGGCATTCTCAGTGTTTGTGCTATAAGCACTTCCCATTTCACAGCTATATTTCTTGGTCTTACCCATTGTTATGAATGACTAAGGGAATTTGGCCTATGTGTTACCTCATATTTATACCCCTGTGAAACAGGAAGTCATGGTTGAACAATTTCCTGTTCCTAGTCACCTAGGTGTACTAATTTTTTTTAAATATCAATGGGAATATAATTCAAATATATATTTTCTCATATGAATTCATAGGGGTGCCAATAATTGCTGAACACCTATATTTAACAAAGATATTTTTTTTATAAACCTGTATTGTGTTGGCAATTGTTTGATATCCATAAAGCAGAGTATTTTTGTGATTTCTTTTAACAAAAGATCAAAAAGTTAAACAATAAAGACAATTTTTTACCGCCTTCTTTGCTCATATTTTCCAAGGGTGCCAATACTAGTGGAGGGCACTGTATCTTGTGGGAGGGAAAAATAAAAACAAATTTACGGTGTTCCTGATGTCATCAAAGACTGAGTGATGCTGTAGTGTGGTGGATGTAAAAAATAAATCTGGATTAATTAGATATATATAATACCTGCATGCACCGATTAGTCTAGCTGATTGCACTGTGCAGCATTCTTCAAGGTAAATCTGTCAAACTGACAGCAATATAAAACAACAACAACAATAGTATCTTCATTACCTGCACCTTGAAGAATGCTTTCTCTCTCTTTATGTATGCACAAGAATGTATATGTCCAGAGAGAGAGAGAGAGAGAGAGAGAGAGAAATTTTTATATCGTCTTACACAGTACATGCTGCAGATCAGCTACCCAGATGCTATTGTAACTACAATTCTCCCTATATCTGTCTGTCTCTCTATATTACAGGAGACGGCACTGAAACCACCACTCTATGGCACACTCTGTGGCACAGGTACAACTCGCTCCCACAGGATAAAAATCAATCTCTAGCTGCCATATCCTAAAGAGAGGGAGAGAGAGAGGGAGGGAGAGGAAGGCACTGACTGAAGAGGGGGAAAACAATCGCATAATGTACACGTTCTGCAGCCTGAAACAGGACCTAGAGAGGAGAGGAGAGGACGGCCAGGCTATTTTCACTGAGACACATCTTGTTGCCTGCTTGAAGCTTGTCTGAATATCCGCTAGTGATTTTGTAGGAGATTTGAGATGCTTTGTTAAGTCACTCTGTGCTCACTTAATAGCCTCCCTAACGAAGGCACAAGACAACTCTTTGGAATAGTTTTCCCAGCCTGTTCACTCAAATGGCATGTACACTTTAAAACAATGTTTAACCATTAATGGTTCTTCAATTGCCCCCACACCCCACCTTAGAATTTCCATGTTTCTACCCTACAACAAAGGGTTTACAAGTAGAACCCTTGTTTGGAAGCTACGAACCCTTAACAATCAAATGAACCTTTAAACCTGTTTTCCTATGACTGTATGTATTAACTGCATATGCCTGTAGAACAAATTATTTTCTTCTTAGTATCTAGAATTGTCAGGCAGTTCAAATTTAGCCTATAACTTTGTCTCTTATGTTCTTAAAAGGTTCTTTGGATCATGAAGTCTTAATTGCCTACTAAAAAGGTTCTGGCTTCTGCAAGATATTTAGTTTTAAATACAGAGTGTGTAATATTTTACCAATTAATTTGCTCAGCTAGACTGATTGCATAGACATTGGCTAATGAACACACTAAGCCTCATTTATGAATTCATTTAGCTGTAAGTAAATTTATATAAAATTGTATAAAACATTACTGCTGTATTATGGTCACTTCTATAGATGCACCTGATGTTTAAACTTACTATAATCCACTATTGAAACTTCATAAATTATTATTCAAACTGTGCAGCTAATGGTGAAAATGAACAACATTGTTCATACATTGTCAATTTTAAGAAAATGAAATTGAACTATGTTATGTCTGTTATTATTTTTTCATTGTTGTCCTATAATGGTTCTACATGGAAACCTTTCTAATAAGGACAAACACTGTTGTAGGGTTTCAGCTTTAAGGATTCTCCATAGGGGCAACTGAAGAACCCTTAAGGGTTCTCCATTTTTTAAGAGTGTAAAATAGTTATGTAAAGGATGTCTATTTCTATATGTGTTCATGTACTATAAATTCAGCACAGTCTTTGTTGTCTGGATATTTATTGATTTGTTTGCCGCAGTTTTTTTTTTTTTTTTTTTTGAAATTAGACAGTTCAGACACACTTTGATGTTCTGGGTGCTGAGAAAAGTTTTTTTTTTTTCTTTCGTTATTTTTATATTGTTGTTAACCTCCCATTCAGAGGTTTTGCTCACAAAAGAGCTGACTGATAATTTCTGATGCTGCAGTCAGTCCATTTTCCTCATGACCTCTATGATTTTTCTGTACCTCTTCACTTTATTTCACCTGCCCCAGTGTTCTTCACCTATTGACGCCATGCCAAAGCAAGTCAATAGTAAATGCATGACTATCACTGCAGTATCACTGAGGTATCATTGAGGTATCACTGTGACACAGGGTTTGACAGCTGTGTCGTTCATTTCACATTTGCCACATTTTGAAAAAAAACCTAACAAAAACAAAACGAACACCTTTTTTATATAAGAGTAGAAGAACACAGTCAGATTTATATCTGTTGTCTGTCATAGTCAGAAATCCTGTGACAGAGTCAATATAACCTGTGATATGTATTTATTTGCTATCATATAGAAAAACCTCAGGCAGTCTATAATATGACTTGCTAGGCTTTAGGTTGAGTATGTTCTCTGAAATGTGTCATGCTATTCTGAATCTGACTTGTTATTTATTCTGCATAAGAAACAAGACAGAAACTGTTGTTCCTTTATGACATACTAAAAAAAAGAATGAACTATTCAAGCTTTACAAAAAAAGCAATAAAGTTAAACCAGGATCGTCTGTGAGCTGTGATTAGAATCTTTATTTTTTATTTTTTAAACACTTAATGTCTGTACTAGATTAGTACAACTTTTTAATATGTCACAGCTAAGTTGATGTAAGGGCACCTTTATGCAGCATAGTGAATCATTTCCCAGGGCCTATATAGATTACCTTGATATTAAGTAGAGAAGCTTTTGGGCACAAAGTGTTGACCTGTTTTTCCATGGCAAAGGTGTCAGATGTCTTAAAGATTGAATATGTTTCTATGGTGTAGAAAACAGTATGCCTCATACATATAACTGTAGCACTGTGTAACAAATTGGTAGATTTACCTGAATTTTTAAGGAAAAGAAAAAATATCAAGAGCTATTATTTGTGTGAGGGAGATGGACATTGTCACTTGTTAAATGTAAAATACAATATGCACCTTACATTTTTTCTTTGTTCAAATTCTAATTTGCCAATGTGTAAACTGTATATAGATGTTTTGTTAATGTATGTTTGGGCTTCTGAACTTTATTAAAGTCTTTTGCATCATACTACTTTTGCATTTCCACAAATCATTTGTCTTCCAGCTTCTCATTCTAGTGCCATGTGATACTCAGGCGTAAATTGTGCCTTGTGACTTTATTTATATTTTTATACCAATGCAATATTATAATAGCAACTTGATAAATATTAAAGCCAACAAAATAGCTCTCCTTCATTAGAATTCCTGTGAATTTTGTGGAAACATTAGCTTGTCAATACAATATATTGTGCATAATCTTTGCACGATATTTCATTCACAATAATCCTTAATAGTAATCCATGATAATAATCCTTGATGGTATTTTGTAACAGTTAATTTCCTCAATAGTAAATTTAGTATCAATATGTAATTTGCTCAGTGTTCACATTATGGCTGAAAAATGAGTGTGTTTAACTTGTATATGTGTTTTCTTTGGGCTTATGAAATCCCTTTCCCTTGCATGTATAGCATTTGGCAGACGCCTTTATCCAGAGCAACTTACATTTATCTAATTTATACATCCAAGCTGTTGAAGTGAAGGGCCCTTGATCAAGGCCCAACAGTGGCAGCTTAGCAGTGAACTCATGAACTTCCGAACAGTAGTCCAACATATTAACCACTGAGCTACCACTGCCTTGTAGTATGATTTATATTCAAGGTGGTATTTTGAATACAATTCTAATATTATTTATATGGTCGGATTAATATTCTATAACATCACGGCTTTGACTGTAGCTCTGGTAATTGTTGCATGGTGTATGGTGATGTTTTCTGCAAGGAAAAGTTTATCTGGCATTTTTGTAAGGAGTCTCTAGTGTAAGCACTTCATATCAGTCAGGGCTAAAGCTGCAACTTTGTTTTCCAACATGACAAATTCTTCAGCATGTGAATGAAAAAGAAAAAGAAGCTGGTGAAAGAGCTGATATAAGTGATAACAGGTACTATTAACATCAGGTATGTTGATGATGTTATTCTTTAATAAATACAAATTCTCAGCAATGGAAAATTGCTGTGGTATAAGAGGAATAAACACTTTGGGATGTGCTGTTATAACAAAATAATCAACTTTGTCATAGTAACATATTGCACCACCCTGCCATTGATTATTTTTTCCTATAACGGCACACCAGTCTTGTTTTATTCCTTAAATATTAGTTCTGTCAACACAAATTTGTACTGTATTTTACTTTTAAGCAGCATCTTTTTTTATTTTTATTTCTTGTATTATTTTCCTCCATACATTAGAAAGTGTCGTGCAACAGGTGTTAAGCCTAACCTACTTTATTCCGCAAAATTATATTTATAATATGAATTATCACTAACATGTAGAAAACTGTTCTGCAATTGTTAGCTTATACAGTGTTGCCATTATTAGACAGTGTATAATTCGGGGCTTATTTTAGAACCACATACTTTACCTCTGCACCACTATTCTGCATTTCTGCTATTGTGTAGCTGAATTTGATTGATGCAGCAACTTTAAAAAAAAAAAAAAAAGTGGCTTGTAAGCTACAATTTAGTGACATCTGTGTCCTGCATTTATCAGTAATTCTCAGAACAAGTGCATTGTCCTGATATAGCTGCTCTTCAGTGGTTAGTATGGGGCGGATAAGGAGCAATGGGAAACAATTTAATTGCTTATCAAAGTTACTCTATAATGCAGGACTGGGGAGCTAATCATTCCTCTTGAGGGAAATGTGTCCTTGGTGATTAGAGAAAATAGTGCACATGGTCGACGTTGTGTATGTTCTTTTTTTTTGCAAAAGGGTGTGCAAATGTCAGCCTGCTTTTAATAGCTGAACGTAAACCTGAAATTGTCTTTCTCTCATCAACTGGCTCATGGCTATTTTCGAGTTACGTTAACTATAAGCACTACTGCGCAAATTACACTTTATTATATGAGCTCAGACAAAAAAAGTCCACATAGAAATAATACACTACTTATAATATGTATGTATGTATGTATGTATGTATGTATTTATGTATTATTATTATTATTATTATTATTATTATTATTATTATTATTGGGTTATTAAACATTATTATTAATAAGTATGTTGTGGACCTCACTAATAATATATATTTTTAATGATTTGACTAATAATAATAATAATAATAATAATAATAATAATAATACACTGTTTTGTTCCAGATTGGATTCCATCTGGGCTTCTGGCAAATGTCTGTCTCTCTCTTTCTTTCTCAGTCTCTGTCTCACTTTCCTAAAGATATGTTTCCTGAAGATATGCATTTTCACAATTATTCTTTATCCTCATTTTGGATATTGTGTTACAAGAGAACAGAGCAAATGATCGTAAGTTTATCTGCCATAAGGTGACTTTCATAGGCGATACAACAATTTCGAGTGTGCCAGTGGCTTAAAGCTATTTGAATGCGCCATCGCTGACATGCCAGTGCATTATTTATGAGGTCCATGTATAAGCTTTCATCATCAGATGGTGTGCATGTAATATGCAGAGCCCAGATCTGCTGCATCTTTGTACATGTACTCATAATAAGCAAGTGCTGATAAGGAGACTGATTAATGAAGCCTATAATGTAATGGCTCAGATAATGGAGGAGGCTGCTTAGCCATGACCGCTTAGCCACACTGTGCAACCTTGAAAATGTTAATGTGTGCACTCAAATGATTGCAGCAGCAGTCAATTGAAATCCACTTTTAAGATAACTGTAGCTTTGTACATAAAAACGTACACACTAGTTTAATGTCAGATAAAATCCCAGGATTTAATGTGGGAGTTAACGTACCTAGTCAAATAATCTCTAGTGTTTATATTTATACTATGTTTTTAAAGTAGGTTTAACAATTCAGGTTAGCTTGAAATAAACTTGCACCAATAAATGCAGAAAAACAAATAAGTGAAATAAAGGTGAAATCTAGCAATGGATTGCATTAATGATCTAGTGTTTATTCGAAGCCTTTAGAAAGTTTCATCTCAAGCAGGTAGGCAATGCAGTATAAATTGAGTGAGCTCATGAATTAATAAATTGGTTGGGCCTCAGAATGTGAAAAATGCGTCTTGAAGCAGGCCGTCCACCGATGGTGTAATGAGCCAACACAGGGGCCCCAACGCAGGATTGTCTAAGCGGGCCCCCTATGCAGAGTGTGGTGACAGAATGTCAATATTCAACGACAGACTATTGTACATATTTTTCAGCAGCAAAGAGATGACTAACCAAATCAGGAGTAGGCACACCACAACAAATGAAAAAAACATTGGTGACGGCGCACCATCATAGATAACACATTGCTATGGCTGTGCACACGTAGGCCCCTCGGCCCACTAAATCCAACCACAATACCTGATCGTTAAAATAATTAGAAAGATGCTCACTTACATCATAGCTGCAATTTCCGGGCTTTCCTCTGGGTGAAGTTTTCAATCAAATAGTTAAGATCCAGCTGGCGCACCCGGGCATTCTCAATCGAGAGTATGGCAAGTCCAGAGAGACGACTCTGTTCCATTGAGCTCCTCAGATAGTTTTTGTGATCAATTTCAGTTTATAAAAAGAATGCTCGGCAGAAGCCACTGTCACTGGGACTGTCAAAAAAGCATTAAAACAGTGCAGACTTTTCCAAAACTTGCAGTGATGCAACTGTTCTCAGTGATCAGCATCTTCATTAGCTCACATGTTTGCAATTACTACTAACGTCCCAGAATCCCCAGTGCCAATTTTGTTTTTGAAAATCAAACCAAAATCCAACAATCCTTATTAAAAAGCTTCTTGCAATTATAACTATAGTTTGTTTCATTAGTTTTATAGAAATACATATATATTATAATTGTTTTCTGGTACTATGTTATATACTCGGGTAATGATGGCAAAGACACACCATCAAGCAGAAGTTTGATACACATACATGGTATTTAAATCACCATTCGCCAGGCATTGGTTTGGTGTTCGTGGGTATACTAATGTAAACACATGTCCTGCTTATGGACGTATCTAAGTACTTGCAAACTTTGCGGGCCCTGATGCAGTTGCATTACCTGTTTACTGATTGTTATGCCCTTGCCATCCACTATCCAACTGCTGAAAAAAAAGTGCAACAAAACACATGTCCTGAGATCACATTCATAATTTATATTGATCTGATCCTGTATCCTCTGTGTTACACAACACAAATGTGGCGGAACAGGGCCAGGGGTTTTGTAGACCAGGCGAAGATGTTCATTGTTATAAATGATCGGATGCATTGGAGAATTAGCAGAGCAGTTACTGCGGACTGAGAGTAATGGGCTCAAGCCTCAAAGCTTTGCTGATGGTTGGGATAGCGCTATTTATGCATGCTGTGTGTAGCAGTGCAGGAAGCAGGAAGAATCTCACCCCCTTTTTTCTGGCACTGAGGGCAATGCTGCAACCGACTGCCAAATCTCTGCCAAACTGAATAATTCAATCATTCCTCTGCCACTGTAGTGCACCTTTGTGTGCACAACAATCAGCAAGTGCTTCTCAAAACAGGGCTGAAATGTGGCATATTGGCTAACTAATGCAACAATAAAAAAATTCATTTACAACACAATGTGAAAACTATTTTAGGCTGCTTTGATTTCCATACAGTTGTTGTGCGATAGGTTTTACATTTATACAAACAGAACCAGTGGATATAATAAATCAACAGTTCTTCATAAATATGGATATTTGTTACAGTCACTTGACATATGTGCACTACCATTGTGCTATTTCAAAACACTGACTGTAGATATAGAAACAAAAAACATTCCATAGCCAAAAACTCTTGCTCTACTTTCACCTCAGGGTTGACATTAAAGAACACAAAATCCTCGCTTTAGCTGTTGGCGAACTCCAGAGATTACAGATTGCTTTTGAACATGATTGTCACTCATGTAGATTAAGGATCAAGAGGTTGCAGATGTATTCTGTTCTCGAAAAGATAGACCGCTTTAGGATGACAAACTCTTAAATGAAACTGGGAGAGAGTGTTATTTGTGTGGAAGCCATTGAAGAAATACATTCCACTCAAACAAGGGATCAAAATTCAATTCAGAGAGCTTGTTTTTTTTTTTTTAGTTCTCTTTTATAGTCCCAAACTGGAGTGGCAGATTTTTTTGGATTATAGCATTATAAACTTAATCGAATGCTGTAAGATGTAGTTCTTGCTCTTGTTTCTTAGAAAAGTTCAATGTTATTGAACTCTCTACTGTAGTATACTTTCTTAACAGAAGTTAAAAAACATCCATCATGAAGCGTAGGGTCCTGATGTATCACACTCAGTGTCATATTTGAGATCCTACTGTACCTTGATTTAGCATATTTTCTTATTTTGTAACACTATAGCTCTACAGAGTAAGTTGAACTGAAGTCCTTTTTAGCAGCAATAGCTCATGAATTTTTAAAGTAACCCCGTAATAGTTTACCTGATTTTGATACAGCAGGTGTGTTTCTGTCACCATTAACCAGGGCTGCCAGGTTTTAAGCAAAATTTCAAGCCCAACTACATCTCAAAAAACACACAAAAGACCTGAAATTAGGCCAAAATATTTGGGCACTGGAAAAGGAAGACAGATTTTTGTTCTTTTTCTCAGCCTTTGCGTGGGAAACAAGGTCACTGGTGCACACACATTTATGATGAACGGACAATATCCACTCCATCCACCCTTTCCATCTACCAATCTTTGCAATATATTGTGTAAGAAAATAGTTCTGGGCATCATAAACACACTGTATGCACTTACACTTTGCCTTGTTGTTTGCACAAATGCGTTGGAGTTAATTTTGATTATTTGCTATAAATCCAAATCTTTGCACCTGCAGAGTATTTTTATTCTAGCCCAATTTGGCCACCTTGTCAACCTGTCTACTGCTCCTCCCCCGAGCATGGGGCAGCATGATTCCTTCCCCAATGGACCTCTATTATCTCTTGTTGGAGCTCTAATTTTTGAGCACTAGGTGCAATAATAACTCTATGGGTCCTAAATTGGGCAGTGAGCACACTGCTTCACAATTGTGTAACATTTAGAAAGGTGAGCAAATCAGTGGAACATTGGCTTATATCTATCCAATGGGAACATTTTTTTAAATTCACTCAAAGTAGATAATTATTGTTTCAACAGAATTTAAAATGTATAGAATTGTGCATGTGCATGAGGATATGAAGATTAATATTTGTTGAATGTATGATATGTCTGGCTGATATGCCCCTATGAATGAGTCGCCACCGTTTGTAGAGTTTTAATTGAGTCATTCATTTCACAATTATTCAATGGTATGGTATAGAGCAAACAGATAAAATATAAAACTTTATAAAATATAAAAGTTTAGCTGCTCTGCTTGTATAAATTCAAGTGTTCTCTCTCAGCTCTCTTCCAAAGAAGGCACACAGTGTCTCTGTTCTGTTCCAGGATGTGATAGCCAGCTGGGTGTTTGAGAACATTCACACAAAACCTTGGGCAAATGTCTGAGCATGGGCTTGGATAAAGGCAGTTTACAAGATACAGATGAAAGCCATGTCTTTGGCCACTGTAATCCGGGTAATCCAGTACAGTGCTCTTGATTTGCATTTGCTCAAGTAACTGGGTGACAATAAGAGTGCCGGCCCATCTTAGAATAGTTGGTAATCTGGTTTGGATACAGGACTCAAGAGGGTTTATCTAGCCTTAACATTTGCCAAAGCAGATGGTAGCAAGGGGGGTCAGAGCTACCGAATTTCTTCAACTGGCTATTGGGGGAAGGAAAACCAAAGGACAGTGAATGATAATCAGAGTTGTTTATTTTACCGCTTGACTCCTTAAGTACTTACAGCCAGATTATAGGCTTTCCCAGGGATAATCAGAGGCACTGGACAATTGCTTTTACGCATCCTGAACACATCAACCCCGCAACTGTGTAAGAGTGCACACAGACACTTAATTCCTAATTAGTCTTGATCCTAACCCTGCTAAAATTAACTGGTAGGGTGCTAATCACCACACCTCAAATATAGTCTGCCTGGCTCTGTTGGCTTCTGAATGTCATACGTAAGACCCAATTACAAGAAGGTTTTGAACTCTGATCAGAATAATGTTTGACCACAATAATAATCAGTGATTTGCTGCCTCACAGTAGAGATGTACAGTATGTTACACTGCTTATGGTCCAAGCCATGTTTGAGCTGAAGATTTTATTTTTGTTTATCTTCAGTAACTGCTTTATTCTGGTCAGAGTTGTGGTGAATCCAGAGCCTACACTAGGAATGCTGGGAGCGAAGCAGAAACACACAATTGGTTGGATGCCAGTCCATCCCAGGGCACTATATACTCACACATTCATACACTCATTCACATTTAGGGGCAATATAGCATAGCCAGTCCACCTATTGTCCTGTTTCTGGAAGATGGGAAAGAATCTGGAGAACCTGGAAAAGCAAACTCACACAGGCAGTAACCTGATCTCAGTAATGAACCAGGGACCCTGACACTGTGAGGTGGCAACTCTATCAAGTGCACCACGTTGCTGCCTCTGAGTTTTAGGAAAAGCTTTCTTTCTGCTCTTCTGTCTCTTTTTTGGTGTGTCTCACTAAAAGACTCATGTTGCATTTTATATGCTTACGAGGAAAAAAAACTGATTGAGTCTAGCATGCTAAAGCGTTCTTCAGTTTGTACAACAATCCTACAACAGTGGGTTTCCCGTTCACAAATGGTTCCCAATAGAACTCATTTAGAATTTCTAGAGCCATTAACCATCCAAAGAACCCACAAGGAACCCCTTTTTGTGTAATGAAACCAACCACCTAATGTATAGAGGCTTACCTTTTGGAATACAGTGGTACAATATACATGCTTAAACCTTCAGATCTCTGTTTTAAACCCCTTTATCCTAACCTCTTTCCTTCAGCAGTCTCATCTCTCAGGGAGTAGACATTTGCAACAAAGGCATTTTTGCCTAATTAGCCCAATGCATTGACTAATTGGGGATTAGAGAAGCAAAAAATAAATCTGTGGGAAGGATGTTTGCTCATCATATAGCCAGCAGGCCATAATGATACACATCTAGGAAGGTGAATCTCACTATAATAAAGCTACATTGTGTGTAAAATCTAATTTAATTCAATTATTTCATTCGTTAATAGTGGAAGAATGTGTGAGTTGGGACTGAATAACCAGACTGAAGGTAAAAGTCAGGTAAAAGATTGTATCTCAGATATCTGCAAAAAAAAATCCAACTAATTCCTTGAAATTCTTAATGTATCGTACCATATTTTATGTCTTCAATTTTAACCTCAGGGTTCATCTTAAAGAGCACAAAAAATAAAATTTAGTGATAGATGAACTCCAGAGGTTACAAATTGTATTTGAAGCACACTCTGATGATCAGGATGATCAAGAAACATGTATTAGTCATAGTGACTAGCAAATGTGTAATGTAATGACACTATCTGTGTCTGTATATATACCGGTTTAGTGCTCCAATATCTGTATCTGTGTTCGGATTTAAACCTGAAGTGGGTGTGGCCTAAACTGGAAAGGTTTTAATTCATTCATTCATTCTTTTTTTTTAAATTTGATTGCTTGCTCATGCCTGCATGAAAGAAAAATCTCTAGCTCTTGCAACCTTTTGATGATAATAGGGCGCCTCCTGTTCATCTTTGCATATCTGTTTGTAGCACATTATTTGTTCATTCTGAATAATACCCCCCACAGTTAGTGAACCATCAAGCAATTAACATCTTAGGACTTAAAGGGGATTGTATTTTTGTTTTTGTTTTTTTTTTTGGGGGGGGGGGGGGGGGGTTATACTAACTGCACTCTTTGCTGCATAGTTCATTATGTTAACAAAATGTACCTGGTATATCAGCCATATCAGTTTAATTTGAAGATGCTTGAAAGACAGATTCCTTCCAGCAGTAACTTTAATCTGCTCTCAGAACTTTCAGAACTTCACAACCTCTTGGAAATGAACAGTACGCTTTAAAATATTTATATCTACCAATTTACTTCCTACAGCTTCAGAAGCACTTTGCTTGTACAATTGATGAAAAACTTGCATCCAAATATCCTCTTTTCCCCCCAGGATACTTTATGTACAAAACCAGCCTTTTTTTAGTTACTAATAAAGTATACTGCAGCTATACTCTTAACCAAGCCTAGCAGTAAGTTACTCAGTATAACTAACAATTACACAGTTATTGTATAGCTATATATGGGCTTCATTGTGTTCCAACAAAGCAATAGGTACAGGTGTAATGTAAATAATAATAATAATAATAATAAAATAAATAAATAAATGAATAAATAAATAAAGGCATCAGAGTAGTAGTAGGTACAGAATTATATTGCAAAATCAAATACAGAAGATTCCATAGGACAGTTTTAGTAGCATTACATGTTCATAATATTAGATTTAGCTCTAGGCCTGTGGTTGTTGAAAAAGCAGGCTTGATGTTTGGGTAAGAATGAAGAACAGCAGGCATGGGCATACTGTTCTCCAGATTGTCAACCCCAGAGAGCTGCTCTGCAAGACCCCAAATGCCTTTGCATGCCTTCGTCTTGCCTAGTAATCACTTTCTAAAGCTAGTGTTTAAGTGTCGTACCGCCACTCTCCTTTATTCTACAGTAGTGTCTCTTGTCACACTTGATAAGTGTGAAAAATCAGATCTATTTCTAAAATCAATAGCACAAAAAGGTGCTATAAACTCAATGCACAAACTCGGTGTGACTCTGACTCTAAAATAATGAATGTTTAGTTCCAGTGTTTGGCAGAATACCAACCAATAATGATTTATTAAAAAATGTAACTTGCCAACATATACTGTACTTTATACTCTATGAGCAAATAGTGCAAAATGACAGAGGGAGTGCGATATTTTAAGGTGACAGCTTGGATCACATTACAGTAACAGACAAATAACAAATATGAATAGAAGTGTGGGAGAATAAGACAAGTGATTTCATGATTGTGTGCTTGGAAATCATAAAAATATTTTTTTTATAAACAGTGAATCTGACAATACATGCATTTAAAAATGTGATAAGCCATCTCAGGCAACAATTTCATTTTTTACAAGGTTTCTTTGCTGACTGTGGCTGATTTTTTCTCTTACATGAGTAACAGGGTTGATGTGACAGGGTCGAGTTTTTCTTTTCTTTTTTTTTCCCCCTTTGTTTTGAAAATATGCATAATTTGGTTAACTGGCATCCATGCTAATGACATGAGAACATTCATGACTTTCTAATGACTTACTGAAAAGTTATATTTTTTAAATTAATAATTTACTTTCAGTCTATAATTTTGGTAACATTGTTGTACTTTCAAAGTGACCTTATCAGTCATAATATAGTATATAAATGAAATATAAATGAAAATAATGCTCATTCCAACATGAATAAGAGAAGTTACTTTTCTTCTTACCATGATCTCCAGGAAACTCAGATTCAGGTGCAGATTCCAGCAAAACGTGACTTTTGTTTGGAATATTTCAAATATTTTATAGGGGTGTTTGTATTCAAGTAACAGATTTAAGTCATCGATTGTAGGAAGGATGTTTCATCCAAGATGTTAAAAGGATTTGCACATTAATGCAAAAAAAAAAAAAAAAAATTATATATATATATATATATATATATATATATATATATATATATATATATATATATATATACATATATAAAAGATTTCAAGATAATGGGTAGTTATTGTGGCCTGGGGTGACAGATGTAATGGAGTTTCATCTCTAGAACTACTTGATGTTTTAGAAATCACAAAAAGCATGCAAACATCACATGATCTTTGCTCCTTCTGGTGTTGCATTAATTTGACGTGTTTGTGTTTCAAGAAATACAATTCTGTGCTTTTATGCATACTTTGTGTTGCTCACTCCCCCCTCTCTTTCTCTCTATCCCTCTCTGTCTTTTTTGCTTTTAATCCCGCCATGTTTTTAAGAGGCTTAGATGCAAATGGGCTTTGGCTGTTCAGCAATCTGTCTGCATGGGCCTGAGCCTTTGGAGTGCCATAGGTGGTGGCTATGGTGCATCTCAGTGTGCAGATGCCAAGCACATTCTCAGCTAATTTCATTTCTCCCTCCGAACAATTACTTACTGTCTTAAGACTGAGTGAGCTGAACAAGTCTGGCAATTAAATTGTTTGAGACTGTTGTGAGCGCTGTCAAACAATTGTTAGGGACGAGTCACTCACGATCATGAATGATTAATGCACAGAGGCGGTGAAATCTGTCTCGGGAGGCTCACACATTCTTCAGATCAGTCTCATAGATTTTGACATGCCACTTTTGAGGCAGTTGAAGACAGTGCTACTGCTTGGCTGCTTAGATGTTCATTATAAGGTGATATGCATTCATCTCAGGTTTCGCTGGCCTGTTTGTCACTTTGCTTCAGTTGCAATTTGATGTGTGACTGTGGTGCTGTCTAGTTTTCTCTGTACAGGATTCTCGGTGCATATTTTTCATCACTCAGCAATAAAAGGAGAGTATATAAGAGTGGGTGACAAAAATAAGTGCATGTAAAAAATAAATCTCTCTCATTGGAGTGCATGTGCATTCAGTGGAAGACACGTAGCTACATATATGGTCCTTTTGTAGCGAAACATGCTGTGCTGATGAGTGAGTTTAGAGCCAATCTGTGCTAATTAAAAAGGATGGGCCACAGAGTTGGCGGACTGTCAGCTTTGTCTAACTTGATTTAGAGCCTGCTAATTCCAAATCAACACTCTAAGGGCCAATCAGATGTACAATGTAAGTGGTCACAAATGGGAAGCTCTGCTCAAATTTAATTGTTTTGCACACAAGCACCTGGACAGTATGAAAATAAATCCCAAAGAAGTTCTTGTATGGATAATCTTGGAGGGTTTATCTTGTTGTATTAATGTTATGTGTGTGTACAAGACAGACCTGAAGGCAGAATGATTAGCTACAATCATTTCATAGATCTTTTTTTCAAAGCCATTGGTAATCACCCACTTTACAAATGATCCCTGGCATAATCAAAGCTTATTTTGTGAGAATTTTGTGATCTGTGCCACCAGCATGCCTGACTGATCTAATTTTTAATAGAGGTTTGATTCTATATTGTGCCAAAATGGTCTCCAGCAGAAACTGCTACATTTTGCTTGGCTTATTCACGCCACAGATTAGCGCATTACAGGACTGAGAGAGAGAGAGAGAGAGAGAGAGAGAGAGTGAGCGCATGCGTTCAGTCTGTGGAGACAGGCAACACTAGAGTGTGTTGTGAGAACAAAGCTCATTTTATTGTGCGGATGATTGGGTTCTCCTGCCAGAGATAATGACTGTGCCCTCCTTTGACTTTGAGCCAGTGACCTGGAATAATGCCCCACAAGTGAAACTGGAGCCGACCTGCACCCGAAAGTGATTAAGGTCACTTCGACACTGCGCATTTGTTTGACCTCATGCTCACATAGACCACAGACTCAATTCATCGAGGAGTCTTTTGTGGTCCTTGGCACAATGCAAACACCAGCACCAAACACCAGCAGTATGCCACGTACTTCAGGAGTATGGACTTACTTGTGCTACTTATTTATGAGAGCTTGATAACAGTCATGGGAATTTTAAATATATACATAACATGTTACTATAAGGACCACAGGTAATCATGTATAAATACTTAACTGATGCTTTTATCATTATAAAGGAATACATGCCATAATCTTTAGCACATCACAGAATTATGAAGTGTATACATTAACAGCCTCTGAGTCATGTATAAATACCATTAATAATGGTAATCATTAAGTATCTATATCTTGTTCACTCATTCTGTTGATTAATAGCATGACTTACAGTAGACAGCCAGTGGATACTGGCCTTTATTTTGGATTTGACTGGTCAGAAGTGAACAAATCAGGCCTTTAGGTACTGTATGACCTTCTTGCACTGATCAAGACCATTGCTCATTCTTATTTATTTGCAAAAACCTTCAGAACCAGTGACTATCATGACCTTACCTTAGTTTGGTTGTTGATTCAGGGAAAGAAAAAAAAAAACATCAACACTTGCACTTGATAATATTCTCATGTCATGACCGATTGTCTGATTAATGTCATTAATATTGTATCGTAGTTAGTGACGTGATATTTAATTGAGCCTAGTTACAAGTTCTATTGTAGTATTAGTTAAATTAAATGCTGGGAATAAATACTTTTAAATAGATCATTTTTGGAATTTAGGATTAAAATGAATAAAATCATAAAAAATAATATTTGAATACTTGTTGAAGCACACAGTCATTGCCCACTTTAATAGGAACACCTGTACATCTGCTCATTCATGCAATTATAGAATCTGCCAATTATGTAGCAGCAACACAATGCATAAAATTGTACAGATACAGGTCATGAGGTTCATTTGATGTATAAATCAAATATCAGACTGAGGACAAAATGTGATCTTGGTGACCTTGACCATGGCATGGTTGTTGGTGCCAGACGGGCTGGTTTGTGTATTTCAGAAACTGCTAGAGTTTAGCAAGAATGGTGCTACAAACATCCAGTGAGCAGCAGTTCTGCAGGTGGAAACACCTTGCTGATGAGAGAGGTCAGAGGAGAATGGCCAGACTGATTCAAGCTAACAGGAAGTCTACAGCAATTCAAATATCCACTCTTTACAACCATGGTCAACAGAAGAGCATCTCAGAACACACAACATACAAAACTTTGAGGTGGATGAGCTACAACAACAGAAGACCACATTGGGTTCCACTCCTGTCATCCAAGAACAGGAATCTAAGTGTATGTCCCAATCAGCTCGGTAGTCCAGTAGTCAGGGCACTGATCAGGGAGTCGGCCATTTTAAGGGCTGTCTCAATCGCAAAATCCTTCCGGCTACAAATGTAAGTAGATTGTTAGCATTGTTGTAGCTCTCAAATGATTACTTACGTTAGCGATTTTTTACTTTATTTGACGTTCTATATACGGTTTGTTTTAGTCTAAAGACTTTTAAGTGTTTAATGATAAAAAAAAAACTAGCTAGTGTACGATCCTGTTTGAAGTACAATGACAGAAATGTGTGTGACTATGCTAAAAAATTTATATGACATATACAACGTCCATTTTCTGTACTGGTTATCCTTACTGGGCTGCGGGGAACCCGGAGCCTATCCCAGGGAGCATAGGACACAAGGCGGGGGACAGCCTGCACGGGGTGCCAATCCATCAGAGGGCACAATCACACACACCTTGACTTAAATATTTTTTATTTTTACATCTTTGGTGACGTTTTACAACGCAAGTATGTAATTGAGTTATCAGTGTCCCAATGTGTAATGAGCCAGGGTGCTTACCAGTGCCTGAACTCATGTAAATGATATAGTGATTCACGACTTAGGGAGCTCTGGGCACAGACTCATTGAAACTGAACAGATGAAGATTGGAAAATCGTCTTTTGGTTTGACCCAGTTTTGGTTTCATGTAAACACTAACTGAAGCTCTTGATCAGTATCTGCATGATATTATATATTGCACTGCTGCCAGTCGATTGGTTGATTTTACACACACACACACACACACACACACACACATATATATATATATATATATATATATATATATATATATATATATATATATATAAATTCAATACAATATGTTTATGTGTGTGTGTGTGACAGCCACTCAGTCATGACCATAGAACTAAAAGTGACATGTAGAGTAATTAGTAAGATGGCCACTGATGAAAAAAGAAAAAAAATGTACGCCATTTGCAGCATGTGCTGCGCTTTCCCAGCTGAATACGATGTCTAGTGGGAGATTTATGAGTCCTGAGCACAGAGTTCACTTTCAGTGCTTGTGATCTAGCTTGAAAGTCATGCGTTTGTAACTTTCAGGTGTCCTGTCTGCATTGCTTGGCTGGAGTGGTGTAATATAACTGATGACCGTAGCACAATATCTCCGAGCTTTGCGTCCAGCGGCATTGTTCTCTCGGTGCTGACACCACAGGGCAATGTACTACTGTCTAGATTACATGATGTAAGCCACACACCCTTGACACCTCAGCCCTTCTGACGTAACCATAAATGTCAAGGTGGAAATGTGTTGTTTGTAATTAATGGTGATTCAGGCTTTCCTTTAATTACCTTCCTGATGATTAGGACAAAACCATACTCTCCTATAGCAGTCATATGCAAAACTGTTTTAGAAATGCATCTCTGGCAATGTTATTCTGTTCACTCTGTACTTCTGTTTGTAATTAATAATTTAACAGACAAGTCAAAAGCAGATTTTTTCCCCTTTGCTCTCTGGATCTCATTGGCATGCCACGGAATACTTTTATGCTTGGGAGAAACATGGATAACATGAGATCATGACCAACCCTTGAGAGTGTAACATGCATAGACTAGTCTTACTCTTTCTAATCTTTAGCTCCCTTACTTTTATTTCAGCAGAGTTTTGAATGAATTGGAGAGACTGCAACTTTCTTTACAAGGGGAAATGTGGTTTTATCCCAGCATCTCCAAAAACCTAACATTTTGCTCCATTTTTCTGTAAGTACATGTTCAGGGGGTAAATTCAGGTGAATTTGGTGTACTTGTGTTGGAGACCTCAACAATGTCCTTCTTGTCTTTTGGTAAAATTTCAGCACAGTGGTAAGTTACTACATCATTTTTACATGAAATGACAGTCAAGACTGATCTGTACCAAAGTATACCTTATCGCATGGGCAATTTTTGCCCAGCATGCTACATTGGTATTGTTTTTTCTTTCTCGCCACAGTAAAGACTAGTGGGCGAGTGAATGTAGATCAGAATAAAAGTTTTGAGTTACAGAAAATGTCATAGGCATACTCTAAACACATTTAAACCCCAGGGTGTATGCCTTAAAATAGGCATAACGGTGCAATGTTTTCTGAAAACAACCCAGCACCCAATTCTATGTATTTGTACATTTTTTCTTGAATTGCTTTTTGCCAAAAGTACATGTGTGTGGGTGTGTGGTGTGGTCTGTGGGTGGGTGGGTGGGGTGGTGTGGTATGATTCATTTACATTGACCACGAGTGGTTCATCGTGAAACCACACAGGTCTCTCCATACCTAATAATGTGTGTGTGTGTGTGTGTGTGTGTGTAAGTGTGTGCACATCTGTCAAAAATAATTTAGCACTCAAATTTTGGAGATTCAAAATCATATGCCCTTGACTGCTTATCTTTAAAGAGTAGACATAAAAAGACCAAGCATGTCAGGACACATTGAACACCGAGGACTCCTGCCTTTTATCTATTTGCTTTTCCACTCTGGTAATTTTTCTTTCTTTCGCACTTCAAACATCAAGGGACAACTGTGTTTTCATGTGCTTGAGGCTACGAGACCGAAACAAAATCATTTGACCAGACACAGTTCAGTGGTGGCATGAAGACGTGTAGTAGGATGGTATATGGATGAGCAGTGGTTAGGAAGACACAGTTCATTCTAACCAAGTCTTTCCGGCACTTTAGATAATGCCCAGGGTTAGCAAAGCTTTCATAAATAAATTAAAATGCATAATAATTAAGCATTGTGAGGTAAAGAACAAAGAGTTTTCATAGCCAACAGTTTTGTCATAAATCCATTTACTAATTCATACATTTGTCAAAGAAGATTGAAAGTAGTTTTTATCTTAAGTCAAAACAAGACTTGCCAATTTGTAAAATTAATATCCACTGCTATGTGAAATTTATTAAACTATGAATCTTATCTTGTTGCTACAATCAGCATAATTTATAAGCTTCTATCTACAAGTTTGTGATATTAAGCTACTGAGCCACGAAGTTAACCCACAACAAGGTCAAATTAGAAACATTTTTCAGTGTATTATTTTCTTCAAAATACCTTTCAGCAAAATGTTGGTATCAACCTTTCACATACAGTATCTCACAAAATTGAGTACACCCCTCACATTTTTGTAAATATTTGATTATATCTTTTCATTTGACAACACCGAAGAAATGACACTTTGCTACAATGTAAAGTAGTGAGTGTACAGCTTGTATAACAGTGTAAATTTGCTGTCCCCTCAAAATAACTCAGCACACAGCCATTAATGTCTAAACCGCTGGCAACAAAAGTGAGTACACCCCTAAGTGAAAATGTCCAAATTGGGCCTAATTAGCCATTTTCCCTCCCCAGTGTCATGTGACTTGTTAGTGTTACAAGGTCCCAGGTGCGAATGGGGAGCAGGTGTGTTAAATTTGGCATCATCGCTCTCATACTCCCTCATACTGGTCACTGGAAGTTCAACATGGCTTCTTTTGTGGCTCATTTTTGTGAGATACTATACATTCAGTGGCATGTAAATAACATGTGTCTGAAATTTGTTCCTCTTTTGCATGAATCTCTACTACAAGTAAAGTTATAGCATTTGAAAAGTACATTTTTCAGCAAGTTTGTGTTTTTTTATCTGTGGGGTAAATTTCTTGTTTCCTTTTTAGCATACACCAACACAACTTTGTCTGCTGTCATCTCTACAGTGTCAGAATGTCAGGCAGTATGTGTGTGCATTGCAGATAATTTGACAGCTAGTATTTTGACTGTTTACAAACTGAATACATTAGACTTATGTCCATTTCACTATAACCAACAGCTTGCTCAAAGTATGACATTCACTGCATATGCAAAGCACACTTAACTAGCAACTACTACAAAACAATGTATTTAGGCAGACTGACTATTTTCATAGCTGTGGTAGATAAATTGGCTCTTTACTTACCTAAAGTGCCTTCTGTGGGCAAGGTTATGGAGTAATTATAAAATATGCTTAATTTTGATGAAATTCAGTTATAGTTTAAGAAGACATCACACTATATTATAGGCAGCAAAACCCAATTTTGGTCAAAACCTGATTCTTCATAATGTTTTTGCTGTTTGACATGATTCAGTCACAACAAAATGTGATGGGTTTTCCCAGACCTCAACAATCTCAATGTAAAACATTTAGAAAATATTCAAATCCCTTCATTGTTCTTTATTGTGTTACATTACTCACTCACTTTAGGGAACCACTTTATATTGGTCAGGATCATTTGTGGTAGATCCGGAGACTATCCTGGAAACACACCTGGCGTGAGTTGAGAATAAACCCTGAATGAGACGCTAGTCCATCACAGTGCACCATTTACACACGCACCATTGACACACCTAGAGGCAATTTATCTTCATCAATCTGCCTACTAGCATGTTTTTGAGAGGTGGAAGAAAACCTGTGAACCTGGAGGAAACCCAAATGAATATGGTTAGAACATGCACAGAAACTTCACACAGACGGTAACCCGAGCTTAGGATCAAACCAGGGATCCTGGAGGTGGGATATGCACCATAATTAAAAATAAAATCATAAACATGTTTTTATATGTTTTGTAAATGTATTTAAAATAAACCCCTGAAATATACAAGTGCTAAGACCCTTTGATATGATAATCAAAATCAGGCTTAAGTGCAAACTGTTTCGATCCTTAAGATATGTGATTAAAGCTCACCTGTGGTCAACTGAGTTGATTGGACATGGTTTGGAAAGGCATGTCTAAATATAAAGCCTCACAGCTAACACGGTATATCAGAAAGAAAGAAAAAAAACAAAGGGCAAAGAGATTATCTAAACCTCAAAAACATTCCCATGTCACGTAAATCTATATATGATCCCGTCTTATCCTCAGATAATGAGGATAAACAGAGATATGACCATGACAGTTATCTTAGTACATTAGTCTTCCAGTGAAGCCATTTTACTCCCTGAATTTACAGCTCAATGATAGCATTTAATACACTAATTATTGCTCGGAAGACCGTCTTCCAAGCTCAATGTTCTGATAATGGAATGTGTGATATAGAAAAAACACATACTGTATGTTTGCAAACAGCTGAAAAAAAAGCCAGAAGCTTAAGCCATTTTTCACACAAAAGTAGCAAGATTGCCCGCAGACACATTTCACGCTTCTGCCTTCGTGACGCCTCAGAGCCATTTTGTTTAGGTGAGCAATCACGTTGCCCTTGCAATGACACTCCACATAATTGCAGGCAGTTTGATTTTGCCGGACAAAATCAGTGTTTTAAAAACAATGTCATAGAAGAGATTAGAGATGCTACATCACCTCTCATCTTCAGTGTTCAAAGCTATGGTGGCTCTCGCTCTTCATTTCTCACCGTCAAGTATCATATAGTCTGTCTGCACTGCTGGTGGAATACTGGGCCATTTCTTGCTAATGGGTTACTAAATATGCACCTTTAGAGCCATAGTTCTGATTTTTAATCATGTTATTGGGCTAAACCACACACTTTTTAGGGCAGGACTAGCCTGGTCTGTGCAAACTAGAAAAAACAAACTTTCTCCTTTATTCCCCAAGGCTGTGATTACAGCAGTCTTTTAAGATTATTACTTGTCACACTGTATGAGATGATCCCAATAAAATATTGGCCAAATTCAATGACAGACTGTGAGAGTACATGTGTTCTTCATGTCAGATTATATGATGATTCTCTAATAATAGACTTACTGTACAATTAGAGAAAATTACTACATTCTGTTTACGTCAAAATCAGCCAGATCCAGGCTTGTGCAGCCAAATGGGGTCACATTAACAGATACATTCTTCAAAGAGATCTTGAAGTAATAATGATATTTTTCTGTCCATTAGCATGTTTTGCATTTACCACTACCATATTTGTACTGTGAGTTTTGTGTCACCTATGCCATCCTCATTCGTAACAAGCAAGTGTGAATTAGGTCTATAAGATGCCTTAAAATCAGATAAGCATAGAAATTTCTCCTACCTAAGTATTGTGTTGCAACATCGATGCACATCAATGATATTTTTGTGATATGGTTTCACCCCATTAATCCTCTATTGCACAGGGAAACCTGGAATTTTGCTTAACTCCACTGGTCACAATGGCACAAAATTGGCTACTGAGGAGTATGTCACATTATGCATTGTAAGACAAAGTTTTTTTCTCGATGTACAAGTTTTGCTGTGACAAAGATGTCTGATAAACATACATTGTAAAGCTGGCTTATCCCAGAAGTACAATAATTAAATCCACCCTCTCAGTGTTGGAACTGCACAGTATAATGCAGCCTAATTGAGTGACAAAAAAACCCACTTGCATCGTATTGAGCAATGGGATCTGAGCTGTTATACAAAACTGACTAATGCACAGCTGTTGTGTGCCGGATGAGTCAAATTCAATAAACTCCCTGATCGTTAGTTTGCCTTAAAGATTCACAGGCCTGAGTGATTCTGGAACTGAATAAAGTCAATTAATTGTCATAAAACTATGGAAATTGGTGCGTAGTGACCATTAAAAATTGGTGTAGAAGTCTGTAATCAGATGTGTGCTGAGTGAAAGATAATTACAGTATATGGTGTGGAAAAGGCTTCTGAGTCATTTATCTGTGAAACATAATTTAGCTGGTGAGTTTCAAACTACAGACACCGCTCCTATTTCTGGAACAAAGTTGCCGTATGCAGCTAATAACACACAGCGCAGTGTGAAATGTACAATATTGGATGGAAATGCAGCATAAACCATTTTCACTTTCCTTAAACCTAACAGACATGAAGCCATGTAGACCATCTGAGCCAACCCAGGGCTTATAGCAGCACTCTGTATGGAGCAGAGGCACAAATATTTCTTATGAATATTGTTTATTTGATATTGCTTATCAGATTGAAGGAGGAAGCGAGGCACATGGAATGTTTTCCTGTCTCAGATTTTCATCCATCCGTGAATATCTAATATATCAGTGCTGCTTAAACAGGCACGCTGTGTTCATTGGAGGGAGAAAAAAAAGAAAACAGAGCATAATGCGACGAGTGTAATTCTTTGCACAACTTACTCTTCACTAGCCTAGGGGAAGAATAGAACAAGGAGGCTGATTCTTCCTTTTGGCTGGCTTCACAACAGTTATCTGCCTCACCCATCCGCTTGTTTAGTACTATTGCATTCTGTGCTTTGATATTCTCATTAGTCCTTCAAGTGAAAAGATTCAAGCTGAGATTAGGCGCCAGTTCTACAAGCGCAGGGTGATGATTCACAAACTCTTGAGAGCATGTGCCGGGGCTCCTAAGGCAATGCCATCAGTTTGAGTCGTGCAGTCAGAAGAGGAAGTTCAGGATTTCCCATTAGTGCAGTACACGCATATGAACCTTAACGAGCACAACAAATAAATAAGATTTCTTGGATTTTAATGAATGGCTCAGTAGTAAGGCAGCACTGTGAAGCAGTCCAAAGCTAGTTTACTGTTGCTCTGTAATTAATCTTTTATTTTATTTTATTTTCTGAAAATAGGTTTATTATTAGAATAAACAGAGTGATTGGCTGTGGCTAAATGCGAAGATTGATGTTCACCATCTGCACTTACTGTCTCCATGCTAGATTATCCACTTAAGAGTCCAGCTCCGGTGGTTCCTATTTCAGTCCAGTTAAAGTCAACACGAATGTTCAATTGCAACAAATCAGCTATGCATATATGCGTATAGCTTTATCTTATAATTTTAATTACTCTGCTGGATATTTTTCCCTCATCGCATTATATGCATGTCATGGACTTGAGTGTGCTTTTTGGCCTAAGGCTCTCTCATTCACTTCCAGAGTGAGAGTGAGTGCTGAGGTCTCTTCCCACCAGCTTCCTTCAGTGTGCCCTGTAGATGAACTGCAGCAATCCTCATTGTGATTCTAAACTCACGGTTTGTTTTTAGCACCTTCATTGAAACCCCCCACTAAAAAAAGGTGGATGAAAAGTAGCTTTGAGTCTTTAACTCAATCGCAGTGGTTCTGAAAAGGATGATTAATCAATTGGCTGTTAATTGAAATCTCAAGGTGTGCAATTCATGCTTTTATTCGCCTTTCTCACCGTGTTAAACCTAGGTAGTCTGAGAAATCACATACACACTGTTATTGCCCACAAGGCAGCTCAAGAATGTGTTTATACACACTATATGGTCATGGTGGTTGCCTAGTAACATCACTTGTCTCCTTGTAAAGCCTTTGTATTATCTTGCGGAATTTTATTTATTTAAGTTTTTTTTATAAGACCAGTGAACTGAAACAATGTGAAGCAGTCACATAGAAAAGTCAGATTTTTCTTCAAGTGCTGTCATTGGTTATTATGGTTTGCTGGTTAGCAAAATACATTTGCAATTTGAAGAGCATCTCGAGATATTAGTGGCACCTAATTGCATTACCTGGAGGAGAGACGGATGGCGCCAGCTAAAATGGCTGGCTGCAGCTCAAGCTGTGTTGGAGACAACTGCATCTTTACAGCTTTCACTCCAGGTTCCAGCTGGGATCTTTTATTTTCGACTAAGTGTTTTTCCAACGGACACTCCCTCCTAGGCGTTATCTGAGCATTCCACCAATCTCTGTCCTCTCAAGCATGTTAGCTGTCATACTGCTATAATTGATGGCTTTTAACCTGGTTTTGTTTATAGGATGGTGTGGAAAATTAAGGTTTGATCCATTCGTTCATTCATTATTTCTCACCGATTGCAAAGCAGCTCTTTTTTCTCCCATGAGGCATTGTTCCTGAAGTGTGACTAACCTTATATCTGCAGCTTAGAGTTCAGAAGAATGTGTTTTGTATTCTATGACTGCAGTTCAAAATAGGATCCAAGCAGTCTACATTGCCAGGGGTGAGGAATCAAGGTTGTAATCATTTCAATTCTTCTTGCAAAGCAGGGTTTGCATGAGATTCCAGAAAACAGAGAGCTTCCAGAAAACAGCAAATTACCTTTCTACAGTTTATTATAACTATTGACCTGTCAGATAGATTTACGAAATGGCAGCACTGTTGAATGCTTCATTTGTTTTTAAGCGCACATATTTTGAAAATGTCTCAGAGTTGAAGCACATGTTTACATATACTGGTGTCTCTCATATCTAACCTACAATGAAAAAAGATCCTGGGTTACTGTCTGCATGGAGTTTCACATGTTATGCCTGTTTCTGTGTGGGATTCTTTCAAGTTCACTAGTATCTTCCTACCTGACGAAAAACCTGCCAGTAGGTGGATTGGCTGCACTAAATTGCCCCTAGGTAAGAATGTGTATGTACATGGCTTGTGTCCAATTTAGGGTGTATTCCTGCCCCACGGCCACTGTTTCTTGGGATATGCTCCAGCTCCACTGCAACCCTGGCCAGGATAAAGCAGATACTGGAGCTGAATGAATGAATGATTTTACCAGAATATATACCATATATGAATCTGCCTTCCTCCTAAAGGAAAGCTGTTTTCCTATTACAGATAATAGGTTTCTTTCACACAGAGATGTCAGTCTGCTTCACTTTTCATCAACGTTGAAAGCCAAATGCAATAACAAATTGAACTCGGTAGATGTGCATCTCCATATGACCTTCTGATAGTGTAGCTCTTTACAGTGCGGATTTACTAAGTACAGAGATTTGCTAGTAATAAACTGGACACTGTTTTATGGAATGGAGGCTTATGTACAACATGAGGACAGTACATTGCATCCAAAATGCAGAAAGATATTTGTTTGTGATGCCAAATATGTCAGATATGTGAGTATGGAAAATTACAACACTTTTTTCCCCTTTTCTTCTTTCTTCGCTTCGGCCATATACAGAATTGGCGATTTTAGTTGACGACTTAAGGCCAACAGTTATGTCAAAATTTGCACAGGGAAAGTTGCTTGTATTCAGACATGTACTACATGACTGCTTAATTTGATTGTCTCGGACCCCCCCCCATTCAGAATATGCAAATAACATGAGATTTTTCTTGTGTAGAAGCGTCCAAGATGAGGTTTTTCAATACTGTCCAGACCACCGCCTTTAACACAAGCACTTGTCTTTAAAACTGAAATAAAAAAAAACAATTAATTAATTGATTAATTAATTAAAATCAGGGATAGAAAATGCTGACTTAAGAAGGAAAAAGCATTCTCCCTCTTTGATGCCAGATGTAATATGATACATATTAACATAAAAGCATGTAACATAAAAGCAAGAGACAATTTAAAAATGAAAAATGAAAAAAAAAGAGTAACATGACAATACTGTATATGAATAAGAAGAGGGCAAACATTAAAGCAAAAAAAAAAAATCTTAACGCAGTCTAGTATATTGCCAATATGCAGCAATATCGCTTCATGAATACTTCTGATTGAGATCATTACATACAGTAAGTCACTGTGAATCTGGTTTATTTTAACAATATGTCTTCCACCCTCATGACTCAGCAACTAAAATAGCACTTGATCCAGTACATCCTGTAAGTCTGCATTTTATTATTTTTTATATATTGCTGGCTGACAGTTACTTGTATACAAATGAATAAAGACAGAACATACTAAATTGAGGTAAAATTGTAATGTGCATGGGATGTAAGATATACTTTTTTCACACCATTATTCACTATTTTGATTTATTGACTTACTAAAATAATGTAATTGTTTTTGTTAGTTCCATGTGCTGTCCTGTAAAGACAAATATCCATGAGTGAAAAGGAAGATTCCATGAAGGAAAAGCAATAATTTTCAACAAGCACTTTTCAGCTGTTACTATGTTCAGGCTGATTATTGATTGATGGATTCACCTATCAGGAGCATTGCCCTTATGCCCAGCAGCTAAAAAGCATGTCCCATTAAAATATATAATGCATGAGGCACAATGACTGCATGCCATTGATTAGCACTTGAATAAAATGAGGTGAAATTCTATTAACCAGACAGGCATAAAGTGAGCTTAATGTTTAAAAATAGTGCCACATTCCAAATATAACACCCTTGGCCTACTTGTGTAGTATTCAAAACTATTAGAAGTGGCCAAGTTTTGAACAACATTCACAATTACTGCATGATTAAAAGGCAAAACAATGTTTCATGTGTGGAGGATTATTTTTACTGAAATAATCTTTTTTTTCTTTCTTTTCTTTTTTGTTGTGAGTTCATTAATTCAGACCTGATTAAAGATTGCTCATTTCTTCTTCAGTTGGAAGTGCACGGCTGGCTGTTTTCTCACTTGTTGCTGAATGAAACACATTTGTCCATCTCATTGAGGTTTCTTGGCTCCTGGTTTGTGGCGCCTGTCTCTCTTACTCATCGGTCTGTGGGTTTTTCCTGCATGATTGACTTTCCCCTGAATTTGCCTTCATTTCCTCATGCTTTTACATGTCCTTGCATCTTAAAGCAATTAGGGCTTCACATCATAATGACAGTTGGTCTCCATCTCCCTAAATGTACTTGTAAAGTGTGTATGTCTTCTCACTTCTGAGTTGACAAGGCCCTTCTGTACCAAGAATAATTAGGCCAATTAACTTGAGTGGAACGGTGGTCCGACATATGTGTTTTGTTTTTTCTTTGCGATTTGATCCGGCAGAGTTGTGTCACCTCATCCCACACAGGTCTAGGGCTGACCTGAATTAAGGCGTAAATGTGTGTCCATTCCACCCTCTCTACAGTGCTAAGCGAGGCTGCCAGCGCACAGCTCTAATAAAATGCTAATGATAATGACAATTGGTGCGGTAGCAGTATTGTTTATTTCCACTACGGTGGGAGAATAGCGACATTTTTTTGGAGAGAGAGCTGAGTTTTGAATCATAGTGTGATCATCCCAGAGCTATTTACAACCTCAAAATGTCAGCTTGCACTTTCCTCTCTCTCCTCTCTTTATATTGTTTATTGTTTTCTCTCACAGATGAGTGAGAATGTGTTTTTGAGTGTACAAATTCTCTAGTCATTGTAATAATCATTGGTTACTGAGACTCAGATTTGGTTGAATCATTTCATTGCTAAAGTCCAATTCGACATAGTTATGAGACTACTGACTGGAATATTATTAAGACATTTAATCTGTGCAAAAATTTCTTGAGGCAATGCTGTCACTGTTTGTTTAAAGTACTGATTGTTTATATGAAGCTATTGTGGGTCCAGCACAAATCAATCCCATGAAACTGATTTACAATGAATGTCCAAGGTCAAGTATCTTCTTAAATAGAAGTTGCCAGATTATTTTTGGCCACACAAACAAACCTTGTCATGAGGTTGTGCTGGGGGAAAGTAGTGTTTTGGTGAAAATGTAGCATTAAAGATGTTGCTTATTATTCAGTTATTCATTTTGAAGCATATCTTCATAACTCCTTCTAACTCCTCTAAATTATTCAGTAACTACAGTGAAATTAATAGCTTGTAAGCCAGTTTATGATGTACTAACTATAATCGTTAAAGCATTAAACTCCCAGGACCAATTGGTAGGTTCAGGCTTACATTCTTCACTCTAATAACTATGTATGCTTCTGTTATTTTCACTGTAGCTACTGAATAAGTCATTGTAGTTACTGAATATTTTTGGATATCTAGATTATAAAATGTTTGTGTTTAAAGGGTTAATCATAATCACTCAGGTTTTGTTGAGGTTGTGTGTCTAGAATTGACCACCAAATGAACTGGATTTTTTATGGAAGAGAAGTTGTTTTAATACTTCCCCATATTTACAAGTCCAGCATACATACAATGCAAAATCATGGTTAAAGGTGCCAGACTTACAATAACAGCAGTGTTAGCTAATTCACCTATGCAAAATATTGTCATGACAGCAGTTTTGACAATTTGTTTTGGCTGTAACTAAATTTGCATTAGGTGTTAACCCATGAGAATCCACCTATATGTGAAGTTTATGACATTCTGAAAATTGGGGAGCTATTACAATAAATCATTTTATTGTTCTCAGACATTTTGCACCCTGGGAGTCCTTTAACTATAAAATAAATTTCACACTTTATTTTAAGTACATAATTGATCTATTCACATAGATCAATTATGTTCATCTACATAAATAGTGAGCCTAATTGATCTACATAATTAGGCTCACTATTTAAATGTGTACAATAATATTTATTGGAGTCAGAGAGCTTTTTATTCTTAAAGGGGACCTATTATGCTAAATTCAGTTTTACATGGTGTTTGAACATAAATGTGTGTTAGTAGTGTGTGTACACAACCACCCTATATGGTAAAAATTCACCCACTCATTTTTTTTTTTATATTTACCATAAATCATAAACAGTGTTTCAAAATGAATAAATAAAAAAAATTCTCACCAGGGTGACATCACTTTAGAACAGGCCCCGCCCATGACTGATGAAGGACTCTGCCCTATTAGCATAGATCCTCCCCTGAGTGAGCTGCACACAGTCCACCACACTGTAGCAGCAATGATAAGAAGAATGTCTTAGCTTTGTAAGCTTTGTGAGTGTTCTGTTGTTGGCTGTAACAATGTCTTCATTTACTCCTGGCATCAGAGCCACTGAAGACGCAGCGGAGAAGTTTTATTTTTGAAGGAAATGTGCCCCCAAAAATAACTAAATTTGTGTATGTTTGTGCAAATCATTTTACACAAACTGCTTTGAACGAGGGTAAATACAAAGAAGGATTTGCTGAAAAGTTGATTCTCAAGCATGGATCAATACCAGCTGTTCGTGATCCAGCTTTATATCCAGAAGACATAAGTATCGCACTTTATATTTTGTGAAAGTTTGCAAATCACCTTTCCGAATGTGCTTATAAGCAGACTCCACGGCTAATGCGGATAAAGTTGCCACTGTCTCTGAGTGTATTCACGGAGACCAGAGCTATATCGTCATTTTTATTTTTAACCGAAAACGCTTACTGTCTGTATAATTCATAACCGCACCTTTATTATGCGCAATACAGTAAGGTGATTGTCTTTTGGAAAACTGTACATTTCGTGCAAATCATTTTAGTATCTGAGCTGTGAAGGCACATCTGCTGTAATATCCAAAGCACGCACTTTGGCGCGAGCCCTCTTCCGGAAAGAGGGCGGGGAGCAGCAGCTCATTTGCATTTAAAGAGACACGCACAAAAACAGCGTGTTTTTGCTCCCACCCAAAAAGGGGCATTTACAGCATGGTATAATAAATAATCTGTGAGGTATTTTGAACTGCAACTTCACAGACACATTCTAGGGACACCTGACACTTCAAAATATGTATCCTTTAAACATTCTAGACATTTTTATTAAAATCCCATCAATTGACAGTACTTATAGGCCAACTTATATGTTATTGAATTTTTTATGAAACCCTATCAATTCAGGAAAACAGCAAAATAGCCCAATAACTATTTTAAAAAAATATAATAATTTACCTAGTGATGATGGTCGATTGTGATTTTCACCACCATGCCAAATAACACAGTCACCCTGGCTATACTTCGTAGACCCGCAATTTGAGAAGCCTGGTCTAAGGACTTACATTTACATTTATGGTATTTGGTAGACGCCCTTATCCAGAGCGACTTACATTTATCTCATTTATACAACTGAGCATTTGAGAGTTAAGGCATTGCTCACGACCTTCTGATCAGTAGTCCAAAGTCTTAACCACTGAGCTACCACTTCCCTCGCAGATGCCCTTATCCAGAATGACTAGTCCAACAGCTTAATCACTGAGCTACCACAGACTTCTATGTGCAGTTGCTAATACAACCTCACCAAGCCTCAGAGTGACTAGGTAACAAGTGAATGTTGTCTCCAGAGCATCACATGCCTTGATTCATGATCATAAATATAAGTTGCCTGTATGATGTTTTTTTTTTTTTTTTCAAAAAGCATCTGTTTTTTTTTTGTTTTGTTTTTTTTACTTCTTCACTTCATGTCACCTTTTGCCTTCTCACTGCAGGCAAAACAAAACACAGCACACTTTAGCAGAACAAGGTGCAGAGAGAATAGAGAGATGAAGCAGGAGTAACATTCGTGGTTTGTGCATCTTGATCTCTGTGTTTTCTGGTTGGAGACGGAGTACTAAAAAAGATGAGGTGTCTTTTGAACCTACTTTTTCCTAGCATGTATACAACACGCCACAGCCTCAGTCTACAGTGACACAGAGAAAGTGAGTTTCTCTTAAGATTTACTTGGCTAGAAATCTATGTGGGCGCCCTGAATTCAGGCTCGTTTACTGGAAGACTTGATTAAATGAAGTGGAATGATTAACATGTATAATTACAATAATTAAGATGTATATTACAAACAGACATTGGTCAACAAAGAAATTGTTTTCAACCTATGAGTGATATTTATAGTGGATTTATTGGCCGCATAGTAATAATAGGTCTATGTATATATAGGTCTATAAAATATCTAATGTTTTATTTTGTATAGCGTGCACAAGTAATGTATTTTACTTCAGCAGTTGGACTTCTTGTCTACAGCATAAATATAATTTGCTGTAAAGTGTAAAGCTAAAAAAGATTATATTTAATTATTTATTAATTTAGTAGTAAAAATTAGGTCTGCAATCCCTCTGTATCACAGACATCTCTGCTCTCAACAGCTTGGGCAGTCCCAGTCGTTCTGCTCAGGCCTGGGAAGTTCAGCCGCAAGACTGCCTTTAGATGAACATAGTGCCTGGGGCAGGTGTAGGGTGTTCTCAAAGAGGACATAATGAGGACATGTTAAACAATGCTTGAGGAGGAATACATTTACATATACTTGAATATTTTCTCATCACCACATCCAATGTTGTATTAAGCGCCATGCTGAAATCCCATTCAGGCAGCAGATCGTGCACGATGGAGGCTGACACATTGATTGTTTCTATATACAGTCCATGAGCATCAGTGTATAATAATCATGCATTTATTATCATTCATTTGGGGTTTTATGGAAAAATTTGCAAATAATTCTGTTCAGTGTGGATTCTATAATAAAATGTTTTTCAATAATACCAGCTGTACCAGATACAGAAAATGCACCATCAGAGGTGGGCAAATAATTACCCCAAGTGCCATGGACAAGCAGATTTCTTGTCTAGGCTTTTCTTTTTTTTTTTATTCGTAGTTGCCCAACAGACAAAGTTCAACAACATTTTTTTTACTTTTGCGAAACAAAGGTTTTCATTTGATATGATAGTTAAAAGGGCTGTATCACTTGAGTCCGGTCTTCTGTATTGACTTGAGACTTGTCTCTGACTTATTGGCATTTATACTCAGACTTGTCTCAGGCACACTGTAGGACTCACTAAATATGGTATGCACAAAGTTTAACAAGAAATATTTCTTTATTCTAGAAAACAGCCTAATCATTGGTGTGATGAATGAATGAAGCCAACGGATTTGAGTAAAGGCTTGGATTTTGAGAGGTTTTGATCCCAATCTTGACTTGTTGGTCTGGTTTGCATTTGGCCTTGATCTTGACTTAGCCTCAACCTGTTAAGACTTGATCTTGTCTTGGCTTATCTTAGCTAGTCCTGGTCTTGGACTTGACAATAGCAGTCTTGTCTATAGCCCTATTAGTTATATTTAAATTTAAAATGCTTCACTGTGGTACAACACACCTCAAGGTTGTAACTATAGCATGCAGTACTTGTTCTGTTTCCCACCACCCGCTGCAGTATTTACATCGGCTGAGGCGATCTGATTGATAGTGGAACAATTCTTACTATGTGGTTTAATTAGTATGCACAAATGATAATCTTTTCCATATTTGGAACACACATGGATATGGAAACATTTACAAAACCGAGCAAAAGAAAATACATTGCAAAGCTGTCATGTAACCCTTTTTCTTGTGGTGCGACATGAATAAAATCTCTTTTTCTTTTGGTACCACATCTCATAGCTGGCCAAAGACTTGCTGGCTTTTCGTAAAGGTTGTAAACACAATGTGCTAGAATCTTTGTTAAAAGATGGTAATGGTCACTTACCTGTTCATTTATATTTGTTTTCCATATATCAGGTCACTTAACTAGATAACTATCTCACCATTCCTTATTACATTAGCTCCATTTACCATAGTCACTCAGCTTTCTAGGCAACAAAACATGGGACTGGGCAGACACTGGAGCTTCCACTTGCCTGGTGGGCTAACTAATGGATTTGTCCTCCCCTATACCATATAAACATAGCCATATTGATTTGATGCATCACGTGCAAGTTACATCACCCTATAAAAACAGCTACTGGTGCTCTAGTTGTATCAAGAAAGCTTGTTGTCTCCTAAATGGCTCTTTTGGGTTTAATGCAATCCAAATGAATATAAAGAGAATTGCAGTTAATGCAGTTTGGAAGTTGTGGTAACAGTTGTGCTAGCAGCACAGGACAAATTGCCTCAAATGGCCTTTATGTAAAAAAAAAAAAATGTAATCAATCTGAAGTATGCGAGAACTTAAAAGACCCTTCAGTACAAGCTTTTTCTTACTGAACTTGAAAGACTTTTTTTCTCTCTCTAAAATTAAATTCTATAAGGGAACAAGCTGATGAATTGATGGTGGGGAAATTGGACTGTCTTCAACTCCTGACAACTTCAGGTGCTCAGATATCATACCAAGAAACTTTTTCAAATGCATTTCTACCTTATTTCAAAACAAATACTTTGTGTGGACTGCATTAAACACACATTTCCATAAGGTAATTCTGCATTAGGTTGATTTCATTTTAAGCTTACAGGCATATTCTGAGGTAGAGAGCATATTCTGAGGTAGAGAAGCGTATCCTGCGTTTAGTGTGTGTCAGGCTGCAGCGTAGTGAGCTCTTTGTATTCCTGGTAAGAAGACAGCCACTTGACAGTTTGTTTCAAAGAATGTTTCAGAATGTTTCAATACCTAAGGGGAGGTGTGCAAGGAAGGCAATTCAGTTATGCAAATCACATCACACGCTTTTCATTAATCCCTTCTGAGCAGTACAAACTGCCTGCACAGGACCAGTAAAGAACAAAAGCTGCTCAAAAGTTTTGCTCGCTATCACTGCGCAGTTATTGTAACATGCCAAAATGATGACAGCCTTCTAAGAAGCAGCTTTGTCATATTTTGATGAACTGTGTGATACATAGGCCTCCTTCATCTGTTTAAATACAAATACAGGACGAGTTCACTTCATATGTTGATTGATTAAAAGAAATCAGACTTTTGACTATTTTATATTTCAACTGTAATTATGTAAGACTTCTGAAGATATTTTCCCCTGCAGTCTGTCCATTAAGGTAGTGCTGTATTATTTATTTATTCACCACACTCTTTGAAGTGAAAATATTCTGAAAATGCTCTGACCAAAACAAATATTGGGCCATATTCTGAGTTGAGAGGATTTAATACAGAAATTGCACACATTCAGACTTCAGCTGTAAATACAGACTTAAGTGATATTCAGAATTACTCACATGGGGTACAGTTTGTTGAAGATTGAACCAGTTACATGTGATTCTGTTACATGTGAATGTCTCAGTTACATGTGATTCTGATATTAGGAGTTATTTTAGGACCATTTTTCTTGTGTGATATCAGCTCAAGAAAGGATCAATATTCAGTCCAGGGCCACTATCTTTTTCAACAAATTTGTAGTGATAATCTGATTATTACTATTAAGACTATACATACATCAATATACTGTATTGGTGATATACTAATAGACTCATTAGATGTTTATTTATCTTTGCCATCTTCTCATTTATATATGATCACATTAATTTTTGTTTTTGAGTTATGTCAATTTACATTTAACAGCAAGGGGATAGAAGTGTTCTTTAAGCCACATTTTCTATCACTCAGTTTATTTATGCATAAAGGTGAGTGCTTGTTTTTCATGGCAGTGGTATAGATGCAATTGAAAAAATCCTGCGTACAAATTGATCTAATTTCTGGACTTAAATCGCCAATGGTTCACAGAGCTGAGGGAATAACAGCATAATTGAAATCATGCATTCTGTTGTCAAGGTCAGGGTAGCATAACTGACATGTTAAGATATATCAGGATGCAGAAACGAAAACCATGCATTTCGCCAGTGAGGATAGGGCTAGATGAGGTGGAGAAGTGTGCTCTCACCGCTCCACGTGGCTCTGATTAAGTTTAATCTGGCAGCCCTCCTTTCTACTATCTCCTCTCCAGGCTCTGCCTCTCTGGCTCCACTGACTCAAAGGCAGTTATAATGAGCTTCTGAGCCACACACTGGATGCCCTGGACTCCAGTCCCCACAGAGCCATAATGAGCACTCCAGCGGCCCCAACGCCGCAGCCAAGGGCGCCAATCTTCCCTCCCCGCAGACAATGGAGTGTAGGTGGGCATCGCTTGTTCTCTGTTCCCCTCTTGGGGTGTCCCCAGGGCTAGGAGAAGTTGGGGAGGCATGGCCCAAAGCCGGCAGCTGGCAACGAGTACCTGGCAGTCGGAGCTGTACCTCTTTAGCCGCCAACGCCTTTCGGGCCATATCCAGCAGTCGAGCCTTGGCGGGGTTCAGTGTGGCCATGCAGTGGAATAAAAGAGCCGAGATATAAAGAGAGACAGGAGGGAGGGAGAAAGAACGAGACAGTTTGATAGAGAGGAAGGTAAAGCAGCAGCCAGTAGAGAATAAGAAAAGAAAGAAAGATTAAAAAAGAAAACAGAAACTCATCACTCATTCCCACTTCCTTGTCTTTACCCTCCTGAAGCATCAAGGTGCGTTGCTAAAGTCTTGGTGTGTGCAAGAAGCACTGCTTTGGTGGAAAGTGAAAACGTATTTACTTCTCCGATGGATTTTTAATAGACTCTTCCTCCAGATTGTCGGTCAAAACGCTGTGCAGTTTTATTTTATTCCACTCAGCGATGCCTTCTCTTGCACTGTTTTGATTATCTTCATTATTTAAATGGATTTGCATAACAATTGGCACGATTTTATTAGCCACGTAGATGCGGATAACAATCAGCACGATGTTGTCGCAGGCCTCTTAATTACAACGCTGAGTAATGTCAAGCAAATGAATCAAGCCACGCACCTCTCACATCAGGACAGAGGGAAGCAGGGAGCACACTCATTAATGCTGGAGAGTGTGTGGGTCGCTGCACAGGGTCCAAGGTGATATTCAAGTACGCTGTAGGTTAGCACCTCTCTATCACACATTTATAAATACAGATGCAAAATGCGGAAGTGTATTTCTGTATTATGGTCAGAAAAATCTGCACTATTTCTCTTTCTAATTATTAGTGTTTTAGTTCATTTCTATTTATGCTGAGAAGAACCTTCACTGGCTTGCTCTATCCTTCCTGAAACAGCTTCGTCTGGGAATGAGGACTGAATAGTTATTATCTTTAGGCAGGATTAAGGATTTGTGTCCTCTACTGAGTGCTGCAGTAAAACAAAAATAAATGTCTCCATGTTGTTATTGCACAGGCTTTATTGTTCCTTTTGGAATAATCTTTGAAAATGAATTGTTATGTCCTATAGTGGGATATTGAATTTATTGCAGAATGTCCTCCTTTTTTAAGGAGATAGTGTTTATTAAAATACAGTTAGATTTTAAGACACAATACATATTCAGATCTGGATAAAGTATATGTATATTATAGCTTAAAATGCAACTCGGGGAGGTTTTAGCCAATTCTGGCTGATGGAAAGGTAATACATACTGATGTCTGTTGCAACAAAAGGGTTGCATATTGTAATTTTCCCTGAAAGAAGAAGAAACAATTCCATGCATAAAGTTAGCACTGGGGCCCTGTTAAACAATTAAACTTCTCCTCCTTAGACACCTTTTGACATTTTAAATTCTGAACATAAAAAACAAAAAAGGTTTGCGTGCAGTGGGTCTCAATGCTGGAATGCCGCTGGCCACACATGACCTTTGGCAGTGTGGAAACTTGATTTGATCCATTGCACTGTGTTGAGGCCCACAAAGCCCATCCTTATCCCTGTCCAAAGCCAGTAGCTAACCGCCCTACAATAGTAGTGGGAAACAAAGGTAACCACCTAACGGGTTATGTTCATGTGTTTGTGCGTGTGTGTGTGTGTGTGTGTGTGTGTGTGTGTGTGTGCATGCGCACGTGTATGTGTGTGTGTGTGCACGTGTACACATGTTAAAATCTCTCTGTTTTCATCTTAACCCAAGCTGTAATGTAATTGCCCTGTTCACTTGAATGGAGCAGCACCATTAAGAGAACTACACAGTTGGAGTCATCATGAAGGACAGTGGCAGGAATGGAGATGATGGGAGGCTGTCTTTACAAATGAGCTTTTTGATAGCAGAAGGTGTAGTCATCTGAGGAGCCACACACTGAGTCACTCCTCTTTTCATAGCATACTATTGCTTGAATCTATATACCATACACATACTGATAGAAGGATGGTCATTAACAGCAACAGTGATTGCGTATTGCATTTTGGTTTCCAACTAAGATGCAACATTAGAATTGGATAACACATTTAAAAGCATTGTGTGCATCTTTTATAAAGCAATGCAGGAGGATTTACTGTATATACAATGTGTAGTATGTGACTTTGCATAAAAGAGAATGTCCTTTTATTCTTCTCAATAATACTCGTACCTTTCTAGCCCCTCCCCTACGCCACTGAACTCAATTCAATTGGTGGCAGGGCATGGCTAAACCATTCCTTAGACCTTTAAGACAACTTCCTACAAATACACTCACACATATCTAAATAACCTGTGTCAGAGTCTGTACAACAAGCAACACATTATCAATTAGTGCTTTATTCAAGCAAAAATCATTTGTTGAAATGTACATTTCTTTGTACTTACCAAGCCTTAATGAAGAATGAAAATTTTAAATGGTCTTACCTGCCTGTCAGAGACAGCACAGACAAAAGCGTTCATTTTACGGACTACTCCAAATATAGATTTTTAAAGAAATGTCTTTGTCAATATGGATGAAAGATCAGACTTGACCCCATTTATTCTACGCACATATGGAGAAGCTTCATTTCAGAGCTTGTCCTGGTTTGATGTTTCTCCAGAGAATATACTGATACTGAAATCAAATAAAAAACATGTAAGATAATGATTAAAAAAACACACAAACAATATTACAGAAACAATCTTAAACTGTCTACTTATAGTGATAATTAAGGGATCTTTTCTATTCTTTGTCTCATGTAAAGAAAACATCATACAGTATAAAACATCTAGAGTTACCTCACACGTTTTGACATAAGCCTGTTACAAATCTTCTAGTAGAGCTTTCTGAATGTTTTATGAAATGCTTGTGAGTCTGTTTAGGGCCCAGTGTAGGTCTCTTTTAAATAAAATCAGATGGAGAAAAAAAGTGTATTGTTTAAGTGCTAAAATAAAATGACTAACCTTTAAATACTGTAGTTCTGTTAATTCTCACCAGTATTCTTGTCACAATTGGGAGGTGTGAGAATCCACATGACACTGAGGTTTTTTTTTAGTGTGCCATTATATAAGATGTACGATGCAGCAATGCTTCCATGATTGTATGAGTAATACTGTGCTCATTGCTGGTTGAGGATCATATGGATAAAAATAAATAAATAAATGGATAGCTGCACCCTGAACCATTCAATTCCATGACAAATGCTTTTAAAAGTGGCAAGGAGAACTTACTATTTTGACAAGATAAAAAGCAGCTCTCAAGACACTATTTCTTCAGATGAGTTAAAACATCCTTTTAACAACACCACAATCTTTTACAGCATAGCTAAAGAAAGTTTGCAAAGGATGAATCATACAACTATATTTGTTATCCAATCTAGAAAGGATTCAAACAATATAGCACATAAGACATTGAGCTGATTTGCACAATCCTTGATGTATTTCAAACCAGTCTTAATAGTATATACTAAGTACTAAAGGCTTTTGAATTCCTGTCTTCTTTTTTTAAAGATCACAATTTCATATGCATTTGCAGAGAGACTGGGTATTATTTAGGCAACAGGCAGCAATTTGCATATGCAGTTATTAATTTCTTTTCACTTTCCTTTGTATTTTGATTGATTCTTTTCACATTTCACATTCCAATAAGGTCAGCTCTGATCTGGTCTGAGCTACTGGTCTGAACTACACAACTGAGTGGGTTATGACTGAACATGAAAAATTCAAAACCATAAGAAGCAACTAGGAATAAAAATGAAGTGAGAGCATAAGAAGTACTACACCTTTGGTTAGAGAGAAAATATGAGAATAACAGTACCAGCGAGGATGACAAATTTTATAAAAACCCTCTGAAATCTGTCTATTAGGACATACGTGACATACAAATGGCATTTACAGTCTCCTACAAAACTACTGGAACAGCAAGGACAAACCATTTGTTTGTGTTATATACCAAAGACATTTGGGTTTGAGATCAAAAGATTTACTATATTTGCATCAAGAGGTGTTAAACAACATAAAACATAGAAAGTTTTGTATTAGACCATCCAATGTTTAGTTGAACAAAAGTATAGGAATAGATAAATATTTGGTTTCATATCCCTTGCTTGCAATAACTGAATCAAGCCTGTGACTCATTGACATCACCAAATTGTTGGTTTCTTTTTTGTGATACTTTTTCAGGCTTTTACAGCAACCTCTTTCAGTTGTTGTTTGTTTCAGGGAGTTTCTCCCTTCAGTCTCCTCTTCAGGAGCTGAAATGCATGTTCAAGTTCTGGTAAAATCTTCCACCTTTTCCTCCTTATGAAATTCCTTATTGAGTTTACATATAAATACCATGAAATAAAAGCAAAAATTCTAAAGTTCTAAATTCTCATTTTCTGATCTCAAACCCTAAGGTTAGGGTTAGCCGTATATTATAATTAGCTTGTATATAATATGAAAATGTATGGTAAATATTTGGTATTGATTAGGTAAGTATATGATCATTAAAAATTCAAGTACATACTAAATAGCTTTATTGGATATTCAAGTACTTATAGATACTGCAGTAGTACTTGATGCCATAAAGCAATAATTTTGCAAGAAAGACAAGAGAAGAGTTAGTACACTTAGTTACCACATGCAAAATACGTACAACATACAAAAATGCCTTTGCATTATAAAATGGTTACTAGCAAATGTACCTGTTAGTATTGTCTGGTTGTGTCCTTCTAATGACAAAGACAAGCAAATAGTTACTATTTAATTATGATGTACAAATACTCTGAATTTTACAGTTCTATTTCCACTCTATTACAAATGAGTTATCTGTATATATACCTAGTAATGTTTATTTGTGGCTGTGCTCTGAATACCAAAAAGTTCATAATTAAGTACCATACGCTAAATTCACTTTACTTTACAGTCCTATAACCACATTGTCACAAAGTACTTACCAGTAATTTCTGTGTAATTATTGCCTTATTGTAGCAAGTAAAATAACAAAACATACTACTATAGGTTATTATAAATACTGTACTGTAATTTTAGTGTTAGAATTGCTATAGTTTTTGCACAAGTTATTATCTACTTAAATATCTAGCAAAGTGTGATTTCCTACGTACATGAAAATACAGTACTTCCCTAATGCACACCAGTTACTTACCATACAATTCCTTATTAAATAAAAGCTGCTTACCACAGTCTTACCCATTAATTAGTAGCCAATTACCATGTAGTAAAATAAAGTGTAACTGAAATCTTTTTCTTATCAAACCGTTATAATTTCATTTCAGTTCACAAAAACATTTGAGATATTTTTTTAGTTCATCCAATAATGCAAATTAAAAGCAAATTTAATAATAATAATAATAATAATAATAATAATAATAATAATAATAATAATAATACATGCTTAAAGAAAAGTATTAATTGAAAAATAATAATTAAGACATATTAATAAAACATGAGTGTACCAGTATAATATCAAATTACACAATAAGTTGTGCTAAAATGAACACAAGAAACTGATAAAATGAATAATAAGGACAAATAAATTGATACTGTACTGGACATATGATACTGTATATTTTACTGTATTATTAAATTATTAAATAAATCTCAGCAGTTTAATTACAACAGTAGTTATATTAAAGGTCCTTTGTTACAATATAAACTGCAAGAATTTCTGTGGACTACAGTAGCAAACTCTAAAGTGGTTCAGACGCAGTATTTTGTTACAGAAATTATTTACAGGTAGAAGATCAGATTGAAGTAAACAAGAAGACAAAAGCACATTTGGCACTGTCACTACTGGAGTGTTAGATCATCATGTGCACATTACGTAAACATTTGTGAAGCATTTTCTAGTCTGATGTCTCACAGATACTTCCAACATAACTAACATTTTAATCCTCTTCAACTCTGAGGGTTGCTTGAATCATTCATGTGAAATCCTGATCCCATTTTACTTGCACACGTGAGTAATATGATTAACTCAATAGCAATCCATTTAAAACATGTGCTAACACTTTGTAAACAGTGTAAAATAAATTTAAATCATAATATCCAACAATATTATGACTGCATAGTGTTTAGCTTCAGAGATGTCTTTGTACAGTAAAGACACTCCAGCCCCATTCTTTCTTATTCTGTCTATATTTATTCTTGACCTTTTGTCTGCTTTTTTCATTGATGCCTTTGGATCTATGTGTAAGCTTGATATCAATATCTTTGGCCACTTGCCTATTTGTGGATTTTTTGGGTTTTGGACTGTTGGCATTCAAAAAGAAATGTTTGTACTTGTACCCAAACCTAACGATTGTCGAAAATGAACTTTAACCAATGGTTACGAAAATTTTTGACTTTGGGAAGCAAATGAAAGAATTTATTAACTGTTTTGGAACAGGAACATTTTCCGGGTCTTTATTTACCTTTTACAGTTCAGGATATTGTTGAGTTTACTAGCCAGGGTCAGGTCAATACAAACCTTAGAGTATGTCCCAAATCACATATTCACCTACTAAAAGAATGTAAAAATAGTATGTATAGAGTTTAAACTATATAATGCAGTATGCTCTTAGAGAAAAAGCTCAATTTAGCACCATAAAAGATTCTTTGAATTGTCCATCTGGGGGAAGCCTTTTGCAAAAGGTTTAATGTTCACAAAACTTCTATGAACAACCACTTAGAAGATAGGGCCCTTAAACATCCAAAGAACCCTCGAGAAACCCTTTTGTAAGAATAGATTGTTTAGAATTATTATATGCAGTTTGGACCATAGCTTGTATCCTGCTTGTGCAATAAGTGCTTGAAGTGATGGGAAAAGTGACAGTAGGCCTCTTTTTGTCATGTTAGTGCATGTGTTACAGTTTAAAAAAATGTTATATAATTCCGAAGCTCTGGAGTGAACAAGACTCGAAACTGACAATGTTAGGAACATCTTGTAGTATTGTAATAAAGAGGATTAGAATTAAAGCTACAGGAGTAAGATTTTGTCATATTTAATATGAGCTGAGTTACACCCTAGGGTGTAGCAATCTCACATCTGTTATTACACACTTAGAGATATTTTATTTCCCAAACAGCATAATGTATAGTACATAGTGTGTCCAAACAGTAATGCCACTAATTCTGTATTGACAAAATATTTAATTTTATATACAATTTAGCCAATTTAGTATTCATGATTCTGAGGATATAATTATCTAAATATGTTTCTTCAAAAAACTTTACACACTGGTATATAGGCCCATGTCTGTCTTGATCCATTCATCTCTGAGGATGATATAGCTAGCCCACAAACTCTAGCTAGCTAGCTAAAATATACGATAGAGAGTTGCTACCAATGCATGCATTTATATAGTACCCAATGTGTGTTCTCTATGTGTTTTATTATATAATATGTGCCTGACAAACACATTTTCCATGAACAGGATAGTATTATTACACTAGCTAAAACAAAAAAACATTTTGCTAGGCACTGGCTGGCTATCCTGAGTTCTCTTGCTCAACAACTTCTCAACTGAGTAACAGTACAAATTCCACAACAAAGATAAATTGAATGAAAATAATTCATTGACTTCACACCAAATTAGAGAACAAATACTTCACTTGTAATTTTTTTTAAGAAAAAAAAAAAAACGCCATCAATCTTGAATCCTTTTTCCTCTTATGGTATTATATTGACAGTCATATATTGACAGACTCTCGTTTGTTTTGTGTTTATCCTCTCACCCTGCCCCCTGCTTGGCTGCCTGCTCCTGTCTGTCATTCTGTAGTTGACTTTCTTTCGTGCTAAAAGTTTATGTACCTAAGCTTGTGTATGATGTATGTGTACAAATTTCTAGCCAATTACGACAAGACATTGCTGACTGTGAAGTACTATTACAGACTTGTCAGGGTGACTTACCTCACAGCAGCTGAATAACATCTTATTATAGAGTATTTTTATCCCTTAATTCAAAAATCATGTTTTTTATTTTTATTTTAAACATCCCAGGCAATGTAGCTTTAAGAAGTCACAAACTATTCAATAAATCCAAAATTTTAAACTGCACAAATATGAAAATATCCATAATTTAAAGTGCCATTAGTGCAGCTGATCACTCAGCTGATCACTCTGCTTTTCTGTGCTTTGTCAGTGTATGTTTGAGTACTTGACTATCATTCTGAGACAGTGTTATGTTATATTCTAACTTCATTTAGGCTAATACAAACCAGACATGTTTTTGAAGCATTTTTAGTGCTCATGACATGCTTGTCAAACATGCCAGTTATGCTTCCATTTTGACAAGCGTATCAATCCACAGCAGCTGTAGTACAGGCATGTAAAACATGAGCTTTGCCTTTGCTGTGATTGTTGCCATCTCTATTTTGTTTTTGTTTTTTTGTTTCACTTGTGCTTATAAGTGAAGCGTACTCCATAGAAATCACTCAATCACACTTTTATATGTTATGAACTCAACATCCTTGTATGTTGGGTGTGTAACCAGAAATATTCCCCTTTAATATAAATGAATAAAAATACAAGTAAAAACTGTATAAAGTCTATTAGTAAGGCATTGGACCAGCATAGGCCCCCTGAACAGCTTCAATGCACCTTGGTGTAGCTTCTACAAGTATCTGGAACTGTACTTAATGGACAGTATTCCATGCTTCCAAAGTATATTCTTTCAGCTGGTGTTTTGATGTGGTAGAGAACACTGTTAGTCCAAAATCTCCCATAGGGGTACAATTGGGTGAGATCTGGTGACCCAAGACCATAGTATATGATTTACATCATTTTCACACTCATGAAACCATTGAGTAAGCCCTCATGCCCAATAGTGGCAGAGTCATCCTGGAATAGACTGTTCCCAACAGTATAAAAATGTTTTAACATAAGATAAATCTTGCCAGAAAGGTTCACAGGATAACTTTGAATTTATTTGGTCTTCCCTCTAAGGAAAAGAGTGGACCCAAAACACTGGACATGGGCTAGTCACAGTAGAGTATTCAAATACCTCTCTCGTTTAACACAAATAAAGTGTGACATTGCTGATGTGAGTGCATTGATACAGATTTCTTAAGGTCTGGGATTTAAAATACAGGAAAAAGCCTATTTTCACAATATTTCGAGTACCACATAAAGCACTTTCAAGAACGACTTAAAAAGGATTGAGTAAAACCTTATAAAGAACTTACTCCAAGCTGTGTGATATACTGTATATTATCACATAACTAAATTTGCACAAAATATATTTTCTTCATGCATCTCCTTAAAATTATTCGAAGCATCCAAATAGCAGTTAACATTTTCATGCTGAGATCCAAACCACATTGCAGCCTGAGCTCCATTCAGAGAGAGCTGTATCTTGTCACACATACAGTATTCTAGTGACTGAGCACTTTACTTGTAAAGAGGAGAAGTTCTGGAAAGCCTGATCTTCTGTTCCTCTCCCTCTGAGACAGGGATCAGCAGGCACAAGATCTTTTGTCCCTGTGTGGTGTGTGTGAAACACTTGGCCTTGTCCCAGGGTGCCGCCAGGATCAGAGCATGGCCATCATCTCAGTGCTGGCAGCACACAAAGTGGGCTTGGAATGACAAATTGGTCTGAGCCACCGACAGGCACATGCCAGGAAAGACCCTCCGCACCAAATGGGCAATCTGAACTAAGTTTATGCAAGCTGAACACACAAGTGCTGTTCCAGTTGGCACACATTATTATTTTAAAGGACTGATATACATAATCATGCCGAAGTCGTTTGAAGCAGAAATTGAACACACTTGCAGATGAAATGTATTGTGTAACAGTGAAATTGCTGATAAAATGTGGTAGATTTGTAGGGATGATGGGCTTCGGTAGTCCCAGCTCACAAATAGAAAATCGTTTTCAAAATGTAATCAAAATGCTGAGTGTTTTTTGAGGCACAAAATCTGAATGTGGTAAAGGTATTATTTAACAAGATTAGAGCGGGTGTTGGAAAAAAACTAACGATTAGGTAAATTAAAAAATAAAACCTGCAACTTCTGTTTATGGTACTCCTGTTTTCACTGGTTCCCACAAGCACAAACAACAAACCCCAATAGCAGATATCAAATAAAGCTCATTAGTGAACCAGGTCCAAATACCAGGAAAAAGACTGAAATATTGCTCTCACATCATCCTAGACTTTTCAGTGTGGTCATATATTAAATATAGTCAGATTTCCACTGTTAATCTCAAGCCACTGAAAACATGAAATCCTTAATAAAATAGCTCAGTAAGTTTAGTTAACATTTTTCTTAAGTGTATTTACTAGTGCGGGAGCTATTAGCTTTTCTGCAGCTACAATGTATTGTATTAATATTTACATTTGCAATTTTACTTTCAGGACACTTTTTTAAAACACCATTTAGAATCAGAGATTAGATGATAGACATGGGCACTTCATTTAAGTTTAGATGCATATTTAGCTGTATTAAGGGGTTAACAGAGAAACAATGCTGTTGATATTTGTGAGGTTGTGATGTATTTGTTTATTGTTCTAGCCATTTTGAACATGGTAGTGACATGTTAGTGTTAGTTAGTGTTAGTTTTAGGTAGTGGTTTTAATCAACACTTATTGAGATACTATATATATATATATATATATATATATATATATATATATATATATATATATATATATATATATACAGTATCTCACAAAAGTGAGTACACCCCTCACATTTTTGTAAATATTTGATCATATCTTTTCATGTGACAACACTGAAGAAATGACACTTTGCTACAATGTAAAGTAGTGAGTGTACAGCTTGTGTAACAGTGTAAATTTGCTGTCCCCTCAAAAAAACTCAACACACAGCCATTAATGTCTAAACCACTGGCAACAAAAGTGAGTACATCCCTAAGTGAAAATGTCCAAATTGGGCCCAATTAGCCATTTTCCCTCCCCAGTGTCATGTGACTTGTTAGAGTTACAAGGTCTCAGGTGTGAATGGAGAGCAGGTGTGTTAAATTTGGTGTCATCGCTCTCACACTCCCTCATACTGGTCACTGGAAGTTCAACATGGCACCTCATGGCAAAGAACTCTCTGAGGATCTGAAAAAAAGAATTGTTGCTCTACATAAAGATGGCCTAGGCTATAAGAAGATTGCCAAGACTCTGACACTGAGCTGCAGCACGGTGGCCAAGACCATACAGCACTTTAACAGGACAGGTTCCACTCAGAACAGGCCTCGCCATGATCGACCAAAGAAGTTGTGTGCATGTGCTCAGAGTCATATTCAGAGGTTGTCTTGGGAAATAGACGTATGAGTGCTGCCAGCATTGCTGCAGAGGTTGAAGGGGTGGGGAGTGAGCCTGTAAATGCTAGGACCATACGCCGCACACTGCATCAAATTGATCTGCATGGCTGTCGTCCCAGAAGGAAGCCTCTTGTAAAGATGATGCACAAGAAAGTCTGCAAACAGTTTGCTGAAGACAAGCAGATTAAGGACATGGATTACTGGAACCATGTCCTGTAGTCTGATGAGACCAAGATAAAATTATTTGGTTCAGATGGTGTCAAGAGTGTGTGGCAGCAACCAGGTGAGGAGTACAAAGACAAGTGTGTCTTCCCTATAGTCAAGCATGGTGGTGGGAGTGTCATGGTCTGGGGCTGCATGAGTGCTGCCGGCACTGGGGAGCTACAGTTCATTGAGGGAACCATGAATGCCAACATATACTGTGACATACTGAAGCAGAGCATGGCCACAGGGCAGTATTCCAGCATGATAATGAACCCAAACACACCTCCAAGATGACTACTGCCTTGCTAAAGAAGCTGAGGGTGAAGGTGATGGACTGGCCAAGTATGTCTCCAGACCTAAACCCTATTGAGCATCTGTGGGGCATCCTCAAACGGAAGGTGGAGGAGCACAAGGTCTCTAACATCCACCAGTTCCGTGATGTCATCATGGAGGAATGGAAGAGGACTCCAGTGGCAACCTGTGAAGCTCTGGTGAACTCCATGCCCAAGAGGGTTAAGGCAGTGCAGGAAAATAATGGTGGCCACACAAAATATTGACACTTTGGGTCCAATTTGGACATGTTCACTTAGGGGTGTATTCACTTTTGTTGCCAGCGGTTTAGACATTAATGGCTGTGTGTTGAGTTATTTTGAGGGGACAGCAAATTTACACTGTTATACAAGCCGTACACACACTACTTTACATTATAGCAAAGTGTCATTTCTTCAGTGTTGTCACATGAAAAGATATAATTAAATATTTACAAAAATGTGAGGGGTGTACTTGCTTTTGTGAGATACTGTACATATGTGAAATCTGGCATGGTGGCTTAGTGGTAGGCACATTTGCCTCACATTGCTGGGGTTGGGGGGTCGTATCCTGCCTCCACCCTGTATGCGTGGAGTTTGGATGTTCTCCGTGTGCTTCATGGATTCTCCTTCAGTGTCCTCCCACACTTCAAATACATCTGTTGAAGGCTGATTGGCATTTCCAAATTGTCCATAGTGTGTAAATGTGTGTGTGACTGTACCCTGGCAATAGGGTGTTCCCTGTCTTGTGCCCCGAGTTCCCTTGGATAGGTTCCAGGCGACTCTGTGTGGATGTTAATTCTGGATCTGTCAGTTAACCTCATCTACATTGCTCAAGACTGTAATTGATCTCATCTAGAGGAGAGTTATTTATTTATTTATTTTAAATCCTGCTAACACTTTTTTTGTTGAACCTGCCTGTGATGTTTTTTTGTTGTTGTTTTTTTTTTTTTTTTACTAATTCTGTTGGTTCTATTTCCCAAAATACAAAAAAAAAAGTTGTAGCCTAATTTAAACCACTGCTAACCTGACAAGGCAGTTACTAAGGATGAATGGATAAAATAATTACATTGATACATTTATGGCAGTTGTCAGACACCCTTATCCAGAGCGATTTACAATTATATAATTTATACGACTGAGCAGCTGAGGGTTACGTTTGGCCTTGCTCAAGGGTCCAGCAGTGGCAGCTTGACAGGACTGGGATTTGAACTCATGACCTTCCAATTAGAAGTCCAACATCTTAACCACTTTCCCCAATTAATGCTGTATGTGAATGTTAATGAACAAGGTCTTTGTCCCACAAGCTTCATATCTGACTGAAAAAAAATCCCATTCTTTTTGTTGCACACCTTTAGTCACCACCAGATTCCCTGTGAACCTTTCTGGCAATATTTAAAAGAAGGAACTGATTTAATCCAGACTGATTAAAAAATAATGATAAGAATGTGAAGAGTTCTATAACACTACAACACTGTAGCACTGTAGTATACTGTATGTGAGTAAATTATAAATATTCAAAAGAAGTTGGAATTTGGTTGAAAATGTCAATTGGGTTGTCATTCGCCTGAAGTTGGGATTTTCTATATCCACACACTTCAATCTTCAAGCATGGTATATTTGTAAGGCAATGGCAAGACCCAGAGAGTATATATAGAACTTACCTGCCAGACTACATCAGGCTGAATCTATAAGCTTAGACTGAATATGACTGACAGGACCCATTTCACCATGTGACAGATGGCTGCTCTGACTCTTTTTCATTTTGCTACTAAAAGAGATATTCAATCAACCACTGATGACTTGAGCCTAAAACCATATCTTACCACAACTTCAGGTGGACTGCTCAAAAATGTGATTCTACTGCTTAAAGCCACATTGGAACTTGTTTTGATATGTCCATGAATTTTATTTGATACTGGAATTAATTGAAGTAATCCTGCATAACATGCACAAAAATTTGCCATAGTTTATTATATTGTAAATTTAACTTTATTAGTCAAATGCCAACTGTTCTCCTCCCCCTAGTCATTTTTTGTATGTCTGGAAATGCTAAATGTACAGTATGGCCTCTTGATTCTATGGCCAAGACAGACGCTAAATTATACTGCACAGTCTGGGGTCCCAGAGTTGCCTAAGGCTCTGAAATTGCTAATGATCAGCTGCGGAGAAGCTCTTTGATAGCAGTGCCTGGGGACTCTGGAGCAGATCTGCTGTTGTGTGCTGAAAAGTCGAAAACCTTGTTTCTTTTCTCTTGCTAAAAATGGTGGTGGAGGAGGTGGTGGTGGAGGAGTGGAGTTGGCAAATAAATAAATGTAAAAAGAAAAAAGAGAGAGTGAGAGAGAGAATATAATAATAATAATAATAATAATAGTAGTAGTAGTAGCAGTAGTAGTAGTAGTAGTAATATTATTTAAAATAATAGTTATTATTATTTATTTATTTTTAATTATTATTAAATGTTATCATCCCACTGCATACTTACTACCAAACACAGCTTACAGCTCCACTGGTTATTGATTTTTTATTTTTTTTATTTTAACTATCATCTCTCACATATTATGCTCTGCCCCAAGTACATTGACTGGCAAAGTGTTATGTGTTCCTTTTTTCATGTCTGCCACAAAATACATTAAGTGGGATCACATGATCTTAATGATATTTTAATCCTTCAAATAAAGCACAGAGATCTACTCCATGTCTTGTTTATTTAAAAAAATTAAACTAGGTGACAAAACATTGAGCACGTAATGGAATGAAACATTTTTTTTTCTTCAGTGCTCTTGAGCATCAGCCAGGAAGTGAAACACACAAAGCCTCTCAGTGTGTGGTGAGAATATTACTGGGCCAGGCGGCCTTGCAGTGCCATCCTGCCAGAAAAGTGCCGCATTCCCTCCACCCCTGACTGAATAGGCTACTTGTTTGTTGGTTCTAAAAGGGGGTCATCTAAGAATGTGCTTAATCTGGTCCACCTGGTGTATATTGAAGAAGACAAGTTAATGTAACCATGTTCAGACCTCCTCCCACAAACTGCTTTTAGAACTAAAAGCTACTGTAGTTCTCATTTGTGTCAGTTCTTAGCCTGAAGCTTTTGTTTCAGCTCATCCTAGCCCTCTTTTTCTGCTGTAGCCACAGCTGGTAATAAATGAAACACAACCACATGTGTCTTCTCTTTCAAGATTCCAAGACATGTTGTGAACATTGTCATCGGCAGCATGGTCTTTTTTTATTTTTATTTTTTTTAAAGAAAAAATACAGAGCATCACCGTTGCATAACAGATTGATTAGCTCATTTGTCATTTCCATAGTTGCATAGATGGTGTGTGCTGTGTGTCGTTGTCATTTTCGTCTGATTTAATAATGAATGCATATTTTACACCCAGCTAGGTTGCATTGGTTGTGCTAAAATATTTATGCATTAAATTTAAGGTCCTCTAAAGCAGTAATAAATGAACAGGTTTTTTCTTTTTTTCATGAACAGCTTTGTTTTGTTCTGCTAAAAGAATGAAATGTGATTTTTAATGTTGTTAATCCCTTTAAAACACATAGCAAACTCATTACTGCCCGAGGATAGGCTTGTGTGTGTGTGTGTGTGTGTGTGTGTGTGTGTGTGTGTGTGTGTGTGTGTGTGTGTGTGTGTGTGTGTTTACGCGTGCACATGTACAGACATAAAAGCATGTTTGGTTGTTTAGTTGTATGAGAAGGGTGGGATTAATTTTGCTAACAAAGAAGTACATTATCCATTTGATCTCAAGTACGAAGTATCCAGTAGAACAGTGTACATCTTAATATCCAGTGAAAAGTCTAGGTTAAAACTCTGCTGCACTTCCTTGAGTTGTCTTAAAGGTATCTGACATATTTCCCATAGGGTAATTATTATTATTATTATTATTATTATTATTATTATTATTATTATTATTTGATAATGGGGAGGTTTAATAATGTTCATACATCTTAAAGCAGGTAAACAATGTATTAACAACACACACCAGAACAGTCTGTTTTGTAGAACAATATGTTCATAAAAAAGCTGCAAATTGCATGTAAAAATTTGTAACCAGACCCCTAGCACAATAAACACTTTAAGCGCTCAGTGGTGGCTCATAAAAATTAGCACAGAATTAGTGTCAAGACTTTGATTGCACAGTTTAAAGTGCTAGTCAAAGCATATACTTTTAGTTCTCTTTCAATATGTAAAATTTGTGGTTTTATTTTATTCATTTGTTTCTTCAAACTATTAAATGCATGACTCACAGCAGGGAAACTTCTGCAGGCTGTGGCCCTTTAAAAAAAATAAATTAATATGCACTAATGGCAAGCAATATAGGGCGAGAGCATCAGGTGTAATATGGCATCGTTAACTTATTCCTCCATAGCTCCTGTAAAGATGTTTTTCTCCCTAAAATGGTTGCATTTGCAATTCAGAATTGCTACAAAGCCTTAATTGAGACTTTTCTCAGCACTCGAGCACCGTCTCAAAGAAGGGGCTTCACACTGCTTAGGAAATGAGCACACCAGGAGCAGGGGGCTTTCGATGTTTTAATGCACTTTTTGGAAGCTGTCATTTCAAAGAGCACCCCCATTTGTAGAAGTGGCACACTGTGCATCAGCCAGCTTTAACACGGCTGGCTGAGACATTAGGATTTGCTTCAGTCCAGTTTTTAGGCCTATTCCTGCCACTGCTGAGCTACGGTAAAGCTCCAGGACACAAATGTTAATGTGTAGCTTTGCATTTAAGCACAAAATATAATAATTCCAAAAAAAAAAAGTTTATTTCTTGGAAATATTGAACCATTAGTCAGATTTAGTTACAGACAGCCATTTAAGCCCAACAGAATTTTCTAGTGCACAGCTAGCTTGTTAAAAGGTTGAGTGTAGCTAATCATGTTCTCATGATTTCATGAGAAACAAATGCAGAGTCAATAAGCTTTCATGTCTGGAACCATCTAGATGGAATATATTGGTGTATATTGATGATATCAGATGACTTTTATTGGTTAAAGAATGTCTTTTTCCCCAGGAATATGCCCGACTTGAAGAAACTATTTTCACTAATTGGAAAACTGTGTAGTTACAAGATTGAAGAATTTAAGCCTGGACCCATCAATAGACATCCATTTTGCATACCGCTTATCTTACACGGGGTCGTGAGGAGGCTGAATCCTATCCCAGGGAACTCGGGGCACAAGGTGGGGGACACCCTGTATGGGGTGCCAACCCACCACAGGGCATAATCACACCCACATTCAAACACTATGGACAATGAAATGCCAATCTGCCCACAACACATATCTTTAGACTGGGGGAGGAAACCAGGGAATCGAGGAAACCCCTGAAGCACGGAGAACATGCAAGCTCTGCTAACCACTAAGCCCCCATGCCCCCATCAATAGACATTTACAGAGTTTTTAAAAAATGTGTAGCGAATAACAGAGTCCAGTTAACACTTAATACATTCTGAATACATTCTGTATTTTTGGTTTTATAACTTCTAATCTGTTTAATGCTTAGAAATATGACACACATATTCATGGAAACAAAGGGATTCATTATACCATGATGAAGCATCAGTGAGCAATTAGGTATAGAATACACACAAATGTTCGGCATTGTGTTCAAAGCACACTCTTTACACTTGATATGTTTATTCTGCATTCTCATTAGAGAGAATAAAGTTTTTTGTCACAGCTGTATTTTCAAGTTTTGCCTGAGTTGAGGGTATTGATGTCATCAGTGTTACAAACTCATCAAAGTATCTGATTTACCTCATGAATAAGAGAGTGGGTGGCCCTCCAGCCCAAAGACCACCACTAGACCGAACCACCAAGCAACTATTAATATATCAATCAAGTTTTATTGTTATAGTTGTATGCAAAACATTTTAGACAATACTCTAAACTAAAATAAATAGTAGGCACTCATCCCTTCCCTCCTGACACTTAACACGAAACTTAGCAAATGAAGTCAATAACCATGGATCAAATGACTGTGCTATTTAGAGTAGAGGTGCTTACTGATGTTTTAGGAGAACTGCTAGCTGCAATATGAATGACGAAGTACAGCCTAAATAGGCTCTCTTCAAAATATTTGCCTGCATATTCAAAATCTGTGCGAGTCAGAGGGTGCTACCATGGGACGTCCTTACTATTTACATCCGATGTGTACTACTGAAATTTAAAAGAATAAATATAAATAAAAAATAACACAGAAAATAATAAATGAAGAAAAAAAGTAATACAAAAATAAATTTTGGATTAAATGTAATTAAAAATGAATTATATTTGTTTTAATTTATTTATTCCTTTATTTTCCTATTATTGCATTTATTTATTTATCTGTCTATTTATGTATATATTTACTTATTTATTTATTTTTCATTTCTGCAGGTTTGGTCCTCCATAGCCATGCACTTATCCATATGATAAAAATGTCAGGAGTCACAAAGTAATCAGTCATTTGAACCAATTACAAAAGAAAAGGACCAAGAAATATTATATTATATATAACTGAAATAACATTACATATTTGTGTTATATATAATATTTCTTGGACCTTTTCTTTTGTAACTGGTTCAGAAGACTTACTTACTTTGTGACCCCTGCCATCTTAAGTTGTGTAATGGTTTTCTCAACATCTCTCTATCTCTATATAATTTTATAGATGCTATAAAGTTAAGGATGGACGCTTTAGTTATTTGTTTCATATAAAGGCTGTTATTGTAATTTTGTATTCTTCGACTTTATATTTTCTTTGACAATAAAGCATTTTTTTAATCAAATCTTCTGGACACATAAGAAGCATTCACCCCCTGCCTGATACTGTAAAGTTAAGGGAAGATTGGACCTTGCCATTATAACCAGGGTAGAACTGGTTATCATTAACCACCAAAATCCTACTTCTTCAACAGTGCTAAGAAACTAAAAGCTACCACAACAGGTGTAGTCTCAAATCGAGGAGGGTCTCTCCTCTCAAGTGCTTTTCTCTCGACTTTTATTGGCACAGTGTCCCCGTTTATCCAACAACAACACTCCACATACTGTAGCAAAAGGAAAAAAAAAAATAAATAAATCTGCCATATGCTCACATGAAGCATTGAGCATATGGACAATAACATGGTATCTTGCACTGTCTTTATTTTATTTTTTTACTTTTTTCACTCTTAAGCTGATATTCCTGTCCTTCAATATATAACATCCTGCTGTTAATCATTGTAATGTATTTTTGCACATGGATAATCATTTGATATACAGCGCCAGTACATTCTTCTTATATAGTTACAGTATTTACAGCCCTGCACATTTACTCTGCGATATGTTGTATACTTGTCATATGAAAACTGTCACATTTCTATTTGCATTGATATATTTTTGGCTTACTATTTGTCCAATTATCCTGCTCCTGTTACACCTTCATTTTCTCATGTGGAATTAATAAAGGTAAATAAAGTTTACCTTTCTTATCTTATCTTATTATACCAGTCTTAATATTACACCTAACTTTATATTCACTATCCATATTTATTTTCAGCATTTCTGAAAATACATTATTTGGTTATTTTATCAAAAGTGCATATCTGCTGAAAAATGAAGTCCGATGATGATGATGATGATATGCTTTATTGTATAGTGTACAAAAATAGGTTATTTTTTTCTTGGGTAGTTTTGGGATAGATTTGTGTAACCCACCCGCTGGGTTAATGGCTGGGTCATTTTCATTGACAGTTGAATCAAATCACCTGTCCCCCACCACAACACATCAGCCCAGCTCCTTGGGTCAAATCAACTTAGCGTGGACTCAGTTTGAATTCGCCTCAGGTGGAGGTAGATGTTTTCACACGGACCACAAGTAAGTTAGCATTCATCACTATTTAGCATTAATGCTGCTGAAAAGGCCAGGTTGAGTTTGTGATATTTAGGCAGGGAGCTCTTGAAAATGTGTTCATTGGAAAACAGTAACTCAGCGAGTGATAATTAACTTTACCTAACGCGATGGCTTCAAAAGTGAATATCATGTACTGCTCCCTCAGTGTTGGTGTTACACTACTAGTGTCATGTGTTTATGTTGGCTGAGAAATATGGACTGAGGTTATTCTATAATTTTCTGGGTCTTCATCTTATCTAAGGCTCCGAGTTAGGGTTGGCTAGCTGGATGCTGTCACCAGTCCCAGTAGGGATGAGTGATGCTAACGCTCACCTGAGATGATAACATTACTTTAGCATTCAGCTTGCAGTAATGTTATACATTCCCTTTACCTTTTTGAAAATTAACGATAACCTAGCATTACAGCTGTTCACCATGATGTAATACAGTGAGTGGGTTAATGTTAACTACATTTAGCAAGGCAAGGCAAGCTGTAGTAATTAGCATTAGGAGGATGGGTTAGAGCCGTGTTTCTTTATGTATTCGGCGAAGGTTAATGCTGGTTAACAGGTGCAGTCAGTGGCTAAGGGAACTTAGCTAGCTCAGTAATGTTGAGGCCAAAAGTTCCTCACAAGGTTAACGTGACAAAAAGAGAGGTTGGGGTTTAAGTTGTAATGCTTTCCACTATCTCTGTAATGTTGATTGACTTAATCAGGTTGTACAAAAAAAAAATGTCGATGAGGTGCTAAAGGCAGGAAAATAAATATTCACAGGACAGCTAGATTTTCCTGGTGAGGCTACAGTGCCATTTTCTTCATTAGGAGAGTGGATTTCACATTTCCAAAATTACAGAACTTGGGATTCTGTAACACAATTTCTCAGTTAAAGCCCAAAGGCATTTTTCCATATTTTGTAGCTAACAACTAACCAACACTCTTTTTTGCTCTTTTACAGCTTTTCAAATGGAAGGGAGTGGTACACTTATTTTCCTAAATGGAAGTGAGATTTGTAAGAAGATGCATCAATTCCATTTCTTATATCTGTCAATTTTTTTTAATGATTTTAATAAATATTCTCTGAATTTCTTGCAATTGTTTGTTTATTTTGTGAGCATTTTAGTAGAATTTCAGTATACAAACAAATTGCATTTTAGGATAATTGTAGGGTTAAAAACATCTATGTATTATTTTTGTGTTATCTTTTAACACATATTTGTGTGGAAATGTACTAACACAATATGTGTTAAATGTACCAACAAACTGATTGTGTTAAAAGCAAAACAAAATGTGTTGTCCTTAACTACGCACATAGGTGTGTTAAAAATTGATTGAGTGAAGGTTTGTATCAATATATTTATCCATAAATCCATTACTGTACACTTAAAAAGAAAATGTGCAATAAGAGTGCAATTTATATGACATTAAATGCACTGCTATCTTTGTTAGCTTTTGGCTTAATTGTTTGTAATTCCCACTAGATCATTGCTCAGTTTTTTGACTTATTTGAGTCATTTACTTCAAAGTCTATTTTAGCAGACTTTTTTTATATATATATCTTTTTCACCATTTTAGCAGCTCTAGCAATACATTTCTGAACACCTTCTTGTGTATAAATAAAGGAAATACCATGTTGACATTTGTTTATAATGTGGTATATTTGACATTTTCAATGGGGAAAAATTAACCCTGAAAATATAAACCCATTTATGAAATAAAATTAACCCAGCATTTTTTTGTAAAAATGAAACCAACCTCTGGACTGAAAAACAATCCATTTGCTGGATTAAAATTAACAACTCAACTTGACGGGTTAACCAAATTTGGGTTGTTTTTAACCCAGTGTTTTTTAGAGTGTATGGTGTATAGTGCACTAGCTTTAGTGCACCTGCAGGAAAGACACACATTTCACATCTTTCAATTTCAATTGACTTCATAAATAGTCATAAACAGATGACTATAAATCCATTTTACGTCATATAATTATATATAATTATATGACACATATATGTTCTTTCACAATACAAAACCACAGAATGTATCATCATCCAAGTTCATGTCCTTCCTGATCACAGACCATCTACTCTTAGCATTTCTTAATAGGAAAACCTCCTCTCAAATCACGTTTTGATATATATTTAAAAATGCATTTCAAGAGATGCGATTTTTATTGAGAAAAAATATGACATGATGCAAATCTGTATAGCCACATGTATAAATTGCTGTAGTGATTTTAATATTAGAAACCTAGTAATAAAGGATGTGACAAATGTTCAAAAATCAAAAAAGACATTTCTAAGGGTGTATTCAATATTAAATTGTCTAGATATTAAATGTAAGTACTATCAGCATTCTCTTGTGTTCTTGTCTCTGGGTTCCATGTTAAACTCTTGGAAGTGTTGCCAGTTTTCAGTAGTTCACAGGCACTGCATGAATAATGGAGTGAGTTGACAGGATGGAAAATACTCCCCCCAGCCCTCAAAATTTGCAGTGTTCTAACACGATTTTTCCATTCTCAGTTAGAGTTAACAGCTCTCCAAAATAACAGCCGACCATTGAGATGTCAGCTTTGACCTGCCTAGTTAGAATGTGCATCGTCCAAACTTTTCACTGCAGCGTATAATTCCACTGCATATCAGATTGAGGGCACAGGACACAACACACCGGGTCAGCGCAGTCTCGGATAATCGCGTCTGTAGCTCAGTGAAGCCTTGGTGGAGAGAGTGTGTGTGTGTGTGTGTGTGTTGGTTGTGTCATTTTCTAATAGGGCCATGCATTATTTAAAAACCTAGAACAAGTTAATACAGTGCACATGCATTACCCGTCATGTGGAGTTATTACCCACGGGTGCTCGATATATGGGCAATGAAAAGCGAAGCATTACCAGGAATTCTTTCACCACAGAGATTTCTGTGTCAATCATAATCCTAATCAAGAGCCAATTTTATTAATGAATCATAAAAAGACATGCACAGTGAATAAATATTACAGAGCAAAGATGCAATATTGCTTGCACAAATGGAATACTTTGAGCTAGTCGATGCATCGATGCCATTTTTTTTTAGATTTTTTTGTTCTGGTACTCATTGATACTGAAAGTAATACTGAAATGAGTAACCTACTTAGTATTAATCAATCATGGAGCATTTTATTTAGCTTTGGTTATGTTTTGATGGATTAAATAGTCCCTATGAAAAGCATTTTTTAATATATATATATATATATATATATATATATATATATATATATCACTACCTAGTTGATTTTAAATTAAATGCATTATCTAGCTACATTAGTTACCTAGGATCGAGTAGGATTGCAGTGGAGAGCGTGTTTTGTTTCACTTTTTAAAAAAATTGCTTCTGTAAAGCTTGAAGTAAAGTATTATTTTTTTTTTTTAATTGCATCAGAATTGAGAACAACATATTGGGTAAAGGTACGTTCATACTAGGGTTGTCACGATAGCAAAATTTCAGTAGTCAGTAGCAATACCAGTAAAATTTCACGGTACTCTGTACCAATTTATGTACCAAAGCAAAACACAAAAACATGCTAATTGAACTATACATTATTTTATTAATAAAGTTAAATATCAATATAAAATGTCCTTTAAAAAATGGCATTCTGTATGTTTCAAGTATATCATTATTAAAGCTACTAGAATTATCCAGCCAAAAAAATAAATAAAAATAAATAAATATTAATTAATAAATTTCAAATATATAGATCATCAAAAAGTCCCTGGTGTATACAATTAGTAAACCCCATAATGCTCTCCCATTTATTTTACCCCAATAAAAGTTAAAGCATTAAATGGTTAATAAGGACCCTTGACTGCATTAGCTTTAAATGCGCATATGCTAACCATTAAGTAAGCAAAAATTAGGATTTTTTTTGCAATAATACACTCAAGTTAAACTATGCTACAACTTTCATAATGCAACCGCTACCATAATTTCATACTCACCTGCTTGAACTCCTTGAATAAATACTGCAGTTAAGCCAGTCACTCTTCTAATCTAGCCACACATAAATTTTAGTGGTGCAGCTTTTACACACTTAGCGATAATAGCACTGAAAGTGAAAAACAAACGACCGAGAGCTCCTACACAGCAAAAGCAAATTAACAATGATCATTTTAAATAAACAAGTAACAAAAACAAAAACTTACATAAATCCAGGTGTCAGTCTTTAAGGTGCTTTAATAGGTTAGATGTGTTTCCTCCTTTGTCACAAAACTTCAGTGACACCGTTTGCAAATCAGTTTTTGGTTATTGATGATGATGTTCCCTTTGTGATCTGCTTCACCGGTCGCCATGGCTGTGTCTGAAACCACATATATTTTCCATGCATAGACATACATAGACGCCGCATTGGCCACTTTGGCCCGGTGCTGCGATAGGTCAACGCGTGCACTATATTGATCCGGGCAAGACTGCCCTATAAACAAATACAAATAAATGGATAAAAAGCACAATAACGTTCACTCAAACGATTTCAGTGGTTTATGATCTACGTGGGGTACAAAAAATAGTTCTGTCTCCAGTTACTTACCTCGGTAGTTAGATTTGGAAAATTATTCGTCATAAGAATTGTGAAAAGTCATGCTTGTCAAGCATAGATTTGGCTTATTTTACTTGGTTAATAAATGCTGAGACGTTCCTAATGTAATATAACTTAATGTACATGAAATGTACATGAAAAGTTTTTTTTTTTCATTGTGGAAATTGTTTTTTCTGTCTTCAACCCCATCTTTTAGCTTTTCTTGTGGTCCAGGTCAGAATTCTGTTAACAAAGCTCGTTTATTTTGAAATACTGAAAAAAATCGAAATAGTGCATCATTAAGTACTAATAATTGACCATCATTGTACCAAAATGGAACAAAATTGGCAAATACAAATAAAATATTGAGACACTGGCAGTCAGTCTGCTTTCTATATTTTATTAGCAATAAAAGGATACAGATATACTCCAAAACAGACTATTACAAAGATAATTATAAGATAATCCTTTATGGATCCGGTAAAACATTTACAGTTAAAGTGGAAAAACATTTATGTGATGATAATAATAATAATAATAATAATAATAATAATAACAACAACAACAACAAGCCATGATTTGATGACAAGCTATTAAATGAGTATAGCCTATCGATACACCTACTGTTTGGAGATGACTGGGGAAACTGAAAACGTGGTTTATCTCCATCTCTAATCCTGACAGTCTGACCTGTCCTGACATAGTCCTACGGCTTGAAGTGCCGACTGTGTAGCACGGAGGACTCACTTGTGGAAACACCTTCCCTTCTTACAGTTACTTCTCACTGCCTCCTCATCTGTCTCTCTTTAGGAAATCTTCCATGTGAGAAAAGTTAACTAGCCAACTATCTACAGTAAGATTCACAATATGGTAGTCACTCAGCCGAATCGAGGAGCTTCTCATAAAAGTCGGTTGAAGAAAAACGTCTGGGTTACGCATGTAACCCTGTTCCCTGAATAGGGAACGAGACGTTGTGTGAGTTTTACATGTGGGAAGTGCCCTCGCACGTGACCAGTATCTGAAACTTGTGTAACATCATGCCTATTTACATGCCTGCCGTGATCAGGTGATGTGGCAATTAAGCGCATCGCATGATATAAAAATGGCACCTGTGAACCGCGCCATCAGCCTCTATTATCTGAAGCGAAGACGCAATTCACAGGCATGCCCCCATGTGACAAAGCTACACAATGTCTCATTCTCTTTTCAGGATTCAGGGTTACATGCTTAACCCAGATGTTCCCTTTCAAAGCGAACTCAACATTGTGTGAGCTTTATACTGTGGGAATGAGAATACCCACTCGGTCATACTGAGGGCATGGCCTGATCAAAAGGTCTGAGCCTGAGGGTGACTGCAAGACACTTGAGCCCAGGTTGGAACGTATATCCAGTTTGTAATATCGAATGTGTACGGCATAGACCACCCCGCTGCAGCACATACATCCTGTAAGGGTACCCCTTTGGACAAAGCCTTTGAGGAGGCAACCCCCTAGTGGAATTAGCCCTTATGCCCAGAGGCGTATCGAGACCGCGCGCCTCATAAGCGATAGAGATGCGCTGCTTTGACACAGCATCAACCCTACTGTCGCCGCTAGCAGACCAGCAGCTGCTCCGACTTACGCCACTGGATGGTAGTACAGAGAGCCCTTACTGGACACAGTAGGTGCAATTTCCCTTGTTCTGGTGTGAGGACCTGAGGAGGGCAGAAAAACTGCAACACTACTAGCTGGGCTGCAGAAGTAGGCACTTTAGGAATATAATCCAGCTTAGGATATAGGAAGGCCTTTGCTAATCCAGGGGAAAAGTCAAGGCAGGAAGGGACAACAGAGAGAGCTTGTAGATCTCCTACTCACTTGAGAGTTGTCAGGGCCAGCAGAAGAGCTACATTTAGAGTCAGAAGCTTCTCAGAGGCTGACTCTAAAGGCTCAAATGGGGCACTTGACAGACCTTCCAAGACCACAGAAAGGTCCCAGAAAGGTATGCGTGGTCTGCAGATAGGCCTCAGCCGCCACTCTAACCTTGAAGTTAGAGGATGTTATGCCACAAAGGCTCCATCAATAGGGGCATGGCTGGCCGAAATGGTGGCCACATAGACCCTGATTGTAGAAGGAGCCAACCCAGCTGAGAAACGTCCTTGTAAGAACTCCAGGACTGTAGTCATTGCGCAGGTCATTGGCTCTAACTGATGGTCCTCACACCATGAGACAAATAGTTGCCACTTGAGTGCATACAATTTCCAGCATTCAACATGGTCTCTCCAACCTCAGTTGTGAGACAAGAATCTATGAGCTGGTGCCCCGCAGGGGCCAGACCCACAGTTTCCATAGTTCTGGCTGAGGGTGGTAAATCAGCCCGCTAGCCTGAAACAGTAGATCCTGTGGATGGAAATCTCCCAAGGAGTGCTGTCTAGCAGGGATATTATCTCTGAGAACCATATTCGAGCTGGCCAATAAGGTGCTACTAGCAGCAGACATAGATAGTCTTGGTGAACTCTCGTTAGAACTTGTGGGAGCAGAGGGAAAAGCATACAGATGTGACCTTAGCCATGTGTGCACCATGGCGTCCAGCCCCAGTGGTGCGGGAGGAGTGAGGCCAAACCACAGCAGGCAGTGTGTTGTCTCCTCAGAGGCAAACACATCCACCTCCGCTGGGCGGAACCTCTGCCTTGCGGACTCCACCACTTGAGGATGGAGCTTCCAACCCCTGGACCTCAGCCTCTGCCTCGACAGGATGTCTGCCCCCACATTGCCCGGAATATACATTGCAGTCGCTGACAAGAACTTTCCTTCTGTCCAGAGAAGAATTAAGTGCACCTGCCTGAACAGGGGGCATGAACATAACCCTCTGTGCTGGTTGATATATGAGACCACAGCTGTGTTGTCTGTCACAACTAACAGATAGTGACCTCTTAATTGAGGAAGAAAGAATTTCTGAGCTAGAAGTACAGACAGCATTCGTAGGCTATTTATATGCCACTTCAGATGAGGGCCACTCCAAAGACCGTGAGCTGGACAGCTGTCTAAGACCCAGCCCATGAGGGAGGTATCTGTCATTACCATCTTGCAATAAGGAGACGCCTCTAGAGTGTGACCCAAAGTTAGAAACTGGGGAAACCTCCAAATTCTCTTCGCCATGTGACACTGATTACTCTCAGAGGTCTCATCCTCAGAACGAAACCCCTGACTTTTCAGCCACCACTGAAACGGTCTCATGTGCAATAGGCCCAATGGTATGGCATTGGGTGTGGCCTCCAAACTTGAACCTCAGGAACTTCCTGTGACAGTGCAATATCTCTATGTGGAAATATGCGTCTTTTAGATCTATCTTCACAACTCAGTCCTCGAACTGAATCTGTGGAATGAAAAGTTTGAGCGTCAGCAACCTGTATGTCTGGAGAGTATGGTTCAGATGACGCTATATAAAATTGGCCGCATACTCCCATCTCTTTTGTGACCAGGAAATAATGGCTGTAAAAACCTCCCTCCCTCAGGGAAAAGGGTACATGTTCTATTGCCCCTTTGTCCAAGAGGGATCCTACTTCATGCACTAACGTCGGGCACTGCTCTGTGCTGACTACTGTGGTGAGCACACTTTTGACCTCGGGGGGTTGAGCTCTGAACTGGACCCAGTAACCCTTTTCTATGGTAGACAGAACCCATAGACACATTTGGCAGTAGTTCCCACACTGCCAGATGGTCTTTTAGTGACGTTAACTTTTCCACATTCTATTGGAGGGAAAGCATCAGATTTTCGTTAACCTGTGACCAGAGAACACAGAAAACTTGGGACAGCTTTGGGTAGGGGAGGCCCTACAGTGGTACTGGGGGCTAACTGCCCTAACAACCTCATGTCCCCTGATATGTCCCTCCATGGCCCCTCAGAACAGCTCCTCCTTTGTCTGCTTGGCCTATATGACCATTCTCAGATCAGACCTATTAGCAGGCTGTGACTGTGGCTGCCCAGTTCCCCTGGCTCTCCATGGGGGAAAAGGGCTGCCACACTCATCTCCTGTGCCTCCCTCGCACTAGTGCTGGCCTGGGCTCCACTCATGGATGCCCGGGCGAGCTCGACATGATGGGGCTGAATGCCACCGTATGTCGAGCTCACTCAGCAGGTCTGCTTGGCAGGCCTACAACACTGCCATTACATGCAGTGACCTACAAGCAAGACCCACTGCCATGTAGGCCTTGCCCAACAATGCCGAGGTGGTCTTACATGGCTTGGATGGCAAAGCCGGCCCCCCTAAATTACCTACCGTTGATGGAGAGAGGTAGTTAAATAGCCATGCTATTCATTCCCCATGATGGCCAAATAATCTGACATCACGGGGTTATAAATACAGCTTATGTATGGTTTTCCCCAGAAGCGTGATATTTCATCACGCACTTATGGAAAAAGGTGGGGTTACTGCAGTGTGAGGGAAATTTATTTTCACTGGGGAGAAAAAAGCTCATCCAGCCTTAGTAATCACTTCAAGCAGCTCTTTAAATGCTTGAGAGCTGTTCTCCATTTGTGGCACACCCTTCTGACTCCTCAGAGTCTCCAAAATCGGTAGAGAGCAAGACCTAGACCACAGAACAAGAGATAGAGTAGCGCTCATCTCTGTCATCTCTTCCAGATCCATACAAGATACCCAGGACTTCAGCCAGCTGGCTGCCTCGGCAGTGGCCGTCCCAGTTCCATAAGCCTCTGAAACCCAACTTCCTTCAGCCAAGAAGAGTGCGAGCTGCGAGCAGAGCTGCCTAATTGTAAGGCTTTCACAATGAGCATAGTCAGACCTCTCAAGGGCTGTCCTGGCGTGCTCCACACCTAGACATTTCACACAGAAAGTTTGTCTGTCCTCCCCCATGATGAAACGGGAGCAAGGCGTGACACACTTCCTGAATTCTCTCTCACTCGTACTCATACTTTTCTTTCAGCTTCAGATATAGGTCACGCGCGAGGGCGCTTTCCACAGCGTAAAGTTCACGCAATTTTGAGTTCCCTTTGAAAGCGAACAGCAGTATAGATGAAAATCTTGATTACTGGCAGTTTAGTTTATAATATAAACTATAATATAAGTTGAGACATATTACTGTTGCCCGGACCAATATGGCAGAGACACTGACCTATGTTACAGCGCCCAATGTGGCATCTACGTTTCGCATGTACATGTATTTCGCCTACTATATAGTAGATAAGTATACGGTTTCAGACGCAACCGATGTCTTCTTGTTGCACGGTGCACCCGTGAAAAGTTTCTGACTGACTACCCGTAGGACAGTGTGTCAGTACCGGGTTGACCCGGTATTCTTTACTACCGGTGCTTATGAAAATCTGGTAACGTCAACCTTTTTTTTCTTTTTAGTACCGACTTGGTATCGAAGTACCAGTACTTTTGACAATCCTAGGTCATACATAAAGTAATTTTCCATGAGAGTTGCCGACTTCCGGCAACATGAACAACAGCAACCACTGGATGTGATGCATATATACAAATATTTTATATATGATTTTATATACAAACTCTATCCCTCCAGAATGTTTCATTTTAGCAGCAAGAAAACTGGTTTGTTGTCAAAAGTGGAATGCTAGTTGCGCCACCCACTGATAAATGTTACTATGGCAACCAGTAGTAGGAACACCTACTGGCAAATTCATAGTTCAGCAACTGATGACTTGCAGTGATAAAATGAAAAAGGTATATCTGGACATACCTTAGGAGCTGTCTGGACATACATTAGGAGCTGTTATTTTCATTTTCATTTTATTTTCTGAAGACATTTTGTTCTCACAAGCCAGCATATAGTCCTAGCAATGAACTCCTTATGCTCAAGGTTTATGTTTAAGATGCTTCATGAGCTTATTTCTATTGTAGGAAAACACTGTAGATCCTATTCTTGATTTTCCTCACTCCGCTTTGCTTTGATTGCCCTGAGTAATCATGGAATCATGAAGTACAAGTTGCTGTCATTTCACGTCATCTGTTCATTAATGTGACAATGTACACTAGGCTTACATTACACTCTAACATGTGGTATGGGTTGTTTGTGTATTAGATAATTTTTTCCGAGTATGAGTAAAAGAGTACAGAATCAGATAAGCACAGTATCACATGCATCCCTACTTTGAGCTGGACAAGATGTCTTGGTTTGCAGTAGAGAAGCAGGTCAGTATGAAAGATGCTGACAGTGGCACTCCGAAATAAACATGTCCTCTGAGCTGCCCTTGTGTCCACGAAAAGGTGTACGTCATTAGCCTCCCCTTCTCCACTACCTATGTCAGTGCTGCTCAGGTTGCGTTGACACATATTGCTTGAAACACACTCATTAAAGTGTAAGCTGTTGCCACGGGAAAACATATGGAGACATAGAGGTGCCAGGCAGTAATTGGTATTTGGTCACAGATATTAATAAGCTAGATTATCGTTCTTGGAGTCGAGGAGTTGCAGGTGTGGGACTTAAAAAAAAATAAAAAAGCTCTCTTTTCTGTGTTCAAGTGAGGCTATTGAGTGCTGCTGCACAGAGCTTTAGCCTTTTATGAATCTGTGGGTGTGAAGCTAGGTTACCCCATGCTTCATGCTGACTCCACTAAGTGGTATGAAATATAGATGTCGAATCCTGGACAGTTCAATGTTTCATCTCTCTTGGTGATACCATAAGGAAGCCATTAATAGTGTCAAGGTGCATTAGCTGTGCCACAGGAAGATAATTGGATATGAGGAAATGACTGGCGGCACCTGCTTGGAATCAACTGGGCCTCCCTGAAGTAGTTGAGGGAGAAGTTTGTGAGGCCATCGCTGCCTGTTGAGAGTGCCATGGTGCCTCAGGACTACTTTTTCTCCTTCTGATTTTTTCCCCCCACTTGTGAGGTCACCTGAACAAAGGCACTTTTTGTGTGTGTAGAGGCCTTGCATCCTGCATAATCACAAACAGCAGGACCATCTGTTGTTGCCTTGTTGGCTTAGCTAAGCGTAACCTTTTTAGTGTCGCATTTCATGTATCTGTCTGATGTAGAGGCATATTTACAAAATGGTAATTGCCTAATGAAATCCTGTTTTGGACTTACTGCATATGTTATATGGAAATGGTGCAATTATTAGCAGAGTCATTAATGTGGGAGGATAAAAACAGCGCCATGGTTCTCTGTATTTCACCTCCAAAGATTAATGATCTTAACCTTTACTCACTTACTTCATTTTTTTTTTTCAGAACTTCTGTGCAGGCAATAGGTCCTCTTGTTTCTTCTAAATACAACATGTTATAAGATTTTGTTTATGTCTTTAGATTGAGACTTAATTAACATGTTTTTTTTCTCTCTTGCAGAACCAGAACCAGACTCCAGACAAGACATTGGCTGCAGTTCCTGCCACTTGTCCCCATAAGGTGAGTCATAATCTGTCTCTATTTGGATTCATGATGCACAGATCTGTTGTGTAGTAGCCAATGATCATATCATACCTTGGTAATCAACAAGAGAGTAATCAGCATTCTTGTCTTCATCGCTAGACATTCTAACTGCTTGATTGAATTTTGTACTAAGAATGTTGGCTATTTCTTTTCAGCAATTCCTCACACACCTGCATATCTTAAATTATCTTTGGCACAGATTTTTTTTATTGATTACCTCAGATGTCTCTTCCTCAGCAGTGTCTTATCTAATTCTGAAAATAAGATTTGTACCACTCGATTTAAGTGACAAGATTATCATTCATGAAGGCTTGGGATTCAGCCAAACATAAATAACATTCTACAGTCTCATTACTAGGAACAGAATAATCAGGCATTCAGCTTTTTCTTTTTTTTTTTCTCTATTTTTTATGGCTTCCTTTGCTTTTTCTTCTATCCTTTCCAAAAATTTTCCCTCAGCACTTTGGCATGTCTGCATGAAAATGTGTTAATGTGCTATACTGCAAAAACTCACACTATTTTCAGTCCACTAACCCCAAATGTGTCAAAATGCTCATGTCCTATTCTGGTTGACTAGTGGGGTCAAGAGAAAAAACTCTTCTGGAGTTACCGAAAAACAGCAGACATGTCTGACAGCCTGTCAGCAAGTGGTCAAACCCAACTCCATCTTAAGAGTACCGCCTTAATACACTGACCACTATCTTTAGAAACTGTGGAGTCACAGAGGTGAGCTCAAAATAATTTCGATCTTCTTGAATTATACGAAATGGCACAGACACTTCATGTGAGGCAGTATAGAAAAGGCAATCAGCTTTGGCCTGTTGACAGAGAAGCAGGCTTTAATTGCTGGCCTGTCCTTCACATCTGACGTGAAGCATTTCTGTTGACACCACCTCTAATGACACTTTCCCGACATTGCTATTGCTCTATGAGTCAACAGTGGGCTATCCAGGTTCATATACATTGTCCTTGAAGTATGGGAAGTCCCATATTGCTGTCAAATCCCCTTGAAACTGTGCTGCCGGACTGAGTTAATGAAGGTATGCAATAGATTTGTGATGCCTTTAACAGTTTCCTCTCATCCACCGGAACATAATCTTTGTCTCGTCTCTTTCCATTAGCATCTGTGATCGGCACAAACCAATATGCAAAGAAAGAAATGGAGCGATGGAGTAATTTTGTGTGTCACTCAGCCCAGAATGAAAGTATAATGGCTAAATGCTCGGATATGATTTATATAATAGGAATGTCTTATTATGTGGCACTAAGACCGTTTCTATTTTCTTCCTCAATATTGTATGCATCCATGATGAAAGGGAGCTAATGAACAGCTTTTAAAGGCTTAGTGATTATATAAAACATGACTGGAGGAGAGCGAGCGAGAGAGAATGATAGAAGTGAGACAGAGAGTGAATCTGACTGGCAAGAAAGAGACAGAATCAGCAAGAGGAATGCAGAGGAGAGGGTGGAGACAACACTAAGTATACATAATTGCTGCTTGACACATTGGCCAAATTCTGCTACGCCAGTATTGCACTGAAGATGATTAACGGCTGTCCGCGTGGGCAAGCTACTTGGTAACCTGGGGACTTCGATTTCCATAGCAATTCTAGTCCAAAGGCTATACGTTAGGTGATGAAAAGTCCCAATGGTCTGAACATTGTTAAATTACACAATAATATCTTACATTATGCACTTTTTCCCTTTTCAGTAATTCATTCCTGGTGGATTTATTCACAGCAGGTCATTAGTGGAAATAAAAAGACTCCCAATTACAGACCTCCTCTTCAGGTCTGAAGCACTGAACACCTAGACACTTAGTGCTGAAGAAGTGGTTTTGATTTGAGGGAACTGATCATTTGTCTGACATAAAAACATGTCTCTCTGGGAGATTGACCTGATGACCCTGACCTATATTCCAGCTCTGGCTTTACACTCTGTCCATTGCAGCACAGGGTTAACGTCACCATCACCACTGAGAATGCCAGAAACGCCTACTGCTAGCCGTCATTTTGTTGCCAAAAAGCAGAGAGCAGATGGAGCAGGATTTGACCCCTCCCTCCTTGGGTATGGTCATGCTGAACCTTGGCATTGGCAGCAATCTGAACTTGGTGGGTCCACCATACAATTTTTCCACCACCAACTGAAAGTGAGATGGTGTGGTTCTCTCCATTCCATAACACCACAACAATTTTTTGCTCCCTTTGAAATCTGTACTGCACACATGACTGTGCACTTGTGCACTCGTCTGCACTCTGACTGAGCACACAACGATCTGGGAGAAGGCAGCTGTGAATAAGTACATCTTAATAATGATTCATATGGGATGATAAGTGGAACTCCCTCCAGCAACTATCAACAGACTAGTCATGCAGAGATTAAGTATTGTAACATGTAAAATTCAAAGCAGCAGGTTTTAGGTTCAGCGCTCTGCATGCGTTCACAATTCAGAGCTAGTAGGCATGATTTTGGAAGACAAGCAGTGAAATGTTGCGCGCACACACACACACACACACACACAAGGGCGCTGTTGGGGTGCCTGGGGAAGCTTCGGCCGACATCTTCAGACAAACGTAACAAACCTTGAAAAAAAATGCAATCAGAAAGGTCAGCAGTGAGCTTTGGGTGCAAGGCCTGTCACTAGTGCTCACAGCATGTCCATGTCAAACAGAGAAAAAGCACAACACACAGAAAGGATCAGCTATACTGCAGGTTGTATTGTGTCTGTGGACTTGTTTGAACATGTCCAGGTAGCTCCATGAATATATTTCGAATTTATTGGCTCATTATGTGGTTTGTTTATTCAACTTGAACTCATACACAGACAAAAAAAAACAACAACAAAAAGAAAACAAGCAGGTCTATTTCATACTGATTCATCTAGATATGTCTTAAATTGAAATGCGTGACTCATCACAAGAATTAATGGAACAGGCTGTCCTAATAACATGAATACTGTCGAATAAGGTCATTGTAGGCCACGTTATATGTACCATTTGCAATATTTTTGTTAGCTAGTTGACAGCAAATAACACTTTACATCACAGGTTGCATGAATAAACTAGCTAGCCTCAACATGGGTTTTTCTTTGATTTGGATGGACGCAAGCAATTTTGCAGAGAATTAGTCTTATTTACACAAGCAGCTTGCTGAATGCCTTCCAGCCTCGGTCCATGTCACCATGGAGATATTCCTGGTATCTCTGTAATATTCTCTGGCAGCCATATTTGAAGCACCTGCCAAAATTGCAACAGCACGATGTAAACTGCAGATGTTGTACACATTCTGTAGCAACATTATAAAATTAAAGAAGAAAAAAAATCTTAAATTATACAATGAAAGTGTGCCAATGCAATGTAAACTGTGCATGAAAAAAAATGTTCAGCAAATTAAACTTACAACATAGTATGGTTACAAATTTATGCTTAGACTAAAGGTACATCTATTGTATGTAACACCATATGTCTTTTTTAACTTAAACATTCGGCACACTTTCCTTTTTTTTAATAAATTTTTTAAATTCTTTTTTTAAGCATGTGATTACAGCCTCCCTACCACCTTTTAGGACCTGTATTTGGCTTCTCTCACCTCTATTAATTATATGTAAAATGTTAATGTGGTGTCTGTTCATTTCGCTTTAACACAGGACACTGAGTGCATTTATAGAGTCACCCTGCAGAAGGTCTTTGTTCAGGTTGACCCTGCTAATGAACAGATGAAAGGAATGCTAACCTGTGGAATTACAGCTGCAAACCTGCCCCTATTGTGTGATTCATTGCATTTGAACTTCATTTATCTTACTTTTTTATGTTCTGATATTAATCAGTAGGATTTAGAGCCATAAGCCTCATTTCACCTCAGTGACTGTACCGAGCTCTCTCTGAAGCTGTGGCATGTTTCAGCCTCTTTTTAGTTAAACCAATCAGGGATTTCGATGTCTCCTATCCAATCAATTAAGCACAAATAAGTGTGCGGCCTTTTGACATGGAATCATTTGTCAAAGGAGCAGCTTACACAGAGTGCAAGTAGTCCAGAGACAGAGGCTTGCCATCCTATCCACCTGGAAATCTGTTTGTTCAGTTGGGCATTCCTGCTGTCCTACATCCTGTTAATGGGGTGTCATTGTGCTTGCTGGATTTGCCTCAGCTATGCTCCATAAGCTTTTTCCATGCATTAGCCTCTTGATTACACAGCTTAACCTCTTAATTTTTTGAAAGCTGTACTCAGAGAAAGCATGGTGTTATTTCACAGAACATCGGCTATTAGGATTTAAATCCTTCACTCTGTGCCATTGCATGGTTATTGCATTTGATGTCACCTGATACTGCAAACTACCTTTAGTATAACATAAATGCATTAAGTGTAATCTCATTCTGAGCCATTATTGGGTAATTTGTGGTGGGAGGTGAGAGAATTCTGGTTTACCTTGGCAATCAGTAATTGTTGATGGTGTTGTATGAGAAAGCGGAAGCTCTGAAGGGTTATTAAGATGAATTTATGTGCTGCTTAATGATTCACTCATCTTCCTTTGTTCTGACTGCTCTCAGATGAACCTGGGAAGGAAACTTCACGCAATTGTTTCTGAAGTTCAGAGTTTATTTTAGAATAGCCTAAAGTGAGTCTTTGTTTTTTTTTTGTTTGTTTGTTTTGTTTTGTTTTGTTTTGGGATTTTTTTTTTTATTAAACAACACCCATCAGAGGTCTAAATTCCTTTTGAGCAAAGAAATACAATTCCCTTAATTACGACACCCATGAGTACAGCATTATGCAGATCCTTTACTATGTAGTTCTTTTTTATCACCCTTCAATATGCATAAATGCAATCCGATGAGCTGATACCAGTGTCAACCTTCTATTTTTTGTACCGAGACAAACTCCTTGATGTATCTTCTGCACGACTCACTCTATAGATGAGGTACAATACACAAACAGAATAAAGAGTAGTTCAATAAAAAGAAACATGTACGTAGAATAGATGAAAAATAAAAAACATGTGGTGCATTGATTCAAAGTGTAATTGAAGTAGGAGACAACCAGATGATGCCTGAGCGATCACATTTTCCCATAATACATACCCGATCCCCTATACTGACCAGAGACGCTGTACTGTCGTGCCTCTCTGCACTGACTTTGCGTGTATATGTTTTCAGTTAACAATAGATGCTCAAGACATTCTTAAACAATTTACAATGTAGATATACTACATATACATATATATATATATATATGTATATGTGTGTGTGTGTGTGTGTGTGTGTGTGTGTATATATATATATATACGTTTTAAAGTTTTCATGTATTTGAAATGAATTTCCACAAAATGGCATTACATTACTCATATATGCATATTTATTTTAATTTATTTAAACATTAACATCTATAAAAATACTAATGCACATTATTTAAAAGTGTGCAATAATATTTTGGTTATTTATTGGAATCGTAATTTTTTTTTCATATTTTCCATCAAAAGAACCATTTTTAAAATTAAAATTGTCATTAGATTCCAGACCTTTTTGCAAGCTTAATAGCATTTATAATGGTTGGTTGTAATTTCCACCTCTGTAAGAAAATGAGAAAATCATGGACCACCTGGATATGCTTCATGCACCCCTGGGTGTCCCTGGTCCCCATTTTGAGAACCATGTCTCTAGCTGATACAGTTTTGGCATCCTACACTTGCCTTCTCTCCATCATAAGCAGCTGACCATTATAACAATGTTGCGCATGCAATTTGTACAACTTGATATACTGTTATGCCTCCTGTTACTTTGTTCTGACTCACGAGTTAATTTCCATGTCAGGAAACAAACTGATAAAAAAAATCATCCTTGGATATGCTTTGTGTGTGCATTTACAGTAATAAGGCATTCCCTATAACATAGTGTAATAATACATTTTTGTAAGTTATTTTTCTCTGGGTAAATTGCTAATGAAACTGATTCACTGATACCCAGAATGGCGCTTTGTCTCTTGCAGCAGGTGGTGGAATGTACCTTGTGTGCAGGAATCTCCCATAAGCTTAAAAGCAAATTAGTGCTACTCACCTTCACGCAACCTTTCCTTCCCTCACCTCTTTATATGCTATTATTCATGAGCCTCGCGCTGCCAGGTTTGGAAATAATTTGTGTACTATTCTTAAATATGTCCCCAACCCCTTTTTTCTGAGAGGTGCTGGATGGAATAGATGAGAAACTGGTTTACACTAATATTTAATGGCAATTTTTTTGGACTGGCATAATTGCTTTGGTTCAGTTTATTACGAAGAATTTATGACATTCAAAGGTCTCTCTCCATCCCTCCTGAGGGAAATTTCCTCGAGAAAGTTGAGAGGAAATTGCATCCGATATGATCATTAAGTGGCCGTAAGTGTTCAATGCAAAAGCTGATAATGGCATGTCATTGGCCTGAAATATTCCATTTGCTCTAAATATTTCAGTACGTCTCTTCCTTTTGGGGCTTGTACAAGCTGTGAGGGGATTGAAGTTTCAGCATTCAAAAACAAAAGGAATGAAACATTATAACTGCCCGGTGACCTCATTAGACTCAACGCCGCGAATCCAAAAAACACATAAGGAGTAAAACGTAGCGGCATAGGAGAATAATCAGCGACAGGGTAGTGTGATGAGGCTTGACACAAAGCAAAGTTACTGGTACCAACCTGAAGGTGATTATTTTCCGATATTAACACATCTCGAAGTGTTTTAAGAACATGTCATGCTTATCCATTTACAGTTACATTTAATGATGTGGAATGTTTGAGAAACAAGTAACTGTTCCTCTTATCACCTATGATATAGTAGCTATATACACTCACAAGTATCTCTCTCTCTCTCTCTCTCTCTCTCTCTCTCTTTCTCTCTTGTAAATCTAAAAATTAATAATAAAACAAAAAATGTAGCTTGTTACTGAAAAACCACAAAGCTCAAAGCCTGTGGTGGACAAGAAAAAAAGGAACAGCTTTACCTCTGACTATTACAAAGCGTTGACACTTGAGCCTCAACACTGCTAAATAAGAAAACTTTACCATATCAGCAATTACACACGTTTTAATCCATTTATGTGAGCGTTCACCACACAAGTCCCTGTGAATTAGCTATTACTATAGCAGCAGTGCATTAGTAGAAACCTGTTATGTACCCAAAAGCTGTATGTACTGCTGTCAGATCTGTGCTGTTACGGAAAATTAATCAACACATTCTAACCAACAGGAATTGAGAATTCAGTGGTGCAGTGGTATAAATGAGTTAAGGAGACTTTCACCCACAGCTTTAAGGGTCCATGTGGGATCATGCTTTACTGCTCCTTGAAGAAACTGCACTGATTATGACCACGAACGAACATAGGAACATGTTCCATTTACTGAACTGGAATGGATTTTAACACTGTGCACTGCAAACAGCATATGTCGATGAGGATAGTGGCCGCCAGAAAACAGCATGAGGTCTGGATTAGAACGCACAGAGTAGTGTCTCTGCTGCATGTGTTAAAGCTATGGGCTGCATTTAGCAGCACAAAGAGTTTTTATGCATTTCCTTTTTTTTGCCTCATCATAATATATTGTGTTAATGGCTAATCTATTTAAATCAATATATAAACATCGAATGAATCAGATAAACAAATCAATTACCTTGTCCTTAATGCACGGCAGAGCACATTAGAATACATGCATAGACACATTTGTTTCTTTTTTCAGTTCCCAAATAGTGTAATGCTCAATGTTTTTATTTATTTATTTGTTTATTTTTTATTTTCTATTTTTTTTTTTTTTAACTGGACACATTTTGTCCTCTATAGGATGCATGTTCCACTTGGAACCCTGTTTGCAAGAGATACCCTGCAAAGCCATGGCTACATCACAGAGCAATAGCAAAAGTGCCAAGAAAAAAATAATATGACTGAATCCATTCTAGTGCATTTTCCAAATATCGGATGCCATTTCTAATATTTTAGCCCCTGAGCCCAATGTTCTCAGGGTGCAAAATCCATATTGAAAGGCCAGTTTGACTCTTTTTGAAGTGCTTTAACTGAAAATGCTAGTTTCAGGAGGGCCTTTTGACAAGCTATTTTGCTGGCAGGATTGTATTCTTCACAAAAGACTACACACATAGGCAACTCAGGACAGCACAGGGCTTGCCAAAAATCACAGGCATTTACACACTCTCATTTCTTACCCTTACTTACCCTTCTTGCACAATCAAGCCTATTGTCTTGATATTTGTTATTAGCATTTTATTATATATCTATGAAGACATTTCTGTTTTCAGCTTTACTGGCTGTAATAGTGTCTCTTCTTTTATCTAATGCTCCTCTCATAAATGAATAAGATTCCAATCTGAGGAAGGCATGTCCTCATTTGTACTATTGAATGGCCTCTCGACAGCCATCCATCTTCTGCCAACTGCAATTACAACCCTGAAAAAGACATTGACATAATAAGCAAAAAGAAAACTTGTGTTGCCTAAGAGAGGCCCAAGAATACTTGCAATGCTGCACATGGATGGCTGTTATTGCTTTAATTAGTCTGGGCTTATTAAGATATCCCCTCCATGCTTGCACTCTGTGTGTAAATTACTCATGTCCGCCGTGACTAAGCATCTTTTTCCATCAGCTCAAAATCAATTTTAACAATCAATAACTCTTGCTATAAATGTTGGAGGTCTTAGAGCCTAGTCAATACCTCTAAGTGTATCAGAAGTGTAAATAAACACTTGAGAGGTTTAAATCAGCTTGACATGGTCAAAACAAGCTGATCTAAATGAAGCACTCTATATCCTTGTATAAGCAAAGCTTTACTTTAAATGTGTTGATTTAATATTATTTGAAAATATTTTGACTATAGGCTTTTATTTTTGGTATTTGAATAGAAAGTTCATTAAGGGATTGTCTTGGGAAGTAATTTAATCTCTGATGTGTAATCAGTCTTTATTATTAATTTTATTAAACATTACTTAGGTGCAGTGTTTGCTTGAACATGACCAGCCAGCCCTGCAGCACTTTATTTATTTATTTAAGGATTTATTTATTTGTCAGTTTGTTTGTATATTTATTTGTTTATGCATGTGTGTATGTATGTATGTATGTATGTATGTATGTATGTATGTTTAGGTCGATTGTTTGTTTGTTTGATTGATTGATTGCTATTGTACCAGAAATTAATGAACATAATACAAGATATTGTTTGCATATGCAATATCTGGACACCATTTAGCACCTACTTACATCAACGACCGACTAGTCTTACAAGAGCAACCAATCATAATAAAACATGATCACCAAAGCAATACCTCATACCAATACATCACTACATACAGTACATCCTAATATATTCACTTTTACACACACACACACACACACACACACACACACATGAATATATAACTATGATGCCAAATATTGGTGATGTTAAAAACTTTTCCTCTTTCATTTCTGTCACTGTCTTGGTATGGGTGGGGATTGCATTAGAATGTTTTTGGTGGTATGGTGGTGCATGTGGGCATCATGTCTCCAAAGTCCCTGGTTCCATCCTTAGCTTGGATTTTGAGTTTTACATGTAATTATGGGTTTCCTCAGGGTTCTGTAGTTTCCCCCCACTTCCAAAAATCATGCTAGGTGGATTGGCAAGTCTAACTTGTGAAGGTGTGAATGATTATCTAAATGTGTGTGCATGGTGCCCTGCAATAGACTGGCATCACATGCAATGTATATTCCCACCTCAAGCCTAGAGTTCTGGAATACACTTTGGATTCACAGCAACCCTTAGTAAGATGAAGCAGTTCATGAAGCTCAAGGTATTTGTATGTTTACACTTGAGGGGCAGGCTCTTGTGTACCTTGTCTCAATAGTATTCCAAAGAGGGTAGTGATGACTAGAAAAAAAAATAAAAATAAAAGCTTTAGATTCAAATAATATCTACAAATAATATTTGCAACTATTACTTATAAATGGAGCAGCAGTAGTTCATCAGAATAGTTGTTATATTAAAAATTTAAAACATTCGGTTGTAGACTTTGACAGTTTACAGAAATGGGGAATTTAGTTTTTGAAATTAAATAAAGTCTCAACATGAAACCTCAAAGCAATATTATCTCTGCTTAGTGAAATGTTTGACTTTTTAAAATAAAAATTGTTCCAATGACATAACTGTCTGCCTTTATTAAAACAACGCCTGAAAAATAAAAATAAAAAACAAAATTTGACACCTACAGATTTACAGTTGTTGGCCACCATATTTCATCAAGCATCTGAATCCATATGGTGCCCATATGCTTAAGTATAAATCCGACAGAACCTGTGTGGTGCTCTTGCTGAGCTCACAAAGTTATCCAGCATCATTAATCAGTGTCCCCATCAGGTGGCTTGTTTGCCAGACGAGGCCTAAGTGACAGTGATAAGTGATCCTCCTCTTGTTCCAACATGAGCCCTAATACAGTGGGCTTTTCACATTATCATGTGAAGACAATGCCAGTGCCACTCGCAATGAACAAAAGTGTCAGGTCACTCGACAGGAGGAAGATCAAACCCATTTACAATTTAAATGTCATGCGGAAGAAACAAGCTCTGAAGGTTGAGGCAGGACTGAGCTCCTTTCCTACCTCATCATCCTTCCCTGCTTGTCAAAGCTCTGTGGTTCATGACCCTTTATGCTCTCTCCTTCACTATTGTGTGGAAATGACATCAACCAGGTGTTTGGTGGGATAAATCAGTGCCACATGTAAAACAAGGTCTGACTTTAGCTTTGATGAGGCTTTCCAGTAGCAAAGAGGCCAAAGGATGAAGAGTTCGAGTGGATCCAACCTCTCATCTCAAGCATAGCAATAACTTTTTTTGCCCTTAGCAATCTGATAACTTCATGAAAGCTTTTTGTGCTCCATCACACCATCAGTGAACATTCCACTTCAAGGACCACTGAGACTGTCTGTTGAAAATGTTGTTGATAATGCCTTCATCCAGTAGAGTACTAATATTTAAATATCAAAATCCAGGATGTTTTTAGTGAGACCTCAATGTGAAATGCTTTATTTTTCCATTTCATTCTCATGTCACTGAATTCAATATGAGAGCCTTATTACGTTAGATGCCACATTATTACTATTGAAGATGTTCTTCAAGTATCCCTGCTTCCAGGGGAGATCTTGACAAATCTCACTTTTGAATTTAGTGGAAAGCATGTGTAATTGAATTTTAATACATAATTATATTAAGCAATAATTGCATTCATTTCCCACTGCAACTGAATATTCAACACTCCTGAGCCAATCATGATGAAGTTATTATCACCAAATTGTTGGATAAACATGGAAGATGGCAATGGAGCCCATTTGGAGGACATACTATACATCCTGTGAAGACAAAATCAGCAATAAACCGTGTAGCAAATTTCAATATATGTTTATTCTCTTCCATTTCATAAAAAGCGTAGGGGGAGGTTTATCCACGGAAAACTCCCAGGAAGCACTGGACCGTTGTCATGATGAAGAACCAGATCAAACTGGTCTAATTTCCTAAATGAATTCTCCAGAACTATTAGAGCGAGCCCAACCTCTGCATAATGTGATGAGCAAAGGGAACGTTGATGAACTTTTTTAATTATTATGCCGCCTGGGAATTTGATGTCGCCAGTACAGGGATCTACACCGTCAGGCTTTTTTGCTGTTTTTTTTTTTTTCCCAACTCTTTTTTAATTCACCTAATTTGTTGGACCAAATGAAACACCACAAGGTTAGACTGTGGAGTAATTAACAGCACCAGGCCTAATGAAATGAGAGGATGGTGTGTACCATGAGGATCAATATAAGTCTTTAAGTGTGGCCTGGCTACGAATTATACAGGGAAATACAAGTCACTTAATAGTAATAAGCTGATGAACCAGGTCCACATGTGCTAAATGAGATGTCACTTCACTGAGCTAACATATTGAGGCAAACTAGCAGACTATCTGCTCAGATTGATGTAATTAAGTGAGCCTTCCAGTCAAAGTCTGCAATTCTTTAATCCAAATTTCTTACACATTTCTCAGATGTCTGAACACATTTCCTAGGTTTGATTGCATTAGAAAATGAATTGCCAGTAAAGTGAATTAGTAATTTTTTGGATACAGATATAAAATCAGTCACAAAATTAATAGTATGTACTGCAAAATATGTTCAATCAGGTGTTAGTTTCAACCTCAGCTGCTTCATTGACTGTGAGCAGAACATTGAAAGTTCCAGCCGGATTAGCTTTTCACATTCCTGTAATACAAGCATGTTTGTGTCAGGTTCTTACATGAGGGAAAAAAAGGTTATAGTTATTGGACTGGAAAAGAAAAAAAATAATGACATCCCACTGTTAAAAAAAAATAATAATAATACTAATAATAAATACTTCTTAGCATTGTTTTAAACAGTTTTGATGAGTATCTAGGGCTCTGACAGGCTCTTGAAAAGGTCTGTGGTTGGTCATTCAGAATGTCTGGTTCTTAGCCATGTTAAGCCATGACAAATTTTCTAAGCCATGACAAACATACTAGACTGCATAGCACCAGAGAAATTCAGCAGGTGTAAAACCAGTGATAAGATTTCATTATCCCATAAATCATACAAGAAGTTTTCTTATGTCCCAATGGTATCATTAATCCTAATACCAAAACTTTCATGCTGATCATCCTCTCTTTGATTTTATTTTATATGACTGTAAAAACTGGCACTCAATTTATCATTGCATAACTGATGGTTATAGAGTAACTAATACTCCAGCTAATTTTAGGTTGTAACATTTTCTGTAACACACTTTCTATGTGGATCATATTTTGTAATTAACAATGAATACATTCTTATCATGTTATTGCATTCATAACACATTATATACATATATAATATGTACACATTGTTAGATTTATTTATGAAAATGCATTAAACATTCTTAACTATCTACTGTATATTATGCATTATAAATTGCTAATGTGATGCATTGTAAAGTAAGTAGTTTTCATAACACATTGGATGACCGATGCCAAAGAGACCCATCCTTGCATATTGCATTATGAGACCTGCTTTTATTTCTTTTCTTTAATTAATGAATTGCAATTATATTAAATTAACTTCATGGATATGAAGAGATTGTCAGGAAACAATATTACAACTCTTTATAGCTTTACAACATACTATGTTGTAAAGTCAGTTTATTGCACTTTTCCTTTTGTTTATAATCTACACTCAGAAATGAAAATTATAAATTCAGTTTTAAAAATCTGGGCATTTATCTCTTACTAAACTTAGTGCGCTAATCAAAGTGAGACTGAAATTCGTTGGTATTTAAGTCTAAGTTTTAAAAACACTACTTATTTTGCATTCTATAAATGCATTATAAACATGACTATGAACTCTGATGCCTTTCCATGAATAATTATAATAATGTGTATAATGCCTTATGAATGCTTTATAACATGCTATGAATATATTCATAGGCCATTATACATTTGGCCTTCATAGAAATTTTACATATAATGCAGCATTATTTTTAGTTCAGTAATTGTTCCATAATGCTAGTTTTGGTCTGACTTGGAACTTGTTACATGCAATGTTCTAATAACATTGCCAAGCAAAATATTATTGCAGTGATGTTTTTAGAATACTTACTTATTGTCATAAATTACTGTCTCAAATGAGCAGTGTGTTTCTATTGTGTATCATGTGCATTTGTTGATGGCCATTTGTTTTGTCCATTTGTTTTGGTTCCCTGTCTTCCCTGTTATGTTATAAGTGTTGTCTGTTTGTTTCTAGCAAAGCCTTATCGTCCATTCATCATTAAGTAATTTAGTCTAAGCTTTGTTTTAGACTTTCTGCATTCTGTGTTTCTGGCGTTACTTCCTCATTTCTGTTTTCATGTTTTGATTATGGATTACCTGTGTCTGGAATATTGGAATATCGATGATGATTATTGCATTGACATCAAGCTGAGTATACACACTTGCATCCTACCACTACTAACCACACATTACACTTAGGATACTTGAATACCTTGAACATTCGATTAACATTCTTTATAAGCTGCGATCACTCTGCAGTTCAAAATTCATAAGAATTTGCAAAACTCTTATGTAAAGTGCTGAATGTATACTGGACGTACATGGTGATTAGTGGTCATAACGTTTTTTTATGATTTCATTCATATGAAATCACTCTCCCTCATTAGATTTGATGAAATTATAGACAAACTTGAACTGGTGTACTGGGAAGAACAGTGCTGCAGAGTGTATCATACTTTATAAGTCACTTTAAACCAGAGGTGACAGACCTTGGAATAAGAAAATGTTCCTTTCAGCCTATATGATTATCTAAGCTATTGTGTATTGCAGAAATACCTGTGGTGTTAGAAAGTGTGAGATGCATGTACTGGGTGAAAAGTTTAAATACATGAGAAACTGTTAGATGTTCTCTCACACTTCCATCTTCTCTCATTATTGCAGAACAGAGAAAGTCTATTTCTGTACCTGGATAGATTGAGAGAAAATGTGAAGTGGCTACATGCCAAAACATACTTAGCAAAGCAGCAAAAGAGTGGTGACCTTTAAAAGTGCTTAAACACAATGTGCAGGAGAAATGATACTTGAAAGAAAGTGAGAGACAAAGTAAAACACCTCATTTAGCATGGATCCAATGCAAAGTGTGTAGCAGCAGAATATTCTGCATGAACCAATTATGAAGCATGGCCTCTCAACATTGACCTTTACCCCTCCAGTCTACTATCAGAGAGAAACATATTTATGTGAAAAGGCATAACAGTTACAAAGTAATACGATTACACGGCACTAAACCTTCTGGTGACATGGCTCTCTATATTAGTTTTAATTTTCTAAATGACTATTTATGATATTAGAATGTGACGAGCATGTGTGCGTGCATATGCTCCGTTTCTCCGTGCCTGTGTGTGTGGGTGGTTGTGCGTACCTCCTTGGCACAAGGTGCAGCGAGTTATTGCGCTCTGAAAGCTGTGCCCGTATTTCACATCAGGAAAATACAGACACATAAACAAGGCTCGGTGGGTAACTGTCTGATAGCAGGCCGCATGATTCTCTCACCTCCACTTAACAGCTGAGGTGGAAGTCCAGGGCCTGCCAGGCCTTTCTGCAAGGATGAGCTGCTACGACAGCTTGCTCTCGATCGTCATTTCACTGCTTTAACACACCGAGCCCCTGCTGCTCTCACTGCCAAAGAGCTCCCAGTCGTAAGTAGAGTTAGCTGAACCTGTGCGTGTAGCAGGGATAATAAGAGACTCTCTGGCTTCACTTCTGTTTGGACTAATGAACTGGAGGTAGAATTTAGGGAGAGACAAGTGAATCATATCCTGGCGCAGAAAGGATTGGGGGATTTGGAAGAGAAGAGTTTCTTTTTTTTTCTTGCATATACTCGGAATAAAAAAAGAATAATTGGTTGTAAATTGATTTTGAGCTGTATTAATTGCAATTTAACTGCTTTTTCTGATTCATTTGGCCACTTTCAATTTCCTTTCAACTGTTGTATTGATCTATTTTTGCCAGGTCTCTTTTATCTGACGTGATCAATATGTACATACTAGGGCAAAGAAGAAATATTATCTGTGAGAATGTACAAACACATTGTTTAAGCTATTTTTTCTTTTTTTTTTTTAGAAAGGTTGAACACTTTGAAACATCATTCATCAGGGAGAGGCAGTCCACAGCGACTGTTATTGAGGAAGGTTAGGCTCATTATAGGTTTTGTCCTACATTCACGACCACTTTGAGATGAATAAGAATTGCATTTGACCATAGCACTTGGCTTTATGGGTGTATAAGCTGCAAATCACAGCTGGGATTTGGGGGTCCCAGTGGTTTGAACTTAGCCCAGCCATCAACAGTGCTGATCCGGGCTCACAGTAAGAACTAAGTAGGGTGTTGGAATTGGTCCATGGAGTTTTTATATTAAGGTCCAGTGAGATGGCTTTGGTGGAGAGCGAGTTGAAGGACAATACTACAGAAGTAGTCCCGTGAGGACATAAAGTGAATGTTTCCTTTGCATGGCAGACGACGCAAGAGGGTCGTGACACCTGCAAGGACATCTTACACAACAGCATTACACAGGCATGCATAAGTACTGCAAACACTCCAACCATATGGCTACCTAACGAGTACACTGCCTATGTTTATTCATGTGTGCCGAAGAAACAGAGCAGGAAATTGTAATCTGTAATAAATGTACAGTGAGTTGACAGGAATAAAATATGGGAAAAGAGAACACCAGGTGTCTCTAGTTGTAAACATTCTCAGATAGCAAAGCATTGTGAAGGTGCTTAGACAACTCACCGTGCACTATTCATCAGCATAATGCACTGAGCTATAAATGTACCTGAGGACCTGGAGATAGATTAGCATGCCTACACATTTCAATGGTCACTTCGTCACAGTTGAAGATCTGTGCTGGAATGCTAGAAGATCCTTGTTTTGGAGCCAGCATGTTGGGGCCAATAGAAACTCCCATCTGCAGTGCATCATTTGCACGAGTGTAACTTTCTTTCCAAAAATTTGCCAAGAGACAAAGATGGTTGGTACAAAACTTTTGTGATAAATGAGAAACACATTTACAATAGAGCCCATGTTTCTTTTTATGCAGAAGATTAAAACCATAATACAGTACACAAACTGTCTAAGCACTGAGAGATCCTGCTACACGATTAATTCTTGGTCCATGACTGCAGTTTCCTACATAACTAACCATTCCTTATTTTAGCCACATGCTCAAACGCATTGCATAACTTTCAGTTGCTGTAGGCCGATTGGTGGACTGAGTGATCGACAATCATATTAAGACGATGAGCAGCAGTCTGTAAAGGCAGTGCATTTGATTATAGTATATTTATTCACTTTAGAAATAGAGTGAGAACTTAATGCTGTAGTACAAGTTGTTATCAAATGGCTTTTGTGTAAATGAAAGGTTATTAGTCTAAAAAATCGATAAAATATCATATATATCATACAGTATGCATAGTATTCCTCAAATGTCCTATTGCTGAGAGATGTTGTATATTTTTCCAAGATGGCTGGTATTAAATAACTAGCTAAAATTAATTTCAGTAAATCTCTGCTTCATGTAAGAAACCAAATATCATTTGAGGAAGCAACTCATGAATCTATATAAACAGTAACAACTCCTGCTATACAGAAAATATTAAGATCAAGGGCTACTAATTTGGGCTAATGTATGGTTATGTGCCATGTCTGTCACACACCAATCATAACACTATTTTTAAATAATGTAGCTTTTCCAGTAACAAAACACTACATAACCACATTCTCTCTTTCCACTTCAACATTATTTAACAAAAAATTATTAAACAAATTGCTTACACTTGTTTCCGTCAGGATTCAAGCACAGTAGTACTTAATTAGTGTAGAATGTGAGTAGGTACACGCATCAGCTTGCAAGAACCTGTCTGGAGAATAACCGCATACACCTACAGAGAACGCATTATTCAAGTGATGAAAATAAGACTATCAAACATCTATAGTCATATTTGTCAGTGTTTATTAATATGAAAATTTAACATGGCAAATCTCTGTCATGGCAAACCCTTTCCAAAGCATGTACTGTAAATATTATTTTGTGCAATAAAATAGCTGCACAATAAAATGAAATTAGCTTCCATGTACTTATCTTCTTTTCTCAGAAACTCGTATTGTAGCTAACTACTTTAAATCATGAATAGCTTGTAGATTGACAAGATTAAAATTTAAAAGTAGCTTACCCGATACATCTATAGCACCTCTGAGCATTATTGTTAAAATTTCCTCCTTTAGGAACACCCATGACACAAACTGCATGCCTTTTCAAACACCCGACAGTAACTTATATTTTAAATTATTGTGCAAACAAACATCAGGGAAGCAAAGACAAACATTTTCACACTGTTGTAATCATATAACTTCCTTACATTTAAAGGAAAAGTATTTTAAAAAAATAGATATCAACTTTTAGAATTTCCAGCAGGAATTTATACTGTATACTTAGCATGAGCTACCTATTAGTGAGGTTTTCTCATTACAGCAGTGTTTTAATGAGCTAACCATGTACAATATATAATATTGCTGTGGAGCTGAAGAGGTCATGACTCATACTGAACCAGTAGCTACTACTACTTTATGAAAAAAAGAAATTATGGTTAATCGAATTATATATTATCCGCACTTATTTTGCAAACTACGTAGTGTTCCAAGTCTCCATGCATAAAGGAAATGAACACTTTTTAGCCAAATGTCTTTCGAAATTTTTCATACTTAGTTTATAATAGATATATTTTTGGTTGTTGTTTGTTGTTTTTTTTCGATAGCCTTTAAGAATGCCTTTGATAAAAGAAGAATATATTGAAATCATTCTCATGGCTGGATCAGGACACTGTCGCAAGGTTGTAATAGACCTTAACAGGAAACATGGCAAGCACATCACACATGACACTTTAACATTATTCAAACATCCACTGACGAAGTGGCATACATAGTCCCCTATGTATGAAGACTTTTGGGACACCTTGCAGTTTATAGAATAAGCAATTCCTTTGATTTGTTGTATGCATGGCTCCTATTTGATATCATATATTTGCTATTGTTTTCCTATAATTATGGCATGAAGTCTCAGGATCATGTTCTGACCCTTAGAGGCTAACCCCAGCCTCCAGGAATAATAAAACCTAGCATATATTTGTATATTTGTGTGTATGAATGTTTCTCTGCATGAGACCCCTTGGTGAGGAATGACCCTGGTAAACCCTTCCTCTCTGCTCTTTGTGATTACTCAAAAAAAAATAGTAGAAAAAATAATCATTATCATATTAAAATGCAAATTAATCCATCCTCCCTCGCACTTTTAATAGGGTCTAAATGCTTAAGGTTAATGTGATGTCATGCAAAACACTAATATTGCTATACAATGCACGATTACATCAAGAGCACCATTCAAGATCTAGCTTTATATGTCTTTGTATCTTTATTCTGCATTTATTCATCTGAAGGAGAAAAAAATCCTTCTCAAGGTTGAAATAAATTGGGATCTAGAGACACAACACAATAAGCCCTGCTGTTTTTAATCAATTATTCATCCAATATTTTAATGATCAGAAAGCTGGAGATGATCAAAGGTCTGGTTCGTGCCTCTGTGCTGTGGCTTACTGAGACATGCAGCAGCGCTTTGATGTGCTTCACCAACAAATGCACTTGTCTCCACATTTCTCCTGCAGGGCTTTGACAGCGCTGGTCTGAGGAGCCACTGCGGATAGGCCAGGGTCACTGACCTATTCTTTAAACAGCTAATATGCAACTTTGAATCTGCACAACTCAGCCCAATACAGAGAACTCTGATTAATTTCTCATAGATCTTCACACTACCTTCCTCATTTCAAGGACAAATGGTCAGAAAGCTAATCTTTTTTTTAATCACTGACAGGCCTTGCATGTATGGATTTTATTCTACAATATAACTATAACCTCTATCTACAGTGGTTTGTAGGTTACACTGTTTTAAATTCATTCATCCTCAATAAACGTTTTATCCTGGTCAGCACTACGGTAGATACTATTCTGGGAACACCGGGGCATGATGAATACAATACAACCTGGAAGGGATGGATTGCAATCACTCACACACTTGTGCACACCTAGGGATAATTTAACATAGTCATTTCACCTACTGGCATGTTTGTCTGAGGTGGGAGGAAACCGGAGAGCCTGGAGGAAACCCATGCAGACGTGGGGAGAATATTCAAAGCTCCACACAGACAGTAGCTCAGGACTGAACCCAAGGACCCTACATTCTTAAAAATAAAGTTTATTCAATAGTTCTTTACAACACCAAAGGTTCTGCAAATAACCATCTTCTTGTCAATAACCATTTCCATAGTATAGGGTTCTTTAGTTGAGCTGTATGGTTCCTTTTCATTAAATTAAAGAAGTCCTTTATGTTTCATTATAGGTTCTTTAGAGCAGTGTATTGGGTTTTCAAGGTATCATACATTACCAGGTTAAAATGAACCCTATAAGGTTCTTTGTGGGACTGGGAAAGGTTCTCCTGGTAACACTATGGTATACCATACTTTGGTTCCTTAAAGCACTAAGGGTTTTTTGAGAATTTACTGTATGATAACATGGTTTCTTGTGGCACTGCTGTGAAGATAAAGTACCTTTAAAGGTACTTTAAAGCCCGTAAATAGATGGTTCTCTAAAAAACTTGAGAGTAAAAGGTTCTTTGTGTGATTTCAATGGGTTCTCCTATAACACCAGCCTGAAACCCAATTTTTGGTTCTAACTGGAACTTTTATTTTTAAGAGTGAGTCTATAGTGCTCCCAAGGTTAAATCCAAATAGTGGAATTTGGTCACCATGTTCAAGTAATGTTGAAGCTTCCATTAACATATGCCTCCTGTGAGAACGTACTCGTGCATCGAGAGCGCAGTTCCGTTCACAATTTTTCCCTAATGAGCTAATTAATTTGTTCATTTTTTATTTTCTGCTTTGAGATGCTTTGTCGAGCAGAAGTGTTTGTCTCCTCAAGACACAACATCATTCAAAGGCAATAAATCCACAAGCAGAGATGGCTTAGTGGCTGCTGATGAGCCAATCCAATCTGTGTCACGATGAAGAGGTGTCGGAGAAAGCTGTTCTGCCCCACCGAAAGCTTATTGATGCTCGGCATTTACAGGGGCTTACATTTTCCCTCTGGACACACAAAGCCAAGCCTCTCTGAACTGGTCAAATTAATTGTATAGCAAATAGGTTTTATTTTTGTCTTGATAGGATAAATATGTCTCGTAAAATAGGTTGCTGAATCTTCTGTAATTCTTCAACAAATCTGGTTATTGAGAAATCTGTTCATCATCAGTTGTTTATTGGTGCTACTCTTTTTTTTTTTTTTTTAATAAAGATCACGCTGTAGTGTTTTAAGGTCTTGAGGCACATATTAAACCTTAGTGTTTCATAATTCACTGAATATGAAAGTTTTGTGGAAACATTTACCATCCACTGGGCTTTGCCAGAGGCACAACCATCACTACTGAAATGTATGTCTTTTATAAATGGCCAGACCAGAGGTCTTTGCATAAATATTTGATCTACCTGATGAATCTCCATTGTTTTCCATGACAGATGTAATTATGCCGGTGGCATGTGAAGGACCACATTTTAGCCACCACTGTTGGACATGACGTGGAGCCTGACTGTAGCCATGCCATCTGTATCCTTGTAGACCTGACAGGCCACATCAGTCAGTGCATCCTGTACACTTTGTTAGCGCCTTGCACTCCTACATGCTCATGGCTGGCCTCTGAGCTCCTCGAGTGATTTGTTGATTTGTTGACATGAATATTTCGCCTCCTATGCACTTGCAGCTCAAAAGCCATAAGAGTCGTGCACGTCTCCCTGCAGTAACTGCCACTCCTGCTCCATCACATTCCGTTTGGTGAGAGCTGTTAGAGAATCATATACAGAATGCAGGCGCAAAATCAGTGGTTAATCATTAAACACAATCTCTCACTCACTCTCTCTATCTCTCTCTCTTTTAGAGTAATTATACAGTCCCTCAAGAAACAAAGCTATTTGTTCCAAATACAAATAGTCACTCTGTGTTCCCCATTTAGAGCCATGTCACACTTTTTTGTAGATATTTTTGATTATCCACTGGATATGTGCTGCACTCTAATGGCTTCATCAGCATGTCAGGAGCTGCCTATCAAACCCTGATGTCATTGTATATTCTACTATGAGATATGTCAAAGTACTAATGCTATAATCACAGCTGGATGACACGTCTTCTCTAAAATCAATACACTGCTGTACGCATCATGTCAAAGCCAATGCAAACACCTTTTCATTCATCCACCTGTGGTTCTCCATCAGTCTCTCTTATTGTCAATAGAGTATGTCTGAACATTGAACGCAACCTAGGTCATATCTTATAGTATCTGTTTAATAGTCATTTCATGGGATGTTCCAGGAAGTCTTCTACAAGATGAAGCATGACATTCCTCCTTTTGCTTTAACTCACTGTATAAGTTTTCAAGAAACTAACAATAACGTAGCCTTAACCTCTTGCAAAGGCTTTTGCTTTTACCATGTATTTTAGTTTGGCTCTCCAGGTCAATAACCTTGCTTAAAAAAAAATAAAAAAAATCCTGTTCTCACCTGTCACTATCAGTTTGTAATGTGAATGTGGCACTAGCCAGGGTAGCTAATGACTTCTATGCTTTAGTCCTCTGATGCTTAATGAAGTGACAGTTCTTTTCCATATCCTTTCCCCTGTAAGGCCACGTAGGCTTCCTAGCTTTAATGAGCAATTTTCTGATTTCTGTTCCATCAAAAGGCATTTACTTTAAGCAAATGTCACTTGCAAATGCATTGTGACTCAGTGTGCTCCATCAGGGGGAAGAGGCCTTAAGCACTGTTGAGATTGTCTTTTCAGTCTCTGAAGTGCCTGTTCCAGCACAGACCGGCTCATCTTTTCATTATCATGAACCCACTAACGTGGTGTCAGACATTCATCTAAGTTATGATTAGAGTGATCTCTAATCTCAGGCATTTAGTTAATTACGTTGCTCTCATGGTTCAGCTCTTAAATCTGTAAAACATTGTGTATTTTAACCCTTGTGATCTGAACACACGTTCCACATTTAAAGTGATGGTTTCATCTTAGTATGCTCAGGTCAAAATGATTAAAACACAACCTTTGTAGCTTTGAATATGATTTCCATTCTCATTTGTGAAGCAGATCCAGGCAAGTAGTTTCATATTGAGAAAAAAATATATTGTTTTGATGTTAATAAAAAAAAAAAATGAAAAAGCATCATTCTGACCTAAACAAAACTTAAAGGTTAAAAATGAAGGGAGGCTCCATCTGTAACCTGTTGCTCCTGCCCTGGTATGAAATCATTTTCAGCACTCACATTATTCTCGACATTTGATTTCCCATTGAGCCTTGTGGCACAACAAGCAAAAAAAAAAAAAAAAAGACTATTTTACATTGACATATATGAGCCTATTGCTTACATCTAAGTCCTTTGCTTACATCTGATCTTTATTCCCTCAGGTTATTTACCTCCATGTGACACTATATGAAGCCATATATACTGTAGCATACATATTTTTTCATATTGCCAGTGGGTCTACATCAATATTACACTTTGTTCTTCTGTCTGCTGAGTCAGGAGCTTGAATCCAGGCTAGGAAAGATAAACTTCAGTATCTGCAAGTGCCTATAATAACAGCTGCTTCAAACCAACAAGGATTTGTATGTTGCTGAGGACATTTAGGTTACTTGGTTGTTCAGTTTCATCAGGGGAAGGCAAGGGGGGAAAAAAATGAACAGGCCACATATGTTTTTTTTCAGCTGAGTAGCTCCACGCACAGATCTGGAGAGACGCCTGTTTGGTGTCTTGCTGGCTTTCGAAACGCGCCAAACGAGAAAATTAACCGTAATGCTATTTCACGGTGCTTCACAGTTGGAGATCAGCCCTGCCTGCTTTCCATGGAGGCAAAAGGCAGAGCAGTAGACAGGGTCACTCTGTATGAGCACACTCATATTAGCTATCCTCTCATTTTCTATTCATGGGAACAAATTAAAGCAGCACAACAAATTCAAACTGATGGTAACCTCATATTCAACGGAAAAAAGAAACAAGAAGAGTTGAGAAAGTTGACAAATTTTGGGAAGCTGAGAAATACTTAATGTGTCCTCTCAGAGCAGTGTTTATGCTGTATTAACAGTTTACTTCCACAGCTTCTTTGTACCTAAGGCTGCACAAAACTGAGTAAGTGAATAATTTTTTTTTCCCCGACACATTTAAATAGAGAAAAGCTGAGACGAGGTGTGAAACCATATCCCTGCTTCTTCAATGAGGTTAAAGGGCTTAAAAACAGTTGTAAGGTAACTATGAATAATTCAGACACCTTAAGCTCAACTAGGTTTCAACTTAAAGGAGTTCCTTTTTTGAAGAAGATTGTCAATTTTGCAATGCAGAAGAATAGATGACTATGGCAAAGAATGGGAAATTACATTTTTGTATTATTGTTATACAGCAGCACCGTATTAGAATTAGAATGAATAAAACATAACTTATAAACATAGGATTACAAGATCAAAACTGAGGTCATAGATAGTGATGTGTTCATGTGTTTTCTGGCAGAAAATAATTTCTGTCTCTAGAAACATGATGGGCTAGAAATGCATAATTTCTGTTATCAGATGCGCTCTGAGATAACACAGATGAGATATTCATGATGGCATGGTAAGTTTTACTCTTTTTTCCTGCTTTCCAGTCTTATTTTAAACAATTGACTGTGAATTAGCCTTTTCAGTTAAATAGATTTTTCACAGCTCAATTCAGCCCTAAGGATGGGTCTTCAGCCAGCCAGCCATTCTCTGGTGATCTGTTCCTAAGCCGCTGTTGTTTGTCACTCAGAATAAGGCTGGACAGGCTGTGCTTGCCATCTCGCATGGAAATTGGGATTCTTTTTTTTTCACAAATAACATTGACATTCTGACTTTGCTAGGAATAGAGGACATGGCGAAGCACTGATCCATGACTTCCCTCTGGTGCAGGTCGCTGATGTTCTTCCTATCTCCTGTCTCTCGCTACATTAATATAAGGAACACATAATCCTCTCACCAGCCAATCTGGCTCCATGTGCACAGCGCCTGGGTCGCCACTAGCAAGGAGCATTTGGCAGTAGCTGACTCAGTACAAAACTTGGCTTGCTCCTCCCCTTTATCTCTATGCACATACTTTTGATGGCAGTGTTTTATCTGGTTAGACAGGCTTTGTTTGGTCTGGATATCTCCTTGAGCAGCTTGTGTTTGCACTCTGGATTTCTGGCATAAGATAATGCCCTACATACGCACCTTAACCCTTCTAATAAGATGGTATACGTTTGTTCAAACTCTTGGCCAGAAAAGGATTTTGCTTAAAGATATTCAGATTTAATAAATGGCAGATTTAATAAATGGTGTATTGGCATGGTTCATATGGCAAGTGGTATATTGCTTGAGTTACATAAAGAATATTTGTCTTAAGTTTTTGCTCTACCTTTTAATAGGAGATCAAAAATTACAGAACAAATACACTGACACACTGTATGATTATTCTAAATGTATAAATGTTCAAGTGCAGTGATCTTCTACATCTATTGAGCAGATATAAAATAACATTTTCTTAAATAACTATTTCCATTCATCTTCAGTAGATTTATCAGGGTCAGGGTGGATCTGGAGCCTATCCTGGGAACACTGAGTGTGACATGGAAATATTCCCTGGATATGAACCATGCACAAACATTTACACACCCATTCATATCTAGAAGCAATTTACAGTAGTAGTACACCTACAGCATGTTTTTGGGAACTGGGAGGAACACGGAAAACCCGGAGGAACCCATGCAGACACAGGGAGAACATCCATACAGGCAGTAACTCAAGCTCCTGATCAATCCCTGGACCTGTGAGGCAGCAATACGGCACGCTGTGCCACTGTGCCACCCATGCAAAGTCACGTCACTTTATATATGCAAAAAAATGGGATATTCTCGTGTTTAGTCATTCAAAGAAATACTGTTCGTTCATTGTTTGTGTTAATACTGACACCAGCAGGCTATAGCTGAACTGTTCCCCAGTTCTTTGCTTATCTCTGATTATATTTCTAGTCATACCCCTTAACAAATGACACCACATCTGGTGGAGCATAGCTGCGCAGGCTTTAAATTATAGACTGCATAATTTCACATCAGCATCCTGTTGTTCTGTCAGTGCAGATCAAAGATAAACCAGTCAGAAAATCACCCAGCTCTGAGGTCTCAGGTCATGAGAATAGCACTGTGTACTCTGACAGCATAACTTCGATATGGTTTTTTAAGGAAAGGTTCCAGGCTACAGGGGGTAGACTTGCACATTGCTCTTCGAATTTTAATTCCAATCAAATTACACCCCCCAACCCTGGTGGTTTCTAAATGCTAAATGAGATTAGTGTTCATGATATTGTCAGAACGAGAGAGTATCATTATAGCTTGAATGAAATGAATTGAATTGAGTGTGCAGAGTAGAGGCAATCTTAGCCGATAAGTCTATCTAAGATCCCTTTAAAGCATAATCCATTAGTACAGTGGGCAATTTCTCTCTCTTTGCTTCTGAATGAATATCGGAAGTGGCGATATCAGTGTCTATAGCACATCCAATAATGCAACTCAGCATTCAGCTTGCCAATTGTAAGGATTTACTTTAGTCAACCTACCGATAGTTCATAAATGAACTGGCAAGCCGTTTGGAGATCTGTGGTTTTGGCAGCAGACAGCCTGCTTTTATACCAAGATTTTTTATTTATTTTATTTTTTTACCCCACAAAACAATAATAACTTACATCTGTATATCGCTATATCACCATGACACAAGAGTAATATTTTAATAAAGCTTGATTTATCTTCCCTGTTCCTAGGATCTTATAGACCTATGAGTGTATATATATATATATATATATATATATGTGTGTGTGTATACACACACACACACACACACACACACACATATATATATATATATATATATATATATATATATATAAACTGTATATGGCCAACTATCAAAAACTGTTGAACTGTTTTCATTTATTTATTAATTTGTGTGTGTGTTTTTTAAGTACTACACCAGCATAATAATACACGTTCAAATACAGACATTGTTTTCCTTCCTCGCACAGAAATGGTTCATAAGAGTAAACTCAAACACATTTCTCAGCATCATTGCTTTTTCATCGGCACAAATTTAGGGTAAGGAATATGAGGATGTACTTTGTCACTTTTATTCTCACCATAACAATGTTACAGGAAGTCGTCCAAGAGCTGCAAATGAAAAGGGAAGCAAATGGGTCTTTTCAGTTTTCAGCCTAATGCAAACCAATGTAAAAAGAGAGAGAGAGGGAGGAGGGGTGGGGGGGGGGGCATCCAGTTAGTTCTGTTTCATAAAGAATCAAGCAAAGCTGTGCTTGCCTTTGGCTGTTTTCTTACTTCCAACAAATTGACTGTCTGTAAAAAGGTCATCCATTCAAACCTCTGCAGCTAAGTCCCCAGAGAGACAGAAGTGCTCCTTCTTTTCACGAGAAAATCCTTATAACGCGTCTGGACCCGTCTGGTTAAGGCCACTTGATCCACATCCTTCTCCTCCCTCTAAATTGGGCCATTGGGTCGAAAGCGGTGGAGTCTAGTCAGAAAGCTTCACCATTTTGCATGGCAGTGGGCAATCTCTATCAGTTATACATTCAATGTCCAAGAGGAGAGATAACACAACATTCAACCACTTTTTTTCTATTAATCTATTTTATAGAGCATGATGATGAAGATGTTAGATTTTTTTTCTTTTCTTTTTAGATGTTCATACTAATCCCAACCTTCAACTTTCATGACATCATAGGTGTGAAGCTGGGGAATTTCCAGTCTTCAGTAGTACTGATTAAGCCCAAGATTATAAATCGGGTCACACTGAATTACTACCACAAGATATTTCAAACTGACTTGGATGACTGAATATAATACTTAGGTTCGAGTTACCAACAGCAATATTCTTAACACTTCAGAACAGACCCTTAACCCCGGATGTCCACTACAGTGTTTGCTGGATATTGTTCTAGGCCATCTCTTTACATTTTAAAGCAATGCTAATAATATTTCAAATATATATCTTAAATGTATCTGTTATTAAAATAATCTATGGATATGCATACATTGTTGTCATCATTTTTTTTTTTCATCCAGAAAAAAGCACAAAGTTATTCTGTTTCCAGATTTTAAAGGTTTAATTTTGAACTTTGGACTACTGCTTCTCATCTTATTGTAATCATACAATTTCAAAGACACACACACACACACACACACACACACACACACACACACACACACAAAACACAAAAAATAATTTACTAACAGTGTTTGTGGAGGATTGCATCTTTAAGTCAAAGCAAATATAATGTCTGATTTGCATTTTTGTCATAATTAATATGTAATTTGGAGTTTTTTATCCTAAAATTGTTAATTATCATTATTAATACAACAAAAATGGCAGATTTTAAATTTGTGGAAGCCTATTTTACCCTTTCAAGACAAATGTTAATAATAATAATAATAATAATAATAATAATAATAATAATAATAATAATAATAGTATTATATTATATTATAATATTATATAATAATATTAGTAGTATTATTATTACTGTTGCATTATTTTCTTGAAATTATGTCTGAGGATTAAGGCAAAATATCTATGCTTTGTTTTTTTTCTCTAACCAGATAAAATGGATATTACTACTGTATTTGTTCTTTTTTGTGTATGTTTACCTTAGTACTACCCTGATCATTCAATATAGTCTTTAAAGCTACGTCTTACTGGTATAGAGTATTCAGCTTTGGTATACTGTTACTGCTTTCGTTTCATTCCTTAACTAGCAATCTTGAGTTGTAATCTTCTCCATGCAAAGGGCCAGATTGGACTGTGAAACTTCCCTAATAGTGGCTGCCAGGCTGATTATCCTGGCCAACAACTGCCTCGCCAGAGATTGTGTTCTACACTATGCTGGCCAAAACCTGGTGTTTTCTACTACAGTGGTAACAACATTGTGCTTGGCACAGTTTGTGGGTAATCTCTGACCCAGGCAATTCTGAGTTTATCAGAAGCATGCTGGAGCAACTGTAGAGCAAGAAATATGACCATTTTTGCTCAAAGTTGCTTTCAGGCAGTACTGGGCTCAAGATTATAAACGGAACCATTAAAATGAAATACAAAAACATTAACATATAATACTTTAGGGATTTCAATTGTGAAGAGAATTAGAAATTAGAAGAATTACAACATGTTTCTTTTTCTCTCCTGCTTCTTTAAGCACAATCCACAAATCATTGTGAACAATACACTAGCTGCACTATTCTACAAAATATTCTCCTTAGTATTCAATTGTAAAATATGACAGTCGAATAAGACCAAATGGTTTTGTCATTTTAAAAGTTCTACTCCATAGTCACACTGCAAGACAAGTGTAATGTATTGGGATTTACAACTAACTACTGTAAAGTAAAAAAAAAAAAAAAAAAATACATTTCATTGGTTAATGGGTTACTCACTATTAACCAGCTAACCCTTATGTCACCTAATTACCTTTTAAAAATATGACAAACAGGTAGAATATTTAGATGTACCAATCATATATCTTGTACAGAGGCACAGAATAAACTAGCTTTAATAAACTAACTAACCAGTCCTTTGCATTCCACAATTATCCTAAAAAAAAATTCAGATAGTTACAAAGAATCCTTAAAAACAATTCTTAGCCAATCAAGAATCATTGAACATGGATCAGCATCTACACTATGTAAGCAAAGGTTTGCGGACACATGCCAATAACACGCACATGTGCTTTTTGAACACCCCATTCCAGATTTAGTCTCCCTATGCTGTTATAATAACCTCCACTCTACTGGGAAGGCTTTCCACTAGATTTTGAAATGTGCTGTAGAGATCTGTGTCCATTCAGCAACAAAAGCATTAGTGAGGTCAGGTACTGATGTTGGTGAGGAGGCTTGGGGTGCAGTGGTTGCTCTAATTTATCTCAAGGTGTTCAGTGGGTTTGAGGTCAGGGCTCTATGAAATCCACTCAAGTTCTTCCACACCAGCCTTTGCAAATCATGTCGTCATGGACCTCACTTTGTGCACAGGGGCATTGTCATGCTGGATCATGTTTGAGCCACTTAGTTCCACTGAAGGGAAATCTTAATGCTACAGCATACAAAGACATTCAAGACAATTGTGCCCCTCCAACTTTGTGACATGCACTTGCATCTGATATCAAAAATGTTTATTTTTCATTATCTTGCAAAAATACAATAACAATATAAATATACACTGAATTAATGAAGGGGGCACGGTGGCTTAGTGGTTTACACATTTGCCTTGCACCTCCAGGGTTGGGTGTTCAAATCCAGCCTTCACCCTATGTGCGGAGTTTGCATGTTCTCCCCGTGCAAGTACTCTGCTTTCCTCCCCAGTCCAGAAACAGGTGTTGTAGGCTGAATGGTATTTTCAAATTGTCCATAGTGTGTGATTGTGCCCCTACGATGGGTTGGCACACCATCCAGTGTATCCCCAGCCTTGTGCCCCAGGTTCCATGGAGTAGGCTCCAGGCTCCCCTGTGAACCTGTGTAGGATAATCCTCACAGAAAATGGATCAATTATTTAATATAATTTATGCAACAGAGTGGCACAGTGGCAGAGCAGGTAGTGTTAGTGCCATGTCCATAAGGTCCTTTATTTTTCTCCACCTCCAAAAGTTATCCTTTGTGTGTCCGTGTGTGTTCAAACAGTTGAAAAAACAAACAAATAAATAAATATATAAATGCATACATACATACATAGATACATACATACATACATACATATATACATAAGGTGTTTATTATCTTTTGCAGGCACAGTGCCCTGTGTTTCAGTTGGCATTTTTGCAAAGAAATTTCATTTTAATTTATCACTGCATAATAGAAATAAACCCAAACCCTTCACATGCTTCTGGATCCTCAAATGGTGGTTTTGTGTGCACAGGTGTTGAGGAATGTGACAGGAACTAAAGATCACCTTTTTTTCATCAGATTTGCACAGACCACTTTAATTGCACGTTTTTACTTTCAGGTCTAAATAAACTGAACATAACATCTGTAATATAATTATAGATCTGTGTTCCTTTTGAGAAATTGGGTCAAAGATGATGTTTCATGTTTTAAAAAATATTTTTTTACCAAATGTGAATGTTTTTTCATCTTAATATAAGGGTTAAACAAGCTGTGTTTCGTTCAATGTGTGCAGCTGCGGCTTGTGATACTCATTATCAACATTATTCCTGCCTCCAAATATCTGCCTCAGAGCACAAAGCCATCATATGCTTATGCTGAAAAAGTTTGTGTATGTGTTTGTGTGTTTAGCAGAGTCAGCGGCGTGTGACCTTTCACCTTCCTGATGGTTCTCAGGAGAACAGTAATGCCACTGGACCAATGGAACAGGAGGTGGGCAGCAGTGCCAGTGTCACTAGCACCACTCAGTCTCTGCCATTGGGATTCCCACAAGACGAGTACTACGAGCAGACTTCACCCAACAGCCGCACTGAGGGTGATGGCAACTCTGACCCCGAGTCTAGTGAGTGCCTGCTACCATCCTTTTCCACCACACACTGGAGTTGCATAGAATAGTTGACTGATATGCATTCAATTTTCACCCCTGTGGGGATGTCAACTAGCTTGGGGGGGGTGGCTGGGGTGGCTGATGGTAAAGACATTTGAATATTATTCATGTGCTTGTACTACATGTACTGTTACTTTGTAAATATTTCAGACTAGATTAAGTAAATTTTATAGTCAGCTTCACTTGGTGTAAGAATACACTGTGAAAAAACATTTTCATATTTTCTTTAAGCTTAATGAAACATTAACATATCTCTTATGGATAAGTGTATAGATGTGCACAGGGCTGTTTTTTAATCCCACTCCCAACTGTCTTCTGAATTCATTCTGACCAATCCCACCATATCCCCTAGTTATTTTGGTTTTTACAGTGTCTGTCCATGATATGTTCAAATTAACTTACTATTTCCAAAAATATAAACAAAACTGTGGTGGCTTGGGAAAACTATTCACATATTTTGCACATATCTCAATCAGAAGTTATAAATGTTACAGCATCTGGTAACCTCTAAAAGTACTAAAAGAGGAAGAAAAAAATAAATAAAAATTATATATATATATATATATATATATATATATATATATACAGTGAGGGAAAAAAGTATTTGATCCCCTGCTGATTTTGTATGTTTACCCACTGACAAAGAAATGATCAGTCTATAACTTTAATGGTAGATTTATTTGAACAGTGAGAGACAGAATAACAACAAAAAAATCCAGAAAAACGCACATCAAAAATGTTATAAATTGATTTGCATTTTAATGAGGGAAATAAGTATTTGACCCCTCTGCAAAACATGACTTAGTACTTGGTTTAAAAACCCTTGTTGGCAATCACAGAGGTCAGACGTTTCTTGTAGTTGGCCACCAGGTTTGCACACATCTCAGGAGGGATTTTGTCCCACTCCTCTTTGCAGATCTTCTCCAAATCATTAAGGTTTCGAGGCTGACGTTTGGCAACTCGAACCTTCAGCTCTCTCCACAGATTTTCTATGGGATTAAGGTCTGGAGACTGCCTAGGTCACTCCAGGACCTTAATGTGCTTCTTCTTGAGCCACTCCTTTGTTGCCTTGGCCATGTGTTTTGGGTCATTGTCATGCTGGAATATCCATCCACGACCCATTTTCAATGCCCTGTCTGAGGGAAGGAGGTTTTCACCCAAGATTTGACGGTACATGGCCCCGTCCATCGTCCCTTTGATGCGGTGAAGTTGTCCTGTCCCCTTAGCAGAAAAAAACCCCCAAAGCATAATGTTTCCACCTCCATGTTTGACGGTGGGGATGGTGTTCCAGGGGTCATAGGCAGCATTCCTCCTCCTCCAAACACGGCGAGTTGAGTTGACGCCAAAGAGCTCCATTTTGGTCTCATCTGACCTCAACGCTTTCACCCAGTTGTCCTCAGAATCATTCAGATGTTCATTGGCAAACTTCAGACGGGCATGTATATGTGTTTTCTTGAGCAGCGGACCTTGCGCGCGCTGCAGGATTTCAGTCCTTCACGGCGTAGTGTGTTACCAATTGTTTTCTTGGTGACTATGGTCCCAGCTGCCTTGAGATCATTGACAAGATCGTCCCGTGTAGTTCTGGGCTGATTCCTCACTGTTCTCATGATCAATGCAACTCCACGAGGTGAGATCTTGCATGGAACCCCAGGCCGAGGGAGATTGACAGTTCTTTTGTGCTTCTTCCATTTGCGAATAATCGCACCAACTGTTGTCCCCTTCTCACCAAGCTGCTTGGCAATGGTCTTGTAGCCCATTCCAGACTTGTGTAGGTCTACAATCTTGTCACTGACATCCTTGGAGAGCTCTTTGGTCTTGGCCATGGTGGAGAGTTTGGAATATGACTGATTGATTGCTTCTGTGGACAGGTGTCTTTTATACAGGTAACAAACTGATATTAGGAGCACTCCCTTTAAGAGTGTGCTCCTAATCTCAGCTCGTTACCTGTATAAAAGACACCTGGGAGCCAGAAATCTTTCTGATTGAGAGGGGGTCAAATACTTTTTTCCCTCATTAAAATGCAAATTAATTTATAAAATTTTTGACATGCGTTTTTCTGGATTTTTTTGTTGTTATTCTGTCTCTCACTGTTCAAATACAACTACCATTAAAATTATAGACTGATCATTTCTTTGTCAGTGGGCAAACGTACAAAATCAGCAGGGGATCAAATACTTTTTTCCCTCACTGTATATATATATATATATATATATATATATATATATATATATATATATATATAATAACAATATATAATTTAACAAAAAAATCTATCTTTACATAAACATCTATTCCCCATATCTGACAGTTTTAGTGTTTAATAATAACATACTTAATAATATTTATTTTATACACGGCCATGCATCATTATTTTTTTTTTCTTTCTTGTTTTCTCGTGATCTCGACATAACAACAGCTGTTTTCTCGTGACGTCATTTTATCATGAGAATATCTTGCACCTTGTGATTAGGACTGGTGTTGCATGCATGTTGGTGTCTTCACCATTGTCATCATAAATTTAATAAAAAGAGAAGGGGGTGTCCCCTTCTCAAGTGTCAGAAACTAATGTGGAGGCTGTCAGTCACTGACAGACATAGAGCTATTTCAGCTTGAGTGAGTCCCTTATCAAAGAATAATTGAATATGTTCATCCATGATGCTGCGTGATTGCGCTAAGCTTTTGCTGCCTCCAGAACAATAAAAACAATGTTATCTCGAGTATACAGAAAATTAAGTTGTGATCACAAGAAAATAACATATCTTTACATTATAAAGTACATTTTGAGTCCTCATTTACATTGTCATTGCTATATTATCTCAGGAATTATATTTAAGCTGATTTAATATTATCCTGAGATGAAAGTATCAAACAAATGCCCACCTACTGCTACATTCACATTTAAATTTACATTGGTAGCATTTGGTAGACATTATCCAGAGGGGCTTACAGAAGTACTGTGTCTATCAGAAACATGTCCTCAAACTAGTACACTGGATCAGGGTCTAAGAGTACCACCAGTCTAAAAACCATGATGTGGAGGTTAGGACAGTATGGAAAAGTACAAGACAAGGATTTTAAAAAATAAATAAATAAATAAAAAGTGCCGATTTAAGTGCTTGATGAAGGGGTAGGTCCAGTTCAGAAAGCCAGGGAAGTTCTTTCCATCCCTTATGTGCCAGGAAAGAGAAGAGCCTTGATGCATGTCTGAGAGATGGTGGGTCCAATCATTACATTTGTAACTTAATCTACACTATATAGCCAAAACTATATGCACATCTGACCATATCTTTTACTGCATATATGGTTTATAATCATGCTAATTCAGATTTGTTCCCCATTTGCTGTTATAATAACCTCCACTCTTCTCTTGGAGTGTGGCTGTGGGGATTTGTGCTCATTGAGTCACAACAGCATGAGTGAGGTCAGGCATTGATGTCAGGTGAGGAGGCCTGGGGTGCAGTCAAGATTCCAGTTAATCTCAAAGGTGTTCAGTGGGGTTGAGGTCAGGGCTCTGTGCAGGCCACTCGAGTTCTTCCACTCCAACCTTGGCAAACCATTTCTTTATGGACCTTGCATTGTGCACAGGGGCATTGTCATGCTGGAACATGATTGGACTCCAGTGAAGGGAAATCTTAACAGTATACAAAGACATTTTAAATAATTGTGTGCTTCCAACTTTGTAGCAACAGTTTGGGGAATACCAACATATGGGTGGGATGGTCAGGGTTTCCAATACTTTTGGCCATATAGTGTATTCATTGAAAAAATATTAGTGACAATTTATCAGAGATCATGTGTTTCTGATTGAAAGCGAGCATGATCCATTTTAGCATCATCCACACATCAGTCCCATGACCTGAGGTTAATATCAGTCATTTTGACCAACCAGAGACTCATCATGGCTGCATACTTGACTGATCAATGTTTCCTCTTACACTGGTTCTGAAATAATCTCTGATTCATTCATAAATTGTTCTGTTCACAAAATTACTCATTCATTTTATTAGTGTTTTATTATATTACAATGTTGGTTGGTTCCATTTCTACAGTGTAAGTGATCGTGCATGTGCATCACTGATCATTTGGCAGCTAGGTTTTATGCTGCATAAATTTTATTCTGCATTAGTCAAACTGGCCTCTTAATTAATGTCATCTCTGTAAACAACTAGCATAGGCAAGGTTAACAATTAAAAAGATAAAGGTGATACAATTTATTACCCAATAAAACATAATAAATACAAAATGTAAAATAAAATATATACCAAATAAAATTTTACATAATTTTGGGAGAATATATTTATTTAAAAAAATTTCGAAGTAGCATTGTCAAAGTATGTTATAGACCCAACTTTGGTTAAAATCCGATTTCTTTGTCATTTTTTATTGTTTGCCAGAATTCAGCTACCTGCCTGACATGTTTTCCCAGAACTGCACAAATAACAATAATAAACACAGCAACCCTGAAAAGAATAAAGCAGTTAGTAATGATGAAATAATATATGAATGAGTAAATGACAGTTTACACCAGATGCGGTAAACACACTGCTTCAGTATGTTCACTTGTTAAACAACATAGCCTTTCTTTGTCCCGTGAGCTTTGTAACTGACCGCACTCTCCTGCCCGCTTGTCATAAGAGAGAAAAAACACCTGCGCATGTCACTTTTCAGTTGGGTCCCACAGGATCCCAGTGCCTGTGCACACCTCTAGTTTATTATTTTTGCACATTTATCGCACTGATTTATTTGTTTTCATCTTTAATAGTGTGGCCTAGAGAAGCACTATAGCTGGGTATGTAATTTTCAGCCTGTGTATGACTGTTAATGAAACTGCAGTTTGACGCGTTCTTTGTTGTTGTTGTTTATTAGCATTTACCTGCACTACTACTATTTAAGTCTTTAAATAGTCTGCCTGAGTGTCCTGGATTAGTTTTGACAGATGGCAACTTTTTAAATTACTGGCAGACTAGTAAAAATTAATATTCATGCAAACCATACCACACACACACACACACACTCACACACACACACACACACACACACACTTACAGATATGATGAGATTTAGAGTGCTGCAGCTGGCTAGATGATGATAGGCAAGCCATGCCTGGTGGACGCTGCGTGGCTTGCCATAATAGTGCTGAACAAATCAGGGGGAGGGTGTTTATTTGCTCAAGTCGTTATGGTTTAATGAGGCACACAAAAACTGGTTAGCATTTGTGTGCCACCGTGATACTCTATATATTGGACAGCCATTAATGTGACTGACTGGCAAAGTCACACTGCTAGCATGGTAGATCTCCTCCCCCTTGTAGTTATCTGGTGGGCTTTACAAAATCTGGTGTTGTAAAGCCACTGGAATCAGACGGTGGAACTGTCAAAAGCCACTGTCGGAGGCTTTGATTTCCACCACCGCTTCCGTGTCATAATCAGGAAGCCAGTGGGCCGACTGTGATCAGCGTAGATCTCTTCATCCCGCTCCAGCCTACGCATCAATGATATGGGTGAATTACCATAGCATTGCTCCGGTTGTCAGAAGCGACACAAGCTCTTTTTTTAAACACAGGGCAGGGGAGGAATAAATTGCCTGGCATACACCTGCAGATATCCTTTCAGTCTGGGCCATAAATGAGACAACAGCGTCTCTGGCCACGCTTGCAAGCTCGTCTTCCCCCTCTGCATTGCAGCAGAGCTCTGACAGTACCTGCGGTGTTTGTGTGAGGATGAATGGATTTGTGTGGTTCCCCCTGCCTGCCTATTTCCATACCCATGATTACCAATCTATTCCCTTAGATTAGCTGTTGTCCCACCAGCCCTTGTTCTATGATAATGACCTTTTGCCGCATATTGCTGGCTGCTGGCACATAATCAGTTCTTTTAGATGCACTGTATAAGGAAAAACAAAGTGTACAGTCTCAACACTGCTTTAAACACTGCAAACATTTCCTGGATTGATAATATTCAACAGTGGACATTTATATCAGACTTTCAGCTGTAAAAACTAGATTAATGATTTTTTTTTTTTTTTTTTAATGTAATCATATTTCCTCACTTTTTTTCAGGTAATTCAAATAATGCTGAACAGTATTAAGAAAAACACTGTGGCAAATGCTAGCAGTAGATCTTTTGTCAGCATAACCACCGTTTTAATTCTTAATTCATACATTAATGCAAACTGGTCCTTTGTACGTAAAATGTTTCATTGATTCCATTGTCAAAGCAATGGTTAAGAACCCACTGCGTGTGTTAGAATCCAAAAGCCTCCCAACTGACAGAGCCATGAATAAACATGAACAATCCAGTGCTGCTTGAAAATGAAAAACACATCATGCTTTTTATCCTGCAAATTATTTGCAGTTGTGTCGTAGTGTGTTAGGATATATATATTTTTTTCATCTATATATAATAAGGTTTGGGGGTTAAGCACTGGGGTTTTGAAACAGATAATCTGACAACTCAAGATGTGTGATTTTGAATTTGACCGGCTTGTTCATTCTCCTTGTTTTCTCACTAAAAAAGTTCACAGATAAATCCTGACACTGTGGTTGAGAGTTCAAAAGGAGCGATAGATCCATGCTCTGTTGACAGACTGGGAGACGAGTGCATCGGAGGTGTCGCAAGCCCGAGACGGATTAGATATGGTTTTATCAATGAGCAGCAGGCTGCCGGAGCTGTGGCAATCGCTTATCTTGTTGTCTCAATTTGAAAAGAGTGAGAACAAGAGACAGAGGTTGATATGGATGGTAGGAGAGAGGGAGAGGAAAAAAGAGAGCGCTGAGAAAAAAGGTGATGGCGAACAAAGCGTCCAACCTCCCAGGCTTTACATCTATGTGGTGGTGTGGCAAGGTCTGGCATGTCAACTCTCTACTGAGTAACGGCCAGCGCAGAGAAGCAAGGGGATATGGCCTTCTTATGACAATGAATTTCTCCACTCCTCTTTAAAACGGCGTCTTTATTACGCCGACCTGCTCTTGAAATAAAGTTCATATGACGTTTATGTTGCTGTTATTTATGAGAGAGGAGACTGTTCGGTTTACGGCCACTTTATTTATTTATTTATTTGCTTACTCTCCTCCAGCATTGCTTTATCAGACAGTGAACAGTGTTTTTCCACACCCCTCCACACACACACACACACACACACACACACCGGTCGAATGTGCCATGGCCTCTGGCCGATTGTCTAAAAGGCTCAATTTGCTGTGGCAGAATTAGCATAGATGCTCCTTCTTCTCCACCTCCTCTCTCATTCCCCAAACAGCTGGCGGAGGGGGAGATGCACGTCTCAAACAATTAGCACTTTTAATTCTGAACCGTCCCTCCAGGCTGTAGCCAACCCTTTGTACTTAACATCAAACAGTATAATGCATAAAAGTGCATCTCGCCTATAGCTGTCGCCATGGTGACTGTGGCTGATGTGTGTGTTCTGTAGTCTTTCTCCAGCTTCCGTGTCATTTAAACTGAATAAGCAAATGCAGGAAACGTGGAATTGGCTTGGATTGAAAGGACCTGATCAATATGAAAATATTGTCACTGATACTGATCATTTTAAAGACATAAAAATTCAAATATATGAATGTGATAGATGTGTATAATATAATATAATTATGTAAGTCTAAAGATTTAATAATAATAATAATAATAATAATAATAATAATAATAGTTTCTTAGATTTATATAGCACTTTTCTAGGCACTCAAAGTGCTTTACATTGTATGGGGGGATACCTCCTCAAACACCAAAATTGTGTAGCCTCCACCTGGATGATGCAACGGCAGCGATAGTGTGCCAGAACACCCACCACACACCAGCTGGGGGAATTTCGCCAGGACACCGGGAGTTATACCCCTACACTTTTATGAGAAGTGACCTGGGATTTTTCATGACCACAGAGAGTCAGGGCCTCAGTTTAACGTCTCATCCGAAAGACAGATTTAACAGGTGCTGTTAGTTTTACATTCTTCTTCTTCTCTTCCTCTTCTTCTTCTTCTTCTTCTTATTATTATTATTATTAGTAGTAGTAGTAGTAGTATTCAAAAACAGATTAAATTGAGTATTTTCATAGAATTATGTACAAATTTTTTCTTTCTTTTTTTATTCTGTAGGTCCGTGTCATACAACTTATTAAGTGAAGAGCATCCTTTTATTCACCAGCCACTGCACTTTTACAGTTGCAGCTACACACAATGTTGGCTGCCTGACTAAGTCATGTGTCAGATTCAGACTCAATAACTGAACATTAGATGAACTAAATAGAACATTAGATAGAACTAAAGTCATAAATTGAGGGAATTGAGACTAGAATTGTAGTAAATTGCAGGGCATGAACAGTTCATATGGCAGACCTTTTTTAAAAATGTCTGGGTTACGCATGTAACCCTGTTCCCTGAGAAGGGAAGGAGACGTTGAGTGAGCTCCATGCTGTGGGAAGCTCCCTCGCTTGTGACCGGTATTTGAAGCTTGTGTAACATCATGCCTATTTATAGGCCTGCCGTGAACAGGTGACGTGGCAATTAAGCACGCTGAGTGATATAAATACGCTGCCATCAGCCTCTATTATCTGAAGCGAAGATGCAATTCACAGGCATGCCACAGTATGGCAAAGCTACGCAATGTTTCCTTCCCTTCTCAGGAACCAGACATTCCTTTTCAAAGGGAAGTCAACGTTGTGTGAGCTCTACACTCAACGACAATACCCTCTCCAGCATACTGCGGGTACACTGGGTCACTGCAAGACACTTCAGCCTGGGGTGGAATGTATACCTGACACCACGCATAAACCTCAATGTTAGAGGATGTTGCCCCACAGATGCTCCATCAATAGGGTCGTGGCTGTCCAAAATGGCAGCCATATAGACCCTGATTGTAGAAGGAGCAAACAATGCTGAGAAATGTCCTTGTAAGAATTCCAGGACTGAAGCTGTTGCGCAGTTTACTGGGTCTAGCTGATGTTCCTCACACCACGAGACAAAAAGTCACCACTTCAGCACATACAATTATCTCATGGATGGTGCTCTAGCGTTCAACATGGTCTCTACAAAGTCAGTTGTGAGACCATAATCTATGAGCTGGTGCCCCTCAGGGGCCAGACCCACAGTTTCCATAGTTTCAGCCAAGGGTGATAACTCAGACCTCTGGCTTGAGACAGTAGATCCATGCAGATGGGAATCTCCCAAGGAATGCCATCCAGCAGAGATATTATCTCTGAGAACTCACTTCGGCATTGGTGGGCAAGGCCTATGCAGTAATGGGTCTTGCTTGTGGGTCACTGCATACAATGGCAGTGTTGCAGGCCTATCAAGCAGACCTGCTGAGTGAGCTCGACATATGGCGGCTTTCACCCAGTTCCTTCCCCGTTGTGTTGAGTTTACCCGGGCATCCACTAGTGGAGCCCGGACCAGCGCTAGTGCAAGGGAGGCACAGAAGGCGAGTGAGGTGGCCCGCCTCTCCCCATAGAGAGCCAGGGGAACCGGGCAGCCACAGTCGCAGCCTGCTAATGGGCCTGATCTGAGAATGATCATAAAAGCCTCTGAGAGAGGTAGCTTGCAAGTGCCTCCTCCACCTTCGGCATAGCTAAATAGCCATGCCATTCATTCCCCACGATGGCCGAATAATCCGACATCGCAGGGTTGTAAATACGGCTTATGTATGGTTTTCCCAGAAGCGTGATATTCCGTCATGCACTTCTGGAAGTATAGGAGAGTTTTCTGCAGTGTGAAGGAGATTTTATTTTCACTGAGGAGAAAAAAGCTGCTCTTTATATGCTTGAGTGCTGCCCTCTGTTTTTTGGCACACCCTTCTGACTCCAGATTCAGAAAGGAATTTTTTTTGGCTTTCCATGGCGGAAGGAGGAGAGCCGAACCCAGAAGATCCATACCAGATCCCCAGGACCGGAACCGGCTGGCTGCCTTGGCAGCAGCCGGCCCAGATCCGCATGGATCTGAAATCCAGCTCCCTTCGGCCGCGAAGAGAGTGAGCTGCGAGCAGAGCTGCCTAATTGTAAGGCATTCAAAATCGCAAAGTCAGACCTTTTGATGGCTGTCCTGGCATGCTCTATCCCTACACACTTCACACAGAAAGTGTGTCTATCCTCCCCCATTGATGAAATGGGAACAATGCGTATTTCTCTCTCACTCATACTTTTCTCTCTTTTTTTTTTAAAGGGACAAAAAAGAGATTTTTCTTTAATTTTTTTTTAAAGATAGAGAGGAAGTGAAGAGTCTTTTTGCGAGCGTTACACAAACAACCGACATGCAGTCTCACTACAGATAATAAGGCTGATGGCGCGGTTCACAGGTGCCGTTTTTATATCACACGACATGCTTAATTGCCACATCACCTGATAACGGCAGACCTATAAATAGGCATAACGTTACACAAGCTTCAGATACCGGTCACACACGAGGGCACAACCCACAGTGTGGAGCTCACACAACGTTGAGTTCCCTTTGAAAAGGAACATGCTGTCATTAAACACATTATTCGATTTTGATACATACACTGTTGCATACATCGCATACGTACACTCTGGATGTGGTTAGCAACATTGTCAGAAACACTGTCCAGATCAGTGTATAGCATTCAAACGGTGAAAAACTGCTTTTGCATGGCCCAGTGTGTGCTGAGAAAACATTCCCCACATCATTACACCACCACCACCAGTTTGAACTGGTTGATGTCAATGCCAATATCAGTGTGGTTGATGCCAAATTCTAACCTTATCATCTACTATATGCCATAGTAGAAATTTAGATTCATCTTCTGCTTTCCAGTTTTGGCAAACCTGTGCCCACTGTAGCCCCAGATCTCAGTTCTTGGATGACAGACGTGGAACCCAACATAGTTTTCTACTGTAGCCCATGCACCTCATGACCATATAATCTGAGATGCTTTTCTGCTCAGCACAGTTGTAAAGCGTGGTTATTTGAGCTACCATAGCCTTCCTGTAAGCACAATCCAGTCTGAGAATGTTCCTCTGACCTCTCCCATCAACAAGTCATTTCTGCAGAACTAATGCCACATGATTGGCTGATTAGATCATTTCATTAATGAGATGGTGTTCAGGTGTTCCTAATAAAGTGGCTAGTGAGTAAATTATACACATACAGTATCTCACAAAAGTGAGTACACCCCTCACATTTTGTAAATATTTGATTATATCTTTTAATGTGACAACACTGAAGAAATTACACTTTGCTACAATGTAAAGTAGTGAGTGTACGGCTTGTATAACAGAGTAAATTTGCTGTCCCCTCAAAATAACTCAACACACAGCCATTAATGTCTAAACTGCTGGCAACAAAAGTGAGTACACCCCCTAAGTGAACATGTCCAATTTGGGCCCAATTAGCCATTTTCCCTCCACGGTGTCATGTGACTTGTTAGTGTTACAAGGTCTCAGGTGTGAATGGGGAGCAGGTGTGTTAAATTTGGTGTCATCGCTCTCACACTCCATCATACTGGTCACTGGAAGTTCAACATGGCACCTCATATTTGGGATGGGGATTGGGAAATTAGACTCGACGCCGTTTCACTGCTGCTCACTTCCGGTGTAAAATTTCAAACTGCAGTTTTGTCGTCATTCCACACAAGAGACATCTTCTTTACACACAGCACGGAATTGATGTGTTTTCCCGCCCTCTTTTGATTGACAGGATATAATCAGCCCTGATCATCAGATGTTTTTAAATTATCGGCCGATAGCGGGAAAAATAGTCTCAGTGCATCTCTAATATATACTATAAGTGTCAGGTATACTTTCCAAGCAGCTACACTCATTGGCACTTTACCAGGTAAACCTGTTAATACGAAACACCATAGGATCTCCACTGACCAGATGTAGTTTGGATGGTGCAACATTCACAGCACAGCAGTGACATTGATGTGATAGTGACATGTTAGCAGGTATTGCAATGCTATGAGTAGATCAGACATGGCAGTGTTGCTGGGATTTTGCTGGGCTGTCAGTGCTAGGTTGAGAAACAGTCCACCAGCTAATAACATCCAGCCAACAGCGGTGCAGTGGACAGAAACTGATATTGATCAATGGCTAGAGTAGGATTTACATGAATTGTGTTAATATTTGTGTGAATTGTGTTAATTGGGTTAAAAACCCCAGCAGAACTGCTGAGCCTCCTAAACTGGTACAAGTGCATCACATAATAGTGTTACTGCTATACTGAGAATGTTCTAGAGCATTAAGATCACTCTTTTTAACAAAGAGTGACCTTCATGCAAATTAAGATTTTTATAAAGTGCCAAATTGGGTAACATGGATCCTTTATCAAATTCAATTAAAAAATTTTTACTGGTCACATACATAACTATATACAGTACAATGTGCAATGCTTTTTTTGACTATCCATGACATAAAAATAGAATTCACATACACCAGAATTTACTTCTATGCAGGTAAGAAAGCAAAAATATAAAAAACATGCTATGTTGCCATATTTTATGAAACAAAATAATAAAATAATATTTTGAAATAATATTTTAGTATTTAATCATTGCCAAATAGTTCTTTACATGCCAAAGATTCCTTATGTATTTTTGTTCCAGCAAAAATATGCAGTTTATTAATACTAATAAGTAACAGAAATTTCAAGAACTCTAATGAGAGTGTATCAGTATGAAAAAGAGGATGCCTGTGGGAGATTTACATGTCTCAGGTTGTCATCCGAGTACATAATTTGTACAGGTAAATCACACCTAGTAGAAAACAAAACCAGTCAGTGAAAAGGTTTTCCTTAAATGCTCAAAAAGTCCAGATGAATGGTGTAGTAGAGGGTTAAACTGCAGTGTACTGGCTTCAAGCCCCATCTTAGGTTTCATATTTCAAAGATTTCAATCAGATTGCAAATAAATAAATAACAAATAATACAGGCAAGTCTTTTTTAACCATTTAAAAAATATTTTGAAGAGTAATAAGGTTACATTATTTTACATTCCCTTAAGCATAGTTATTCTTATTATAGGTTTGTGTAGCGAATAATGTACACAAATGTGGTTTGACCTATATGAACTCTCCTCCTGCTCTCTCTCTCTCTCTCTCTCTCTCTCTCTCTCTCTCTCTCTCTCTCTCTCTCTCAGTTTCACATACCAATAAACACACATCTTGTCTTGTTTTTCTGTGATTGAGGCAGTTACTGGACTAGCACTGAAAATAAAGCAGAACATATAAGATGCTGTGCCCACACAGAAGAAACGTGATGGCACTCTGAGTACTCAGTGAAACACATTTTCATTAATTCCAGCCTAGTTTTTTTTTTTTAAATGCAATTAGCATTAATGAATGTAGTGCTTAATTACACTGATCTCTGTAAATCTCTATTAGACACCAAATTTCTCTCTGGAAACACTTTGACACCGAATGATGGCATTTCGTGAGTTGAAATCCATCCAAAACAAAGACAATACTAATTAGCGATGGAGTGCTGTGAACATCATGGGAGCAGTCACTCTTACAAGGACAGAATTGCCAGTTGCAATAATGTTGCATTACATTTGCTTGGTCAATTATACCAATCATTGTGTTGTCTCATTTCATGATCACTAGCAGCAGTTCTATTCCTTAAACTGTAATCTTTCATTTTGCTGTCATTCTGGTGCCCCAGATGTTCACAATTAAAGCCTTTATAGCCCTAATATGTCATCCACAAACCTGTAGCATAGTTTGAATATTCTGTGGAGCCATCTCAAAGCATAAATTGCAAGATAAAAATGTATTATGGGCAAAGCAGCCATGCAAATATATATGTATTTATTTCTCTTGGGTGCCATGATTATTTCACAAAGATTTACACCTCATCTCGTTTGGGAATTTGCTTTTCTTTCTTTACAGAATCTCCTAAAATGTCTTTCTGCTACAGGCAAGCAGAATTTTCCCCCAGCTGCTGCACTGGTCCTAAATGATGCACCAACAGTATTAGCCCACATACTGTGTCAGTCTCTTCCTTTTGCTGATTTCAAGTCTTTTATTCCTTCATCTTTTGACTCTTTCAGGTCTCTGGCTGTGCCAGATGGGATTTAAATGGATTCATCTGTATATCCATCGTAGCAGCTGGGGTTTTAGGGAAGCGCTCGTGCTTCCGAGGTGATCTGGAGGGGCACCTGTGTTTCGTCTGGATCAAATGCCATTGATAGTCATCTTGTGGAGACAGGCTATTGATTTGGCAAGGCGAGTCAAAGCTCTGAAATTTCCTCAGAAGAGACTTGGGAGTGTCATGTAAGACAGCTCATGCACGGTGCATTAAATGTCCCTGGGGAACATAGTACATAATGAACATCATGAACAAAGGAAATGAGAAAAGAAATGTGTAGATAGTGGAGATAATTCAGTATGAAATCTACACTAACACCTGTTAAAATGAAGTCAGTCTTGAGACGGTCCTTAAAAGGTCCTGCATTCATTATGCAGCCTTTGCAAAGCATCATTAAAGATAAATATATGTAGGCTTTTAAATATGCAAGTGCACATGCTTCTTTCTTTTATGAGGTGCATTTTTGTGTTAATGCAGAGTAGGTTCTTAAGCAGGTCTCGAGTAGGAAGATGCACATTTCACCATTGCAGAGACTCCTAGTTATAGAATTCGGAAGCTGCCAAAAGTATTTGAATATGAATTTCATATATTAGTGGTTAGCACGTTTCCCTTGCACCTCCATGGTTCGGGGTTTGATTCCTGCCTCCGCCCGTGGGTACAGAGTTTGCATGTTTTCCCCATGCTTCAGGGCATTTCCTCTGGGTACTTTGGTTGCCTCCCCCAGTCCGAAGACATGCATTGTAGGCTGATAGGCATTTCCAATATTGTCCATAGTGTGCAATTGTTCCCTTTGAAGGGTACCAACCCCATCCATGGTGTCCCCCGCCTCGTGCCCCGAGTCCCATGACTTCAGGCTCCCACTTGACTCGGTGTAGAATAAGCAGTACAGAAAATGAATGGATGAACATTTTCACCAGTGTTTTTTTTTCTTTGTTTTGAACTTGCTAGGGGTAAGATTTAAATCTCAAAACATGTAATCTGCAATTTAAAAATGACAAAATATTTCAAATTAGTATTCAGTTACTTTTGTCAGCTTCCATGCTCCATACCTAGGTATGCTATCTGTACTTTACACTATTCTGACTCAAATTTTTCATACTCTAAATTGTGTAAACTAAGGGAGGCTTTTACAATTAAAACAGCCATTGCCAACTTGTTAACATCTGCCCTTACTCAGTCATCCATCTGAGTAAGAAGACAATCGATAGCTGCCACATTTGATTACCTCTCTGGACAAAGTGTTGTGAAATCTATGAGGGAAATTCAAACGCCCAGCATGCGAGCACCCTCTAACTGCCTATCAAATTGGTATGCCTCATTTTTCTGACAAGAACTGAAATTCAGAAAATCGAAATCACCTGCCTCCAAATGCATTGAAATCATGAAGAGACTGGCACCAACCAGTCTACATCTGAATTATGATAAAAGTAGACTAATAGCCAGCCATATACAGTATTCTCCTAGGAGTTTTTGAAATACAGCCATTTCTATTTAAAGCATGCTCAGCTTTGAAATCAGCCAACTGTCATATGCATCATATCAACTACTTTTTTTTTTTTTTATTTTATTTAAAGAACAAGCACTAATATGGACATCTTCCAGACATGATGCCAAAACCTCTTCTGTTTACAAGACTTCATTAACAAAGGGCCAATTTGATATACCTCCTTCCAACTGGCATGATTTCAGTGACAGCATTCATGCATCACTGCCAAAGGAATGTGTACAGCTCATTACAAGAGCATTTAAATGCAGGGTTTATGTCTTGGATAAACAGTGATTTTTCACGCTCTTGCTTTGCCTGATGAACAGAAACATATTGCAGGTGTGTCTTTCAGCTTGACGTTTGTTCAAAGTCTATCAACTTTGGCGAAAATGAAACTTTTCACCAAAAAAATGTCTGAGGAGCCTAAGTAGCTGGATCAGGTATGGTGAGAGGTGTAACAATATGTTGCAAGCGTACTTTTCTAAATGCAGAAGGAAAGCATAGAGAGGTAATAAAATTCATTGGTTCATTGTTAAAAATAGGTTCCATAAAAATTGTTTCTTTTACACGTATTGTAATTCCAGAGGAAGCAACTGGCCTCAAAACTGCTGTGAACTAAAGCTTATGTATAAATATTCATAGCCATGCTTTGTTAGCTGTCTTAGCTCTGGCATTTCTCCTGTCTTATTTCTGTACCTGATTCTTTTTCCAATTTGGTATGAAAGATGCTTCTTTGTGATTTGCAAAAAGGCAGGTCAAGTCAGCACAGATTTCAAACTCAATTCAGGTACGTTACTGATCAGTGAATAACAGAGTGTTACATGTGTGGTGAGACAAAAAAGGCTCAAAGGAGTTATGAATTAAAAATGTAATTCACATTATTATTACTCACATGTCATTTATGATATTCCTTAGTAGAATAACGTGAATGCATAATAATTACTATTGTTTGATTAAATATTATACCGTATCACTGTTTAATTCTTAAATCTGATGGACCAGAAGGTGTTGATTCATTTTTTACAACAGAAGCTTATAAAATGGTTTATATGAATGCACTCCTTCTAATAGGTTAATGCTTCTGTATTAACAACTCATTCACAACAGTCTTATATGGCAGATGCCCCAGATATTCTATACCTACTAATAAATGGATTAAAAACATGCTGTTATTTAACAAGTATATATAATTATTCATGTGGTGAAACTTTCTGTAAGGAGATGTTTATTTAATATTCATGGAAAGACTGTAGACCATGTCAAAATGTTTGGGACACGCTAGTGCGGAAACAACTGTTAGTAGCTGCTATAATGTAAGTGATAACAGGAACTAACTTGTCACATGGACATTCCACAGTTTTAAATGTAACTAACATTGCACTGTGATGGGTTGATACCCCATCCAGGGTGTCCCCCGCTCGTGCCCCAAGTCCCTTGGATAGGCTCCAGGCTCCCTTTGATCCCGTGTAGGATAAGCAATTCAGAAAATGTATGGATGGAACTATGACATGTTTTTTTAACGTTCACTTTTCAATAAAAAAATGTAATCATGGTAGAAGAGAATTATAATATAATATAAACAGAAATCATAATCTTTGAGATGGTAACATCATCACACCACTCCGGTGTTTATACTTTTTCCAATAATAGCACACCCTTATTATGCTTTATTCTTTACATATATCCTGGCACTGATCATACTGTTCAGATATTTTACTCAGCAAACAGCCAAATTGGTATGTAGTGTACAGGTATATGTGTGTCTTCGTTGTTATCCGTGAGTGTATTTAGCTAGGTAGAGGAAAACTAAGCCATGTCATGTGGAATATTATGCGGTTATGTCAACTGTTTAACTACCTCATTCTTATGACTGCACCTGCTATTCCATCTCCTAGCATAGTGCTTTGGTCAGCTTAAAAATGTTGATGACTGTCAACCTGTGACAGACCATCATACATTGTGACTGACTGTGTCATAATGTCAATCACAAAACAGAGATAAGCCTGTGTTACGATGTCATGAACTGACAATAGGTGTCATGTCTTATTGCAAAAATAATATCATGTCACTCTTTATGGTGGTGCTCTTAGCTAAATGGTTGCCATGAGCTCTGAGTTGTTTTTCTTCTCTGTAATAGATTCAGCACAAAGATTTTCATTGTGTTTTGGAATTAGGTCAACTGTTGGTTTCAGAGTAATTTGGTTTAGACAGCTTAAAACCATGGCTCCACCAGATGAGAGTAAAATCGCTTTGCCTTCCCAATTGCACCCAGAAAAGCACCCGTTTCAGATCCACTGTCATTTTGGACAGCAGTAGCTTTTTAAAGCACCCCTACACAGCAAACAGCCAAGCCATCTGCACTTAATGCGTGTGTGATTACCCACAAATTATCCCCAGAAAATTTTGTGATCTGACATCAAGCAAAAATGGTGGCTTTCTTCCTCCTCTGTTTTTTTTTTCCAACACCAGTGAGTCTAAAAGGTTAGTGGCATACAGGGCACAATCGATGCCCACATGGTGTGGGGCCATGCCATGATTGAAGTTCTTGTGTGGGAGTATTATCTAATAAAAATCTCATAAGATTTGCTCTGCATCTGTAAATAGCTGCTTATAGCATAAGCGTCAATAGCATTGCACCACTTTTTTGGCACAGCAGCGCTCTGGGGCGTGGCTTTCCCATAGAGATTTACTGAATGTTAGAAATCTGTTGAATTATTGAAATCCTACAAACTGACTATTGCTCAGTGTTTACATTGAAAAATGGAAAAGTGCTAATATGCACTTGTGAGAGGAAACAGTTCTGTCACTTTCAGTCTGTTGATTTGCTTTATATGCGAAACAACTTTTTTAATCATGACATTTCAATATTAAAGTATTATTTGGATGGCATAAGATCTGAACAGATGTTAAGTAATATTACTGGAAAATGACTGTAGTAATTATGATCGAATTGCATGGGATAATTGATTTCTGGATAAATCAAAGAAATGGGAGTGTCTTCATTATGCACGCATGGTTATCAAAAAAAAAAATACTTGTCAAAAAAAAACAACATAAAAATCCTATGTGTATGTGTCTATGTGTCCATGTTGTACTTGTTATAGGGCTTGTGACCATGCTCGTTGTGCTTGATCATTAGTAGGCCTAATGACCATGCATGTAGGCTTTAACTGTGCTAGAAACCCAACTTACCCACCAAGAAATGATAGACAAGTGAGCTTCCTGGAGTGTCTCCATATTGAAGAAAATGTGTGAAACCTCTTTTCCCACAGGATATAATGCAATCTTTACCAACATGTCAATTTGGATCAGATATATATTACCTCAGGTTATTTCTACTGGTCATTTTATAGAAGTTAAAATATGGTCTAGTCTTTCCAGACACCTGGACACACAGTCCATAAAAAAATTATTATAACAAATTCACACAGGGCTAAAATCCCAGAGATACTTTGGTAATAATTACAATACCCCACCTCCCTATGTAAAAGTAGTCCAATCTGAATATGGCTTGAGTCTATGAATGGAGACTGATTATGAATTTGTCTCTATGAATAATCTTTTTATATTTAAAAACTCTGGATGATTTTAATACTCACTAAACTATTACAAACTATTAAAAAAAAACACATATGAGTTTGTGCACATAGGCTTACCAGTGTGTAATCCATAGACATTCATTACAGTGTGGTACCCCGTGTTTATAATCCTTCTTTCTGATACTGCTGTAATCAAGCCCTTGTTTCATGGCATGCAGGTTGAGGGCCCACAGAGTTGTAAAAAGGTCAATCATCTCTAAGGAATTATATCTAATTATGATCACCATTTGATTGGAGCACAGCTGAAGCTGACACTAGGTGTTTGCCTTCTACTCTATTATATTCAGTGGTGAACTGATTAAAATGCATCCTTGTCCAGCTTCCATTTTTCACATGCAGGTAGCATTAAGGATAAAGGTGAGTCTGGTCAGATGGACTTACTGACCAAAATAGCAGCAATATCTTCCCTGAAGGCTAAAAAGACAACGTTTGAGCGTTTTTGGAGGGGATGATAAAACATAACGCTGTTGACTTCTGTAGTACTTACATCCGGTTAACAGCTATCGCTCCAAACATATGCTGCCACCATTTTAGGCAGGTTTGCTGCCAAGAGAAATCCTGTTATGAGAATATTATTGCACATTCAAAGACATGGTGGATAGCCACAAGTCCAAACAACAAAATGGTGTATAGAATATCTGTTGCTTTCTTTTTTTTCTCAGTCTACTAAAGAAAGCAGCATGAAAGTCCCATAAACGCTAATATGGGAACATTCAAAAGTGTTTTTTTTTTTTTTTTTTTCAGGCCTTTGTATTCTTGGACAGGTCAGCGGGATTTAATCTTAGCATGTGTGTGTGCATTCAAGAGCTGGATTACTTGGTGGCACCCTGTAGTCCAGGTGATCGATGTGCGCTGTGATTCGTTGATAAATTTGCATTCTCCGACAAATGGATGAGTTCAGAAAGAGCTCAAGGGGCTGGCTAACACAGACGGATGGAGTGCGTAGGGAACAGAGGAGGTTTGCTGAGTGAAGGAAAAAAGGATTCCAGTTATTCCAGTTGGGGATGTGGTGAGGATGGATTATGTTTGCCCTTGCAGGAAATGTTTGCTCTAACTGAGTATGACAGGGAGCTTTTGAGGGCTTGACAGTGAACACAGAGACCTGGCAAATGTTGCGGGTGCAGCATAGATGAACCAGCACATTCATCACATTTGCCATGGTCAAGTTGGCCACCGCTGAACATCTGCAAGACCTCCAGGCTGAAGAGGATCAGGCCACCAGCGCGAAATGCCATCAGCCACCCGGCCTGGCCATTTGGTCCCTTTTGCCCCACTAACTCTGCACACCTGCTTGGCTACATAGATTTTTCCCTCATTCTAGGCAAGGATAACTCTCTGGGCTCTCAGCTGTCTCACATCTGTCAAACACTCTGCTTTAAAACATTGCTGCATATACATCTTTATTGACAATAATGATACTGAGTAAATGTTTTAATTAGGCAGGATCTGACATTATGCTTAACATAGTACTTTATTAAGATCCACATATAAATTTTGAGTTGCTAAAGATGCTGTATTTAGTTGGCGTTTGCTGGTTAGCTGTCAGCGTGTCCTAACATGTGCAGTTGGCTTAACTCATGGGAGGCAGATGTTGTCTTGTGGCAAGGTTACAGGTGCATCATGCCCCAGAGCTTGCTCTTTCTCGCCACCAGCCTGAGAAGCAAGTCTGACAGCAGGGGGGAAATGTCTATTAGACCCAGTGAGCTATAATAATTGATGATCAGGCCCACTGTCAGTATAAGAAATCACTGGTCCGTACAGGAGAAAGCATGTTAGTAAGACACCTGACACAGGACTGCTTCTTTTGCTGCATGGCACAGGTATTACACCGCAACTGTGTAAACATCAGGAGGCCTATTGTACTGCTGGATGAGCATTTTGTCCTTCAAATGGCAGATTTGCATCCTAATGATCTGCTCGAGGCACCTTGATGTGCCTCAGCCCATAGATCTCTCCTCCACCTCCTCTTGCTGAAGTTCCAGTTAATTATGCGTTTCTCTGAAGTGACACTGTCTCCAATAGCAACATACGGGCATTGCTATGAACAGTTTATTCACCGTGGCCTTTCTCTTCCAGGAATGTTCTCCCTCTGTATCGCCAACGCTTCTTTAAACATTGCTGTGAGATGGTCTCATAAGTTAGTAATGAGTGGACTTGAAAGAAAGTAAACATGGCACAACTGAGACAATTTTTTTCCTTTTTTCAGAAAGACATGTTTATTTCTCCTCTTGCAATGAATCAAAGCACAAGTTTGTTTATTTTGATTAGCCTGTCCCATGACTAATTATTCCATTAAGTTTAGGATTAGCCATTTCATTATGCCCAAGGTATTGTACATACTCAATTCTCAGCAAATATGTTGTACATGGTGTATCTAATTAGGCATTTTACACTCCATTTCTTCACAGTAAGAGTAAACGCTCCTGTAAGCTGTTACTGGATTACGTATCGTGATGTGCTAGTGATCCCATGCACCTGTTTTCCCCCTCTGTCAGAAAAGTAAAGTGTAGCGAAGCAGAGAACCCAAATGTGTCGGTCCACTCAGCATCACAGAAGAGAGATAGTTGTTCTCGGCACCAGGCCCCAATCTTTTACATCCCTTATCACTTCATGAACCATGTGGGACTCAGAGTGTGTGATATTCCTACTGCTTTTGCTTTGCAGAATGATTATCCCCATTATTTCCCTGCTTAAATGCCTATATCTGCACCGGCCCAAAGTAAGTCCCATCTGTTTTACCTTTGAGAGCATCTGTCATGGCTCGCCGGGACGTCCACCTCACCAGTCAGAGAGACACGTGGACATCTGTCCCTACAGACAGCAAATCAGGATGCGTGGCCCGCTCTGTGCATGCTCCGCCAGGCCCAGCGATGCGCTTGTGAGCATTTGCTACGCTTGATCTAAGCAAATTGCATTCCTCAGTGGACTTGGTGTTTCCAATTCCTCGCCTGCAGCCACTCCGCTCCCTGATAATTTGATAAGCCTCGTCATAACGGTGCTACTGGATCCTGATAAATGTGTCTAGTGCATAATGCGGCCGTGGGAAGCACAGGTATTAAGGTAAATTAAGGGCTTGACAATTTCCTTTCCTTTCTTTTTTTTAATAAGAACAATGCAACTTTGTAATCATTTTGTGGGCCTCAAATGTCAGGGTGCTTTCCAGCATGTTAGCATGCCTTACAAATATCAGTCACATGAATAGCTATCAAAACAATTCATTCTCTCCTATTCTCCCGCATAGTGTCATTTCATTTTCTCCCCACTTATTTTTGCATGCAATATATAAGAGATCAGAGGACACCTTGCACAGAGGAATTTATTATATTTGCTTTGACACCTACCCATTACAATGGCGCATATATTATCATATATAAATGTCCCCAAATGCTCATTGCTAGTATATCATTTCACAGCGGTTAGGATCCCTGCCTGATTTTTAAGGCATTGCAACCATAACAGCTTAGTTTTCTTTTATTCTAGGGATAATTTTCAGGAATTAAGCTCTTACTGCGAAACTGACCAAGTACCGACCTACGAAGGCACAAAGTCATAGGCAGCCTTTTCTCTTCCATCTACTTTGAGTTTAATCTGCATCATATTTCCCCTGTCTGGAAAATATGCTGTCTGTGGCTGCCACTCTACATGAGAGTAGCTGCTTAATCCTCATGAATACATGACTTTGTGTGCATGAATAAATAAAAAGTTGCTTGGCGGGTAATTGAGGTGCCGTGCCACTAACAAACGAGGACACAATTTGTAAATGAGATATTTTCCCATCTAGCCCTAAGATGATTTATATCAAATTAAAACATTTACTGAAATCATATGAACTGGCATGAAGCAGTCTCTTTTTAACTAGATTCCTTTTTTTTTCCCCTCTCAGTTATGTAAAAGCTGGAATAACTTTCAGTAGCTGCAGCTTATCAGTATCACTCTTATTTTATGTTAGTGTTTCCATCAACGCATCCTGCTTTTTCTCCCCCACCTGTCCATTTGAATTACTGTAAGGAGGTGTTATCACTTCTTGGGCTTGTGTGAATACAGCTACACATGCATTCATTAAAGAAAAGTCAGTTTCTTTTTGATTGCAATAATTTAATTTAATTTATTTCTTTATCCTAACTCCAGTCTTGTGTGTAACTGTTTATTAGACAGCACTTCACTACTGCTCTATATATGGTACTTCGGATCAGTGTAATACTATAATTAAAAGGTCTGCCAGTCCTGAGAGTCCCATATAATTGATAATATTTCAGTTTAATTTTAATTTCTGATATTGTTTGTGTTGCTATCTTGCATTGAAACCTGCAGGACATTCAAATGTCAGTGATGTTTACTATATATAGCATAAAATCAGTTGATTGTTCTCCTTCTTTTTTTTTTTTCCTACTTAAACCACTATGGTGCCATAATCCCTCACAGCACACAACCATCTACCAAACAGAGAGTTCAGAGGAGAATTGTTCGAGTGCTAGACTTGTTTAAGCTGACAGGAAGTCTATTGTAACTCAAATAACCACTCTTTATTACCATGGTGAGCAGAAAAGCATCTCAGAATGCACAGCACATTGAACTTTGAGGTAGATTTCCTACAACTGCAGAAGACCACATTGGTGTACATTGATGTTAGCCAAGAACAGGAATTTCTGGCTACAGTGGGCACAGGTTCACTGAAAGTAAACAATCGGAGATTGGAAAAAACATTGCCCGATCTTTTTCCAATCTTAAACTGTAAGTACAATATTTAACACCTACAACATTTTTATTATATGATTCTCATTCTTTCCTTTTTCAATTAGATGACTGGAATAAATCTAGCTGTTTTGCTAATCTAACACTGCTTACTGTAGGCTTAGTGTACTTGGGTGATGTTTGTATTAACATTTTTACTCATCTCCTCCTTTATGAAACTTTCACATCCAGATGGCATATGTATTTCAACTTAGAAATGAATGAGTGAAGATTATTTTTCCTACAAATATGGATGTTTGCATCACACATGTTTTTCATCATATATATATTTTTTTTGTATGTGCTCGGGGATTGAATACAGTGAACATTTTTCCATCATTTACAGTTAAATTTTTCATTAATCTTCAGTAAGCACTTTATCCTGGAAACTATACAAACACCAAACATGAGGCAGAAATATACCTTAGATGGGACCCTAGATAATTGTATTAAAATATATTTCACTTATCTGGGAAGTATTTAACAAACTAACAGTGTGTGTGTGTGTGTGTGTGTGTGTGTGTGTGTGTGTGTGTGTGTGTGTGTGTGTGTGTGCTAACCACTTAGCTGCTGTACTGCTCATTTGCTTATTTTATTTTATTTTTTTAGTTAAAATTTGGATGATACTGTGGCATATTTGAATGTGTCGTTATTTTAGCCCCTTAATAAGCTTGCTGAATCACTTTCTTCTGATTTCATCATTTGAGAAGTGTTTTATATATGGACACACGTGCAATGTTTCTTGTTTCCTCTCGATATTGATTGGAATAATTGTAGCTGGTGTGCAAATCTACCACTGATTAACATGGCCTGGAAAGTACCACTTTTAACACAGTGCTTCATACAGAGCAATACCATGAGCAGTGTAATGAGTAAACAGCTGATGAGCCCAGAATGTCTTTTTCTTGCAAGTAGGAAGCCTCAAGGCAGCAAAGGAAATGCTAAGTCAAGATAAACCTAATTCTGCTCTGTATAGCAGATAACAAGGTTAACCTAGAGCAAAATGGCTTATCTGTACACACCTGTAGGAAGCAGATAGATGTTTCAAGTAGTGCTATGGCTCTGTTTAGGGTTGAGAGCACTGATGGCTCTATGCGCTTATCCAGGATGTAATAAATAAAATAATTTTGAGCTGTTAGAGAGCCAGGCTGTGAGCCTGATGCGGTGCTTGTATTTGCAACAGTGACAGCTTGTCAGAAAGGTGAGATATATGAACTTCAGTGAATGTGTTATAAGAATCGTAAACCAATAGTTTCTTTATACAGTGGAGCTTGTCTTGTGACTTCTTTCTAATACTCATGGTGTGTACAGTATGCACATTTACCATTCCATCAAAGGGCTAGGGATAGTAAATACATGGTTACTCAGTTACATGATTCATCAGTTAAATTAATTAATTCAACTTTTCAGTGAGAACTCATGTACATCTCTACCGAAATAATGTACTCACTTCTTTCCATCCATTTTCCATAATGTAACCTCAGCTCTGAAATTTCCCCACATACACTTTCCATTTTTTACCATTCTTTTTTTTCAAACCCCTTTTACATAGCAAAACATGCCATCTTAGCATGAAAGTATATTGTACATAGTTATATTATCTAGTATTTCCTATTTTAAGATTACAATATAAGATACTTATACCTATTTCTAGGCATTTTACTTGCTCAGATGCTCACTTGCTTTTTGCACTGTACTCACTGCAATATGTAGTGTATGTTTATATACAGTACTGTGAAAAGGTATTGATTTCTTCTGGTTTTGTGTATATCTCATAATAAATATTTTTAGATCTTCCAACAAAATACAACATAAAACAAAGTCAACCTGAGTAAACACACAATACAGTATTGATTATTATTATTATTATTATTATTATTATTATTATTATTATTGAAGCAAAAAAAGTTATCTGACACTCATCACCAGTGTGAAAAACTAATTGCCCCCTTAAACTTAAAATCAGGTTTTGCCAGCTTTATCAGCAATAACTGCAACTAAATGCTTCTGATAACTGGTGATCAGTCTTTCACTTACTTCTAGGACTAGAATTTACTCCTATGCTTTGGATCATTGTCTTGCTGCATAATCCAGTTGTGCTTGAGTGTCAATTTACAGACTGAAGACCGGACATTCTCCTTTAGGATTTTCTGGTAGAGAGCAGAGTAGAGAGTTTCCCTCAATTATTGCAAGTTGCCCAGGTCCTGAAGCAGCAAAGCATTCCCACACCACCACACTGCCACCACCATGCTTAACTGTATGTATGATATTCTTTTTGTGGAATTCTGTGTTTGGTTTACACTAGAGGTAACCCCTGTCTTCCAAACAGTTCCACCTTCCACTCACGAATCCACAGAACATTCTCCCAAAAAGTTTGAGGTTAATCAAGGTGTTTTTTGGCAAAAGTCAGATGAGCCTTAATGTTCTTCTGGGTTAGCAGTGTTTTTTGCCTTGCCACTCTTCCATGGATGCCATGGCTGCATTCGATGTTGTCCTTAGCTCTTTTGAGACTTGCAGTATGAGTAGATGCTGTGCTTTTGGAGGAATTTTGGAAGGTCTGCCATTTCTGGAAAGGTTCACTACTGCCTTTGAAATAGCTTTGTAATCCTTCCCAGACTGATGTATTTCAATCAGCTTCTTCCTCACCATTTCTGGAATTTCTTTAAATTTTGGCATAGTGTGTTACTGGGTAAGACCTTTTAACCAACTTCATTCTGTTGAAAAAGTTATATTTAAGTACTGATTTGATTGAACAGAGTTTGCCGTAATCAGGCCTGGTTGCATCTAGTCCAGCTGAACCCCATTATGAATGCAGTTTCATAGATTTGGGGAATTAGTAACTACGGGGGCAAAAAAAAATTTCACACAGGCCCAGTTGGTATTGGATAATTTAGTATGAGATATGTACAAAAACAGAAGAGATACTTTTTTCACAGCACTATATGTATTGTCTTATGTATTTGTAGCCTGAATGTCTTCAGACTTGGTCAGAGTTTAAAGAGAATTAGAAATTGTGATAATAATGATTCACTATTTTAATGAAAGGTACGGAATCCCTGTTTAGATAAGATTAATGGGTCTGGGTGACATCTGTAATAATATGTCTCCTCCGTTATAAAACTCTTGCATCCAGAGGGAAATTAAATGTATTCAGAATGAGAATATTTCAACAGGTTGTTTTTCCTACATCACACAGTCATATGTTGTTTTATGTGCACTACTAGTTTGAATATAGAAACATTGGTCTGTAATTTTCTCAGGGGAGAATCAACACAAACATGGCCAAGAGGGAAATAAAATTACTGAGTAGCACATGCAAATGACGTCGGTGTAAAGGTAAATCTAATCGTGTCCAAATAGGGCCATAGTTTATACTTTTCATCCCATGTTTATATAAAGCGGATTTACTGTATTTTTTGTCTGAATAACACACCACATTATGACAAATTGAACTGCAGTTTATCATTCTGATTGACAATTTTGCACTTTGGGCCTTTATTTCTCCCTGAAAGTGTATTTTTACTGTAAATATGTTTATAACAGATACTGTATGTAACAGTGAAATTGCATATTAGTATTTTTTCACTAAAGCAAGCAGACTTTGAACACAATAGTGTCAAATGAAACAGAAGGTTTTGGTTAAGGGACATTTATTTTTATTACTTCACTCAAAACATCCAACAAAATTGTTCTGTTATGAAATTGTAACAGATTTCACATAAGCTTGGATTGGAATGGCTCATGTGTTGTTACAGTGCAAGGCTGTCTTGCATTATTGTGTCCAGTGTACGCTTACACACAGCAGGCCTCTATGATTAGCTTGTACATGGCAGGCCTGAAGAATAGCACGACAAGGAAACAATATGATCCTTGATGCCTGTTCTGTGTTAAAATGACTCACCAGCACAAGAAGACAGACTAATCAAAGCTAGATATAAAAGACATTGCCCCTGTTCTTGTCACTCACCATTGTGCTATGCATTTTACAGTGTTCAATATCCCACAAACGTACGTCTTGAAGAAGGAGACATTGATTTCAGGGGTCCTCATCTCTAGCTCGTGCCCTTGCGCCTGCTGCTTGGCCCACTTATTTTCTCATCTTTCCTGCTTTCCTCATGAGGGTTTTGCTTACAGACTACTTTTCTCAGTACACAATGGACGGCCGCCAAGCAACCTGCACTGCCTCTCTGTGAATTAGTTAGATGACACCAACTCAGTTAGTCAACATCATAAATCACTAGACAAATTGACAGATTTGCTAGAAGAGAAGCGATCCTTGAAAGAGCCTGGTGACCGCACACGCCAGCAAAACCTCAGAGTCATCACAACGCCGAATAAATATCGGCAAAGCAGTAAGTTTAGACAGAACAAGAACTATGGCACTTAGCCCATCTGAAGTTTATCACCTCTTAATGGCAATAGGTGAATTAAAGGGATCACAAGCAGTACCATTTGTTCTGTGTCTCCCAAAGCTCCAGCTGTTATGAGTTTCTTTATTTTTTTCTTGCTGTAGGGATCCACCTATGAGTGCACCTTATGAAGCACTTCTGCTTTTCTTTCTTAGCTGTTTTCTTTTTTTTTTCCCTTGGCCTAATTTGGATATGGGGGTAATTTAATATTTTTGATTTATGCTCAGAAATTATTCACAGCGGGTTTAGAAGAGCATCATCACCAGGTCATATCCCCATGTTTTTCATTGCTAATTAAAGCAACCTCTCTTGTCCTATAAAAACACAAATGCTAATGATTATCTCTGATAATGTGATTAGAATTTATGAGTGCTGAAAAACCCAATAGTTTTTTGGATGAACTCCCCAAAGATCATTTTCCCTGCATGGGAGTTCTGATAGCTTTGTTCATGTTTTTGCAGCAATGAAATGCTCAGGTATTTTTGGGGTAAGATCTGGAGCACTTAAAAAAATAAAATCCTATTACTGGTTGAAAACTCCATCATGGTCATAAAAAACAAACAAATCAGTATTTGATACTAAAAATACTTAAGAAAAAAACAGATTCTTATTGAACTGAAAGATTAGTAAGCAGAAAGTACACTGTTGGTTTTTCAATGTGCATAAAGGATGTTTTTTTCTTTTTGTAATTATCCTTAACTCTTTACATGTAACCAAGGCTAATGCTAATCAAAATGTCATAATATATGCACACGCTTACATACTTACATACCCACTTTATCTTATATAATATTTTTGTATATAAACAAGAGTTAGTCTGAACATTTTCTGGAAAACTGTTGCTTTGACTGATTCCTTGAGTGATTCCTTCATCTTCATCCTTCCTGTGATTCTCAGCTGTAATTTGATTCCTCTCAGGGAAATCAAGTGAACATTTGAAACCGGAAGGCAGACAGAGGCCACACATTTTCACAAACTTTCCATTTTTTTAAGACCAAGGCACTTCTTTGAGTGCCAACTAAACTTAAAATGGTGAAACCCAAGCAACATCAGAAAACTACTCTCCTACCTTAGTGCAAATTATAGAGGATCCAGGAAGTAGATACCGTGTACGCCAGTGGTAATTGTAGATGTAGTTAACGGTGAGTATAATATTCACTATGTATGTCATTTTTCACTAATGTGGGAGCAGTGCAGTACATAAAGTCATGCAGATGCAGGTCAAGATCTTTAGTTAATGTCCACATCAAACATCAAAATGAGGAGAGAAATGTGATCTCAGTGACGTGACCATGATGTGGTGGTTTTCGGCACACAAGCTAGTTTGAGTCTCCTTGTATTTTTACGCACAACAAGAATGTTATGAAAGTTTGCACAGAGTGGTGTGAAAAACAAAAAACATCCAGTGAGCAGCAGTTCCATATATATGGATGGATGGTACACCAGTCCATCACAGGGCATCATCCACAGACTTTCACACCGAGGGGTAATTCAAAGAAGCCCATCCACCTACCTTTATGTTTTCAGGAGGTGGGAGGAAAGATGAGATCTTGGAGGAAATCCACACATGCAAAACTACACACAGACAGTAATCCAAGCTCAGGATAGAACTACAGTCCCTTGAGCTGTGAGCCAGCAGCAATTTTGTCGGTACCATCCATATTTTCCATATTTGGTGCCCATATTTCTATGCAATTATATGGAAAATGTTTTTTTTTGTTTGTTTGTTTGTAAAGAGAAAAAAAAGGGCTCAGAGAATGCTGCATATGTCAGTTCTTACTCTGAGAATATTTACCAGAATGTTACATGTGTAAAAACAGAAGTAATATATGTCCATGTCAATTGTGAAATACAATTAATGGTACAGTATTTAATAATAATAATAATAATAATAATAATAATAATAATAATAATAATAACAATAATAACAATAACGTATTATAATCTAGTGTATAAACAATATATTACTTTTGACCTAAAATATTCACATTTTTGCAAATTTGGACAAGAATTCAGTCAACACAATAGATCCTTGTTGAACTATGCTACAGGTATTCCTTAGGTTTTGTACTCATTCTGACCCCTCTGTTCTCTGGTTAAATGTTTAAAGAAGGCAAGCATTTGGAGTTGCTGCTGAGCTCATCAATATGAAATTGGTGCAGAGCAGTGAGGGAAAAAATAGCACGAGACAGGCTGACGCACCTCCCATCTAAATCCATACTCAATCCATTTTCTGGAGGCTCCACATGTCAAGCTTAGAAATGGTAGGGAAACAAAACTTTGTACATGTGGACCAAAGAGGAAAGGAAAGGAAATATTGAACTGATTTCAACTGCTATATGGATGTAGAAAATATAGGTCAACTAACATCATGAGACCACAATGTAGAGGTATGCACGGGTGTTTGCTTTTAACTTCAGTAATTCTACAATAAAATATTGTGTGCAAAGGGGTGTAACAAACACTGTAAATGTGATTAATGTATTCCTAATGTTTATTCCTAATATTTAACTAGTGGTGACAGGAGACATGCTAGCTTCTAGTTAGCTACCTAACAGTCTAGTAGTTTAAATAAATTTATACACACACTAATTAAAACTGAATGCTATGACTCATAATGAGTTAGATGGAAATCAAGGACAACAGCTAACACATGAGGCAATGTTAACACAGCTAGCAAACAGCTAGTGCCTGTCATCAACAGCTAGCAAAAGTTAAGCTAGCAAAAGTGCTGGCAAGGATAGCAACTGAAATTAAATGATTGCTTTAGTAAACATGTTTTAGTTTAATTTTTTTTTTTTTTTACTATTTGTGGCCTTTGGAAATATACATAAGATGTACAGTAATATAATAATAAAATTCCAGCAGTTCGTTTATGCCAATATACTGTTAATGTAGGAAACTGTCAGTGGATTTTATATAAATACCAAATTTCATACAAGCTGTAATGATGTTTGGGCTATGTTAAATCTACCTAGGAAATAAAAAAGTAATTTTATGAGTAGAACCTGGACTGATAGATGTAAAGAAAGTGAGGGAAAATGTTTTCTGTCTCATCAGTATGTTGGTATGTTGCATCAGTATTCCATACACAAAATCTCTGTGCAAATAGGACAAGCCAAAATGTTTTCCCCACCCAATGGCATTGGCTTCTGTAACACTTTCCTGCCCGCAATTTTTCTGTCCTGTAGGGACCATGTCACTACCATTCTAAGACAAATCACAGGGTTTGATGTCTCATGAACAGGGGAAAAGAAATGAATAACAATAACACTAGTTTATACTTCAAGTCAAGTCAAGAGGATTTTATTGCCATTTCAATGCCAATGACAGTGCAGCGCCAACCAATACACAGTTTTAGTGTAGAATATTTAATACATGACTGGCTAGTGCACTTTTATTATTTTACTGTTTTACCATTTTATTAGTTTTGCACATATTTAAAAATACAGTGCAATGTTACATTTTGGCCAACAAACTTTATGAGTGCTATAAATATAAATTAAGGTAACTACCGTCTAACTCTTCTGTCTATAACTACCTTCCTACCCTTCTGTCAGAAACTACCTTCCTACTCTTCTGTCAGTAACTACCTTCCAGCTTTTATATCAGTGAGAACATTCCAATTCTGTCATACTGAAAATTTCCAGGGTATTTTTAATATAATGTGAAATGTTTGTTGTTGTTGTTGCATTGATGTAGAGCTGTTCCAGTAGTTTTTGGTTCTCTCTCAGGCATCCAGCAAAATAAGTATTCAAAGATAGAGCAGGGTATAGATATATTCTGTTTAAAAGTCAATTTATGTGTAATTGCAACTTAAAGCCATGCAGATGACATTACTTGCTGGCATATAGGAAAATCTATGTTCATGTTCCATCCGAAATTATAATGTAGTTACACTGACTATGGATTTTCCCACAAATCCTGCATGCATATTACCCTGGTTTCTTATTCAACTCTACATTGTGTGTTACTGTGTATACCATGTTGCTTTACTGCTTCATAGGATGTCCAGTCTGCTGATGGAGAAAATAAATAAATGTGCCACCTTTTTTTTTTTAAATCACACATCATTCACCCAGTGATATCGGCTCAAGTGACGTTTCTAGAAGCCCTTTCTGTAGTGCCATGTGGTGGCCCATTGTAGAAAAGTAGTGAACCCTCTTAAACCCAAGGGTATGAGCTCTTAGCACATCACACATAACTCCTGTCAAATGCTAATGACCTGCTCATAGTTAAGGCAGCTGATAAAATGAATAATATGGCCCACAGTAAAAAAGATGTACAGTTAGCTGTGACTTTGTATTGCTCATATGCATCATAGTGATATTGATAACATCAATCACATTGATTGGGTTGAGGTTATGAGTATGAGGGGATTGCATATCAAGTGGCAACTATGTGCTGGTCATTTTTGAGAACTAGTGGAGACGAACAGTCTCTGTTGTGTCTCACGGGACACCAAGTCTGGAAGGCAGTTGTCTTGAGTTAACATATTCCATTGGGAGTGACTTTAATATACCTACGAGGAGCTTGTCTCGGGCTAGCTGTGCCCTCTGTGAACAATGCAGGTGATGAATCAGCCTTTATGAGCCTTCACAATGCCACTGAGACCAATCTAGAAGAACAGCCGTTAAAATAACACATCACATGACTGAGCCCCTTTAACAAGCTCTGAGTTCAGTTATGGGTTGTGCCGAACTGGGGACTCAGGTGCACATTTGTGTGTTGTAAACCTTACATTCTGCTATTCCCCAGTGACTTCCAACATTTAATCCATTACAGCATGTCGTTCTAGTAAAGGTTGCTCCACTTTTACCTGGATAAGAATTATGAAGAGATAAGAGGTTGCATATATATATATATATATATATATATATATATATATATATATATATATATATATATATATATATATATATATATATATATATAATATATATATATATATAAATTTACACCGATCATCCTGTTCAAAGGTTTATATCCCCCTGGCTCTTAATGTATCGTGTTACCTTCTTGAGCATCAGTGAATGTGTTCACCTTATGTAATAGTTGTGTACAAGCCCCGCAGTTGTCCGAAGTATGAAAAGATGGATCTCAACATCATATAGCCACTGCTGGAAAGGGGTCAAATATGCAGAATATGCTGGAAAAGCAAAGAATGTGCAGGACCTGGAGGATTTTTTCTGAAGAACAGTGGGCAGGACAAACAAGGGACTCATGAACAACTGTCACAAAACAAAAAAGTAGTCGTGGATCATCTAGGTAAAATCACACAGTATTAATAGTCAAGGGTATGTAAACTTTTGAATGGGATAATTTTTAAAATTCAGCTATAACCTTGTCTCATGGACTATATGTAAACATCTGTTATGTGAAATAGCTTATTCAAGACAGAACTAAATAAAAAAACAACATGGGATTTTTATGATCCCTCTTATTTTGTTAACAGTATTAAGATTTCAGAGATTATGCAAGGGGTGTGCAAACTTTTGGGCACAACTGTGTGTGTAATATATATATATATATATATATATATATATATATATATATATATATATATATACAAACACACAGAGTTGCAGAGAAAATCATTCAACCCCCATTGCAAATCAGGTTTATTGTCAAAATTCACAGACTTTCCCACCGTTTGCAATGAACAAACCAAACAAAAGCAATTGAAAGAGTTCAACTGAATGAATGCTTCAAGTGGTTTCTCCAAATTCAACTGAAAATGCAACTGATTTCTCCAGTTTCAAAATTGTTCAACCGCTTCATGGAAAGCATTTTTGGTACTTAGTAGAGCACCCATTTGCTGTTATGACCTGCTGCAAATGAGATGCATCACTTCTGGCAGCGTTCCTGAGGAATCTTAGCCCATTCCTCATGAGCAGTTCAGTAATATTCTTGGGTTTGCGTGCTGCAACCGCCTTCTTCAAATCCCACCAGAGATTTTCTATGGGGTTCAAGTCAGATGACTGTGATGGCCCTGGACTTCCAGGACTTCTTTTGCAACCAAGCCTTGGTGGAATTTGAGGTATGCTTGGGATCATTGTCCTGTTGGAAGGTCCAATGACGCCCAAGCTTCAGCTTCCTCACAGACCGCATGATGTTTTCTCCTAGGATTTCCTGATACTTCAATGAATTCATCTTGCCTTCCACATGCTGCAGGTTTCCAGTGCTAGAGGATGCAAAGCAGCCCCAGAACATCACTGTTCCACCACCATGCTTGATTGTGGACAGAGTGTTCTCTCTTCATTCTTCTTCCTCCAAACATACCGCTGATCCATCTTGCCAAAAAGTTCCAGTCTTGTTTCATATCTCCACAGAACAGAATTCCAAAACTTCTGTGGCTTATTTATATGATTTTGAGCCGACTTTTCTTGTGCTTTTGGGTCAGTAGTGGTGCATGTCTTGGAGTTCTGGCATGGAAACCTTCTGCCTTTAGTACGTGCCTTACTGTGCTCACTGAAACCTCAGTGCCTGTTCCCACCAAGTCATGCTGCAGGTCTATTGCAGTCACTCGGGGGCTTTTCACAACCTGCCTTCTTAGAAATCTGGTTGCAGCCTTTGACAGCTTCCATTTTCTGCCCCGTCCAGGTTATTTCTTGTATTTTGTTCCCCTAGCCAGCTCAGGTATTTCATGTGTTCCAGCTCAAGCACACTGGGTGCGACTAATGAAGCCCTTGATTAGTTGCATCAGATGTGCTTGAGACAACACCTGCTTTGCATATTTGTGTTGTTGTGAGGGATTCTATTCAGGGGATTGAATAATTTTGAAACTGGAGAAATCATTATAAGTTGCATTTTCAGTTGAAGTTGGGGAAACCACTTGAAGCATTCATTGTGTTGAACTATTTCAATTGCTTTTGTTTGATTTGTTCACTGCAAACAGCTGAAAGTCTGTAAGTTTTTGATTGCAACTGTATCATAAAACATTCAACAACTGAGAAATAAACTGAACAAGTTTCAGACATTTGATGAACAGAAATGGACTAATGAGTCCCTGAACAGAGAGGGGTGGGTTGTCAATATCAAAAGTAATAGTCAGTAATAGTCAGTATCTGGTGTGTCCACCAGCTGCTTTAAGTACTACAGTGCATCTCATCCTTATGGACTGCACCAGATTTTTCAGTTCGTGTTGTGAGATGTTACCCCACTCTTCCACCAAGGCATTTGATAGTTCTCAATCACGTCTGAGGGGCACATGGTTAAATTTAATTTTCCACTGCAAGGATGATCAGCTGTCCTTCCTGTTTCCCTGTAGCACTGTCTTAGGCATCTTACATTACAGACATTGCAGTTTATTCCTTAGGCCACATCGGCAGTCCTTTGGCCTCCCTGTAGCAGACCTATGGCATGTTCACGCAGTTGAGCAGGAACCCTAGGCATCTTTCTTCTGGTGTTTTTCAGAGTCAGTAGAAAGGTCTCCTTAGTATCCTAAGTTATTATAACTGTGACCTTAATTGCCTACCTCCTGTAAACTGTTCATGTCTTAAGGACTTTTCCACAGGTGCATGTGCAATAATTGTTTATGCTTCACTGAACAAGCATGAAAAACATTGGGTAAAATCTTTCCAATAATGATCTCTGTAAAGTTTATTTGGATTTTACAAAATTATCTTTAAAATACAGTCCCCTGAAACAGGGACGTTTCTTTTTCTTGCTGAGTGTATTTATATATATATATATACAGTGATAACATTTTTGACATGCGTTTTTCTGATTTTTTTGTTGTTATTCTGTCTCTCACTGTTCAAATAATACCATTAAAATTATAGACTGATCATTTCTTTGTCAGTGGGCAAACGTACAAAATCAGCAGGGGATCAAATACTTTTTTCCCTCACTGTGTGTGTGTATATATATATATATATATATAATACTACATATATGTACTACATACTATATATACAAAGATACTATATATCTTTGCCTACATTTACCAAGGGTAATTTGCCAATATTGGTGGCCAGAAATAGCCAAAAATGGTCTTTATTGTTTAACCTTTTGATCTTAAGTCTCAGAAAAATACTCAGAAAAATACTCTGCTCTCATGGATATCACACATTGCAAACAAAACACAGGTTTATCCAAAAATATATTTGTTAAATATAGGTGTGCAAGAAGTATTGGTACCCCTTTAGTCAGTACTTTGTGCTGCTTCCCTTTGCCAAGATAACAGCTCTGAGTCTTCTCCTATAAGGGCTGATGAGGTTGGCGTATACATGACAAAGGTTCTGAGACCATTTCTGCTTACAGAATCTCTCCAGATCCTTAAAATTTTGAGGTTCACACTGGTGGACTCTCCTCTTCAGTTTACCCCACAGGTTTTCTATGGGTTTCAAGTCAGGTGACTGGGATGGCCATGGCAGGACCTTGATTTTGTGGTCAGTAAACCATTTTTGTGTTGATTTTGATGTGTTTTGGATCATTGTCCTGCTGGAAGATCCGACCATGGCCCATTTTAAGCTTTCTCGCAGACGTATTCAGGTTTTCATAGGAGTCCATGATGCCATGTATCCTAACAAAATGTCCAGGTCCTCTGGTAGAAAAACCGTTTCAACAAATACCCACAATCCTGTCGTTCCTCTATTGGCATCTATTAGCTGATGAGCTAATCTCTTTGAAGTCATGCTCCTTTCATCACTGAAGCTCCCATGCTGTGCGGCAGCTGAAGTAAAGACAAAATCAAGCTGTACTCACAATAGTTGGTCTTTTAAGAATTCAGTAAATTAAGTGTATGGTTTAAAAGCAACACATGGCTAGAAGCTCATTGTGAATGACTGTAAATTATTGAAATCAGACATTTCCTCTTTTTTTTTTTTTTTTTTTCTTCCAGCAGAGAGCAGTATTTTTCTGCCAGAGGACCTGGACATTTTGTTAGGATACATGGCATCATAGACTGTATCAAACATTAACAGATATTAAATGAAAACCTGACTGCCTCTGCCAGGAAGCTTAAAATGGCCCATGGTTGGATATTCCAGCAGGACCATGATCCAAAACATACATCAGCCATTATAGGTGAAGTATTTTTGTGACTTTTTTTGAACAAATGATCAAAAGGTTAAACGATAAAGTCAATTTTTTATAGCTTTTTGTTCATATTTACCAAGGGTACCAATATAAGTGGAAGGCACTGTAATTTAAGGAACATGTATTAGGGTTTAATTATGGCCATCTTTGTACAGTAAAGTCCAAATTCAGAAAAGTTTACTTATGCATGACCTATTCATTATACATAAACATTTATTTATTATGATATATGTGTTATTTGAAAACAACCAATAATTCAAACGTGTGGTAATGCACAGTAAACACTTTACGTCTACATGCTCAAATTATTAAGCATTAATTAATTATCTAAATTCACATGTTTATAATTTGCAACACATTCTTCTAGGTTCTAGCTAGCTAATAAGAGTTCAGTAAGTCAATAATACCTCAAGACGTGTTTCATATTCGAAAATATCTTTTTAATCATCAAGTTGTCAAATGAATTTGCATGAGAAATTGAAGACCAGTGTATTTTGGTTTCCAAAAAGAAGCTTAGTGCACAGTGAATAAGCCATGTATTAGTGTCTCTCTAATTTGGACTTTACTGAAAGAGCAAAGCCATAATTAACCTCTAATATGTTTTCCTTAAAATATAGTGATTTTTGTAAAATTGATAACATTTTCACATGTACTATTATTATTATTGTTCTTGTTGTTGTTATTATTATTATTATTATTATTATTATTATTATTATTATTATTATTAAGCGACATGTTTCATTGAGTTCATATGTACAGTTTCAGGGCACAGCAGTCTGAAATTAACTTTCACATGTAATCATATATATAATATAAAATATATATAAAATATATAAAATATAATAATAAATAAAATTATATAAAATATAATCATGTGAAACATATGTGATTTTCCCATAAGCGAAGTTTTTTTTTTTTTTTATTGAACATTTTTAAGTCACTATGCCACATAATCAAGGAGCACTGCATTTTTTCAAAACACACACACACACACACACACAAACACACGCATGCACCAAGCATGCCCATACACACACGCACAGCATTCTGGCAGATTTTCCATGTAAGCACCACTACACCATTATCAAAATCTCTGTGCTCTTGTTCTGTGACCTTAGCTCTTACACACAGCAGCCAAGGCAGTTGACTGTTACTTGGCTTGCGTGTGCTCTGATCCTCGCCTTCAGTAATGTTCTCGCACACGCTTACACTCTGTGGAGGGCTTTCCAGAGAGGCTCTGACATGATTGATTGGAGCATAACTTGCCAAATGTATAGCTTTGATAGCTATGATGTTGGTGATGTATTGCTGCATTATCTGATTGCATCATGCAACTGAACAAAAGCAGTGTTCAACCCTGGAGGTGCTGCTATGAATTTTCAACTAATATATTCCTGGGATATTTTTGACACCATGTTGTCGGAACTGTTTTTGTCAGTGAGGAGTAAAATGATTATAGCTGTATTTATTATGAACATGCATTGTTTATTTAGGATCTTTGGTTTTGACTTTATTTGAGTAGAATCTGTTTGGTGTTGCATACATGGTTCTGTATTAGAAGCTTGTTTTATTGACTACTGGAGGTAACTGACACTTGCTTACCCTTTGAAATTATAGGCACAGTTGACTAGCTGATCTTATTTGGTTCTGTTTATTTAGTGATTGAGCTCCGCTTTGGTACTAGTTGAACTTGTTCCAGCTGCCAAAGGCATGTCCACTAAAGCCATATGATGTCTCTACAAATCACACCGTGAGGTGCACAAAAACACAAAAAAACAGCTCTCAGTATGATATTAGCTTTTCACACACGCACACAAATGAACAAAGCATTCGCTGTTGTCTTGTTTTCCCAGTAAGCAACTGCTTTTACACTTAGCCACTAGTATTGTCATTAATGCTTAATTGCCTTAACAGAGATGGTAAACTAATCAAAATCAAAAGGGTCTCCATGGCATTATTCAAATTCCATACAAGTAATAACATGTAATGAAAAGATTATTTTTTATAACAGTTTTGTATCTGAAAAGACCAAGTGTTGTGTTGCTTTTACAGCTCAGTGATTGCATTAGAGCCCTGTGAATTGACTGTTGTCATTCTCAGACTAATTATAGCACTTAAGTGAATTCTTAATAACCAAGAATTACGCTGCATGCCTCGCAGCGTCCGATGGGGGTTAGTGAGTCTCAGCATCTTGATGTGTACTTGCAAAATCTGTGTGTTTTCTTCCTGCCATCAAGAATAGTGCCTAGCAAACAGATAAAAAAGGTTGGTGAGGGTGGGGGTGGTGTTTGGTATTTGCAGTCGTGTGCATGATCATTCTCTGGGGAAGGACTTGAACCAAGATTGCATTGGAACATTCTTCCAGAACAGTGGAACTTGAGTTCTCTTTTGTTGTTTAGTCTCATCTCCAAGGGGTTTTAAGGACAAAAAAATGCTTGGCCCCTTTTCCAAAAGTGTCTCCGGATATTCAGAGCTGATGCGTTGCCATGGCAACCGCACGGCTTAATGGTCGGCTATTTACCCATTAAAGCAGAAGCTGGGTTGATGGACGAATGAATGCAACCTCACATCTCTTCAGGTCATGTGTCCTTGTCTGTCAGTTTTGATTGCTTGAGCATGTTTTTTTTATTTTATTTTTTTTTAGTAGTGTTGGCTATTTATAAATAGCATTTTAAGCTGCCACTCTCCAGTCCAGCTTGGTTCACGAAGCAACAGATCATTTCTGGTGCAATCTGTGCTCAGAAATTTAGCATCAACTTCATTCAGCATGCAAACATCCAAAAACAACTACAATGTAAATAATTCAACCTTAAGTCACACAGGTACTGGAGTGCAAATAAAGTGTTAGAAAGCTAAGAGTTAGAAAGCTAATTAGATATATGTATTTTATTGATCCCCAAAGGGGAAGTGACTCATTCTATTCTTACTCGTTCTCAGCTTAAACTCTTATATATACTCTTTCTCACCTCTCATCTGAAGTTCAAGGTTACATTTGCAAGGTTGAGTGTAAATAACACCACCTGTCTTTCCATTGTACTGATTTCCTTATCCTGAACACTTTGTGTTGTCTAGACTTTTTAGCACTTCCACAGTCTTATTGGACATCATTTACCTTTGACATATTAAAATATAAGAAGAAGCAGACTAACAATAGCTTGTTTCCTTATTATTCTGAACATGTCACTGAAGGTCATACCGTATATTCATCCAAATATCAGCCAATATAGTCTTTCCTAGGGCCCGTTTTAGAGCGAAGGTGCTTTTCTTCTTGCTAAATGTCACTGTCAGTCATTGACATCAAAAACAGGGTTAACAGTGTCTAAACTGTCAGTCCATATTTGTAAGCAATGTTTATGAGGACAGTGTTTGGCCTTTGACTATAGACAACCATATATGATTTTAAAAGGAAGCCATCTTACCATATAACACAGATGCAGAAGGGTTGTGTACATTTCATTGTTAATTGAAATTATACAAAGTTTGATTTCTTTAAGTTGAAGATTTGTATTGTGATCTTTCTCAGTTACTTGACCTTTATGGGGGTCTTAAAAGGCTTTTAAAGGAATGTTTATACTTTGTTCCCCCCAATGTAGCTTCTTGAGACTGAAACAAATATAAATAAAGGAATAAAAGTAGACTAATGTTACCAGGAATTATAGATTTCCTGGAAGTAGAATATCAGTCATAACATTTAAATTCCCAGGAAGTCCCATCATGGACGTAATCTAATAATAGTCAAATCGGCTTTTTATAATATAGATAGTAGGAGGAAATTGCATTACTGGTTTTACAATAAGCCCTCAAAATGCTGAATTGTGCCTAGAAATCTTATCATACTGCTTACCACTGCCAGGCTGACACTATAAATGGTTCTTAGGAAGCAGTTTTCAGAAGTTCGAGCTTTTACAGTCATGACAAATCCCTCATGAAATCACAGATGAGAATAAGGAGGACCAACAGACAGTGAATGACAGCTAAGATAAATCTTCCTGCCAATGAGAAGAGGACTGGTGTGAAAGAATGATGCCCTTTTGTTTCTTTTTCTTCTATGTCTGTCCTAGTTAGAGATTTAGCACCAGTGAAGTACAGGCTTCTAGCCAGCTAAGTAAGATTTCCTTTCACTGTCATTGCCTCCCCCTTCCTTAAACCTCACCCCCACCCCCCATTAGTCTGATCAGGACTTGGCAGGGTGTTGATTGTTGTTTCTGTTTTGCTCTAAGTGTTTCTTGTAGGGACTAATGGCTATTTAGTGTGCAGCTATTTCCTCAATTGGTGTAATTAATCTGGTCCAAACATAGTGGAACTCCTGTCATTTCATACTGATGCTGAGCTGTCTGCAGCAGACATCAGCATTTTGCTAGAGCTCTTTGGGATTTATGTGTGTGTGTGTGTGTGTGTGTGTGTGTGTGTGTGTGCGTGCCTACACAATTTGGAACTTCCAGGTTGAGGTCTGGCTCTCTCACCTTAGGAAAAGGAAAAACATCAGCAGATGGCAGGCCTTTAGGGTCCATAGCACATTGTTGCCACCGAATTACAGTCCAAAGGGAAATGAGATGCCTAGATAACCTCCATCATCTGCTCAATCCTAAAAGCAAGGACAGTGTGCTCAGATGCACAGCCTATATTATAGTCTCAATAAAGGCATTATTTCTATTTTGCAGCACCAAGCAAGACATTTGAAATTAGAAATGCAGTCCTTGGCATGTATTGGGGGTGCACTAATATGCACTGCTACTATCTGTATCTGTATTCATATTTAAACCTAAAGGCAATCCCTTCAGGATTTAGCAATTTTGCAATCGCAGAAATTAATGCAAAATCAAGCAAATGCTGCAATATTCACAGGTGCTTGCAATTTTTAAAAATTACCGCAGATTTTCCACAGATTTGGGCCAAGTGACATCATCACAATGTACCATGTGATGTCATCTCAATACGCATTCAGCCAAAACCCCCTTCAATTAAAGTGCATTGAACATGAGTACAACTAAAAGGTCTTAATTAACACAAACATCACTGCGAAATATCATGCAAAACAATTTTGTGCAATTTCAATTTTGCAATTCAAGTAGCTTTCCGCAAAAAAGCACAGAAAACTTCACAAATTGCAAATTGCAAAGCCGCAGCAAAATGAAGCTTTTTTGGCTGCAGCAATCACAAAAAACTCCCCAAAATCCCATATGGACTGTAAAGGGGGTGTGGTCTAAACAGAAAAATTTAAAATATGTTTCTTTAACATGTGTTTATTTTCTTTCTTTCTTTCTTTCTTTCTTTCTTTGTCAGCACTATCAGCATGGTGTCCTTATTCTGGCTCTGACAGTTTCTCAACCTCAACCACATTACTCAAGTTCATAATTGCACTTAACATAAGATGTGTGCATGTTTTGTTTTTTTTAAATCCCACTCACACAGATATTATATTTGTTTGTTCTTACCCACAGTACTGTCTAACAAATGTAGTTTTCTCTAAATACACTATAATACCGGTGAAAGAACAAACACTGTAGATGAATAATGTCAATATTAATGAACATGATTTTTCTTTGTACTTCAAGCTTTATATCTGACCACTCACACACACCCACATGAAAATAAAAACTTCACAGTAGAATGATGTTTTTTGTTGCATCCCACAGGATGATGTCCTGTGAGTCCCTGTGGAAAAAAAAAAGAATAATATCTGAATTTCTACCTGTTCATTCTGAATAATGCATTTACATTCAGTTATATCCTTAGCAAGTATGCATTTGTACATGTGCATTTAAAGGTACATTTCATTACAGTTTTATAGTCACTCTATACATACAGTACATCTCTCCCTTGATCGAGCTGTAGAGTAGATTACATTGCAGCACTTTATATTCTCACCTCAAGTGGACTGGAAAGAAAATGCTCATTCCTTTGAACACCATTTGAGAAGAACAAAGGGGGACTTGAATGGAGAGAGATGATTACAGCACTGAATTGTTCAACCTCCTTTAAAATAGGAATTGGTGGCTGCTTATATACATGCAAAATAGCTCATTGTTCCATTTTGCATAAGAAGGTGGTTTGTTATAGTGTTTACAGTAACTATCAAACCAGCTTAGCGCCACAATAGATAATCTTCTTCTGATAGTTTTCATCAATGCTAGTGTTGCGTATGAATGGTAAGGGAAAATGCCATATGTAATTACATCCAGTGCATCTTTCTCTGTGCAGATAAAATCTTGCAGCAGTCATGGTTGTCCTTCCTGACATAGAATAGGCATGCAATTAATTTTGTCATAATTATACCAGCCCAATAAATATATTTAGATAACTGCTATAAGCATACCATCCTCTCCTTCATTCTTTTAAAAAATGTAGAATATACATCCAAATTCAGTCAACAGGAAGCATCAGCAAAATGGATGTCCTGCAAAATGGATGGTTTTGTTTGTATCTGGGTCATTCTCCATCCTGTTTTGTTTGTGTGTGTGTGTGTGTGTGTGTGTATGTTTGTGTATTGGGAGGATGAATAAGACAGGACTCTTCCCTGTCTGCTGAGGGCCTTAACCAGCCATAGTCTCTCCAGGAAAAAACAGCTGTTTTCACTTACATAATGGCAGTGAGATGTCACTTCATATTCTGGTTGCTGAGACTGGAGCACAGAGCATTCAAGCCCGCAGTAACTGCATGCACATACACTCATGCACACACACTCAGTAGCCTGTTTACTGTAACCACTTTAAATCAGGTAGCTTACAACTTCACAGGTTTACAGTGACTTTATCTCACCTGCTACTGTTACTGGCATTGTATTCTTCACCACCTTGTCTTGTGTTTGCCAGCTTATCTGTCTCTGTGACTGCACAAGACTCAGGTGCAGGTGCCAATCTGCCACATGTACATTTTGCCTCTAGTTACACGATTTTAGCCATGGAGAGGGTTTTTTTTTTGGTAACAGATCAGTATCGCATATTACACATTAATTCATGTTTAAGTTTGCATAAGAGTAATGAATATGGCAACATTAATAGCTTATGATTGCTTCTTATTAAAGTATTCTCATATTCCTATCTTATAAAGAAGATTATTCTCCTTGTTAACTATTGCATAGGGAAAGCCCAGTTTAATTAATGCTTAGTCTAGTTATTGCTACATTAAACATGATCTAAAAAAAAACCCAAAACAAAACGAAAAAAAAAAACATGTAAAAAGATAACACCTCATAAATGACTGCTCTAAATTGTGTGTGTTCAGGTCATAAATCTATACTACTGTAAAAATTGTATGTCAGGTAAAACAGCCAGTTAAACTCAATCTATAAACAGGTATACATATCCAGATAGGTGCCAGTATCTTACTATTTTTCATACTATTACAAATCTTGGTAAAACTAATGTGCAGTCTTCATAGGGCTATAATGTACAAAAAATACTGAGCTCAAAGCCGTAACCGCTGAGCCACTACTTCCCTCCACTAGCTAGCACTGATTCAACTACTAATATCAGTGAATTACCTCTGACTAAATGACAAGTTCATTAATTAGTGCTTTACTAAACTAAGTTTTGTCTAGCATATAAACTTATATGAAAGAGGATTTGTGTTTAGCTGAAATAGTTGCTAAAATAAAGGGCACAAAAAGAATCCACAAATTTTCAGACGTTGATCATTTACCCTAATACTGCTATCTGAAATGTTAGATTTCCCACTATTCATTGCATTTTCTGGATATTTCACTGTAAACCAACACACTGCTCTAATTGTACAATTGTTTACAGTACACTTTTGTAAATAGTAGAAGCATATTTTACTGTAAAATAGATATACTTTAAATTTACAGCTATTTTTTATGGTGTACATAACACCTACATAAGGCCTTAATGATACATGGCATAAATGTACATAAACGTTAATAACTTTAATAAGGAATACTGAACAGGTATCAGTTATCTGTTATAAACACTGTACATTTTAATGCAATATACTGAACTACAAAGTTATTTATGACAATTTGACAGACAGAAAAGTATCATAGCACAAATCTATGCCAGTCTTCATGACAAAGCAAAGCAGTCTTTATGACAGAAGAATGGACTGTTGCATAAAAATGTGTTTGTTTGTTTGTTTATTATTAGTGGTTAGCACATTTGCTTCACACCTCTGGGTTTCGAGGTTTGAATCCTGCCATCTTGGAGTTTACATGTTCTCCCTGTGATTTGGGGGTTTCCTCAAGGTACTCCAGTTTCCTCCACCAGTCCAAAGACTTGGGTTGTAGACTGATTGGCATCTCTAAATTGTCTGTAGTGTATGACTGGGTGTGTGTAAATGTGAGTGTGATTGTGCCCTGTGATGGGTTGGCACCCTATCCAGGGTATCCCCCACATTGTGGCCTGAGTCCAATGGGATAGGCTCCAGGCTCCCCGTGACCCTGTGTAGGGTGAGTGTTATGGACGATAGATGGATTATTATTATTAGGGGCCAAGCACTGAAGGTGTGTAGGCACCTATTGTATCTGTTAGTCTTCTTCTTCTTCTTCTTCTTCTTCTTCTTCTTCTTTTCTTCTTTTTCTCCTTCTTATTATTATTCTAATAAATTTTGAACCATAAGGGCTAGAAACAAAATTCTCTCTGAGAGAATTTTTTTCCCTGGTTCCTTGGCTCAAAACTATTTGATTTGATACCATGGTTTCAATTTCCGCCATTTTGAATTTTCTGAAAAACCTACTGTTTCGAACTCCTCCTAGGCTGTTGCTCTGATTTTAACCAAAAATGAATCAGATCATCTTCAGACCATGCCGACAAAAAATTCAAGTTGATTAGTCAACCCATTCTCGAATAACATGCAAATGAATTTGACAAAGAGCACACCAAATTGGACGTGAGGCTATATCTCCACAATGCTTTAGCCTATTGAGACGAAACTTGGTACCTGTCCTCATAAAAATGGCGTGAGGGTACATGCACAGTTTGCAGCACCACCTAGTGGTCAGGAGATAGTGATGTGTATAATTTTGTTTATAACTTCTGAACAGTCTAAAAATCACAAGATTTTGACTCTTTTTTTGCTTGGCCCCTTAATTGCTGCTTGCAGCTGTATTTATTATTGTTGTCATTGTTAATTAATACATTTACTTTATTTATTTATTATGTTATATATTATATATTTTTCTTAGCAGCTGGAGGGTCCTGGAGGGTTTATGTAGCATTGTGTGCATTGTAAATACATTGTCAAAAACCTGTACACTGTAGGCTACAACTGCTTTCTCTACTTCTATGAACACTTATTAGCTATGTATTGATGTTTAACCTGTGACTCCTTACTATTTTTATGTACTATTTTTTTTTCTGAGTTGGAAAATACAATACTAATCATTTATGGTTGTCATAAGCACACACATAGACTTAAATATATACACTGCATCAATATAAAAGGAATATAATCGGCCTTCTACTGGCTATTAAAAAGTCATTAAATCTGCTCAGTAAACTCATCATCCCTCAGTGCTGCATCCAAACATTCAAGCTTTGAAATGCCACTGAAATGAGGCGCTGTGCTGCAGCTGAGTAGTGGCCCAAGCAATCAGATTTGAAGGCCAGATGATGAAGAATGATTCGTGTTTACTGTACAATGAGACATCCTGCCATTGATCAAGGGAATACGGTTTCATCTGTGTATAGCAGGGAGGCCATGCTGTTACAGTCTAAACCACACCAGCTTCTTAAACCACCTAAACCGCATAGTGATCCAGATGATGCTGAAAGGTCATAGGGTGGGATGATGAACTCCCGGATAACCCTGGCTGAATCCTTTTAGACATTTTGAGCAGCATCAGCATGTTTGCCGCTTGACATTTCTTAGAAGGTGCAGAATGATCCGTAGCGCAACGTGCCAGGTGTAACCTGTAGACGATGTAGAGTGTGTCTGACTGTGAAAGATGAGCATTGCCTCAGATAGCAGGAAGAAGGGGGAGAAAATTCAGCATGACGTTCTGCCATTGAGTAGCATGCTGGATACAAAACTTATATTCTCCTCTGGTGGGGGAGAGTCCGCTCCCTTTTGTTCGCTCCATGTTGTAATATTTCTTTCATGTGGCATTCAAATATTAATGAAAGGAGAATCCAAAATGCCACGAAGTGCCTGAGCAGCACTTGCAGCCTGCCTATGGGTGTTAAATGTAGAAGACAGGTAATATTTACGGACCATGTCTGAAAATTGCAGCACTTTTTTATTATTCCTGTGAGATGCCATGAAATGTAGAAACCTGAAATCTTTAAACATACAGTACATTAAAGTGATATATGCACTTTAATGCATCATTTAATTGCTTTTCTACTGCTCTCCCTGACCCTATGTTCATGCCAGCAAGCGACAAACAGACAGGTGGCCATTCATTTCTATGTACGAACATGACACAGAGCCACAATTTCAGTGACAGCGGCACACAACAAACCGACAAAGTGACAAGCAACATTTGAATTGCGATTTTCTCAAGTCTCTGCAAACTATTAAAGACACAATCCTATGGTGCATATCCTTTTAGTTTCCCAATCACAGTTTTAGTTCCCATCTGCAATTAGATATCATTTACATTTTGATGTGCAAAAATTAGAAGAAAAATGGAAGAAAACCTTTCCTTTCATCCTGTCATATATGACCTCTCACTAAATATGTATGAAGACATGAAGAAAAATAAATATTTGGAGCAAGTAGCAGAGATTGTTAGTGCTTCTGTTGAGTGTACATAGTGAATGCAGTTTGCTTGCTTTACTTATCTGACAACAAAAGTGGTACAAAGCCTGGCACGTAACATTATAAATCAAACAACCACTTTTCATACTGATTACTGCATTATTTATTTTTGCCTAAATAATTAGTATATAAAAGCTATATTTACCTATGTTATCTATCTAAAACAGTACAGTGCACACCCAAAAGCAGTCTGTACACTCCCACAAGAGACCTACTACAAGTGACACGAGTAACTTGCCAAGAGTGTGAATGTAGGGTGAAAATAAATGTGGAGGAGAGAAGTGAATAAAAATAATATTCTGATAAACACGAGTCTATAATTTTCCTGCCCATCTTTCTACTGCCTGCTGAAGTACCAAAACATCTCTGTGTTTCAAGAGCCCCACTATGTTTTGTCATGGGCATTAATGACTTGATAAGCTCATGGGTCAAGGTAAATTAGGCTAGCGATTTTCTAACCTGGGCCGCTTTCAGGCCGTAATAAGTTATTGACCTAATTAAAACTGAAGGCATAACTTTTCACAGAGTGCCTCATGTCAAGCCTTGTGTAAAGTAATGTAAACTCATTAAGCTCGATGCAGTTTTTTTTTTTTACTCAGCAGGAGGAAAAACAGCTTCTGTACTGCCTGACCTTTCACGGTGGTCATTCACAAACCCATGATCCAGTGCAGAGTTCATTAGGGAAAGAAGCTCATCTTCATTGATCCAACTATGAACAAGATGGAAGGGCTCAGCAGGAGGAATAGCCTGACACTGATCAAAAGAGCTTCAACCACAGAGTCCACATGCTCTTGCTTTCCCAGGCTGCATGGTAGAGTGTGTACTCCTGCACTTGTCTGTCCAACATTATGCAGAAATGTTAATCCACAAGCCCTTTTTTTCTTCCCTAACTTCTTCAGTAATACCTTTTTGTAAGAGAGAGAGAGAGAGAGAGAGAGAGAGAGCAAGCGAGAGAGAAACTGTGGTTATAAAATGTTAAAACCGAGGAGCTAGACTGCATTACTCATACTGGACTTCATGTTCATTTCAGTTTCAGCCTTTTCTCTTTGTACAGAACACATTAAATTCCATTCATCTCTACGGGACATTTCTTATTTATTTACTTCATTAATTGATGCTTTGTCCATGAATTTACAGGCAGCGCCCCTTCTATTGTTCATCCCATTTTGGATTCACTAAAATGGAGGGAAAAAAGAATCAAAGCCACATTCAAGGGGACATAGCTTAATTTACAATATGGAATAAATATGTGCACGCATACTGAATGTGCTGAATTATTATTCGTTCTCAATACACTTATCACAGCTGTGCAGACATTGATGCACATCTCATGAGAAGTTGTATTGACATGAGCAGGCAGAACGTTTTCTCCAATTGAAAGGAGAATTATCCACTTCAGAGACTTCTTTAGCCCTCAAAGGGTGAGCTAAAGACACGCTGCTAAAATATTCAGGAAAAAAAAAATGTTGGTGAAAATTAATAATGCTGTAAGCATTCTTGACTCCTGTATTTATAACTCTTGGCATGTTGTGCTTCCTGTGTGTTAAGTTGAAAAGACAATATAAAAGATGGTGTGTTTATATTTCACAATGTCCCTTTGAGCTTCAGATGTTATCTCTTTCACTGACTTTATTTTTGTTCCTAAGGTTCAGCATTTAGTGTACAGTCATGTTTCTTTAATAAAAGTGATCATTTTCTTTTCATCATTACATTGGCTTTGCTTTCATTAAGTCATAAATCATAGAGGAATATAAGAACATGAAGTACCTATAGTATTTGAACTGTATTCTTCAATACTATAGTACTTCAATACTATAGTATTGAAGCCTATAGTATAAAAGAACAGTAGCAGCTTTTGATATAAATGAAGATGAAGCTCTTGGTGGGGTAGTTTTTAATGACTCCATTTTACTGCCTTTCTTTTTAAGAGGCATTGACAGTTGAGGCATTGGAGCAATCTGTGCCCATTTACCAAGTTCAATAACCCATGCCATATTCTACCAGTGTGACCTCACTCAATATGTTTGGTAATAGCAGAATGTATAGTACTTTTCATATAAAAAGGCAAGTTGGTGGCAGGGGGATGCTGCAAAGGCCATGCAACCACTATAAATGGTAATTGTCCTATACTATGTGCATTGTATAAAAAGTTCAGTTTATAAACCTTAGAGATTTCCTTTCCCCACACACTTCTGTCAGCCAGGTTGGGGGTGAAGATTATGCAACCTCTGCTTTTTAAAGCATGCCCACTATCATGACTTCAAACAGTTGGGTGGAGTGTGAGCTTGCTCTGTTGCTCAAGCTACATAATTCTCCATCATTCTCTTAACGTGGGGGTTTGATGCTTGAATATATTTCACTAATGGATCATAAATAAAAATGACCCAGGTCACCCACAAGCAAATTAGTAAATTACCTTTCAGCTTGGCAGAGAGATGGATAGGCCTTCACCAACCTACACAAGTCA